>NC_087208.1:65036687-65109174 GCF_015104395.2 Macrobrachium nipponense | reverse complement strand
AATGAATATTCTTGAATCTTGAAAACATTTCATTCCTTAAATTCATGTGTGTATATTTTATGTATGTATGAATTCATAACCAGGGCTATTATGTAAAATAAAATAGGTGTTCCTGCCACAACATTTCATTGCAATAATATTTCCTTTAATAATAATACACAATATCTTTGGTTTCATTGGTATAAAAGAAACTGTTTTTACAATTTTACTCAACATTATTTGTAAAGTTCACATTACCCCCAAACTGGCCTCATTTCCCATATTGTCCGTCCATTACAAGACCCTGTTCCGAGTTTGTTTTACTCAATATCTCACACCTCAATGGAATGCCCGAGAATCGAACTCGTGGCCACCGAGGTGGTACGCCAACATCATACCGTCTACGCCACTGAGGTGCTCTTAGGGTAATTCTACAGAATAATTCCGCACGGACTGCAAGGAACGTAACCGTGGATACGACATCCACCAGGGATTGGGGCGTCCAATATATTTCGCTGTGTTTAGTACTGGCCCCTGGGGCTTCATTACAGTCGTCCGAATAAATATTACTTAAAATTCTTGTTCAGGAGGTAAAACTGCATAGAAAACCACAACTGTCATAGTCTAGGGCGCCGCGGAATAGTACTGTAGATCTACCGCTCTTAGTAATACCTAAGTAACCAAAATATAGAAAAAAAGTAAATTTCCAAGGAAATGCCTGATGAGGAGCTACCTATTAGGCTAGGTAGTACTTAAGATCTACCCAATTCTGGTTTGAAGTAAAAGGCTCGTCATAGGCTATACATAGTAGTAGGTGAGCCTAGACCTAGGATTAGTATAAAACATCCTAACTCCATTTAAACCTAGTAACAGGCTATGTAACTAGTACTAGCTACTTCTGATGAGTCATTTGCAAAAAAAAAGTTAGTAGTAGTATGCAAAATAGCAAAAAATAAAGTTTTATCATCAGTAAATTATTATTATATTGAATACTAAGGCTACTACATAGATTTAATGCTTAGACATCTTACCTTACCGGTTGCCTGACGGTCTTGCGCGACTACTAAAAGGTTTTTTGGCCTAGGCCTACAGATGGCCTAGCCTAAGCCTATAACTACTTTCTCACGCCTCATTAATGGTAGTAGGTAGTCGACATGCGATGGCTCTGCATATGAGGCATAAGTTACATTCAGAATCAAGGGCGCTTTGAGGTAGTCTGGTTTAGGCTGATAATCTTAGGCAAGTCCAGCAACACTCTTCACATTCATTAAGTTTCCCTAAGCGTTTTACTGATGGATCATACATATTTTGTATTCTTTGGCAACAAAAACCACTACACTTAACGACAAACAACATTTCTCATACTTATATCCACGGTAATTTGTATAAATAAAGCTATGCAACCGGCACGTACAGTCAATCAAAGACTCAGTCTGTAACGCCGCAGGCTTCTTCTTCTTGCATTTTGTAATCTAAGTTACTAAAAAATCAAAACATATCATCTTTGAAACGCTGTTGCTTTTTCCTCTATGAAAACCCTATTTTCGTCTTTTGTAATGTGGGTTCAACATGCTTTCTTATCAGGAAAAGATTATGAAAAATACCGATTTTTACACAATCACTCAGGATCAGACTCAAGTCATCACCATACAGCCAACATAGACGTTTCAGATTGAGAAATATGTTAATGCTCACGAATATTAATTTTGATAATTTTGTTTTTTCATCAAGATTTAACATTAGTTTAGTGATGCAATAATGTACTTCCTTTTTCACTGTCGTGGTTTCGTTGTATAGCTGGAAGGATAATAGGCTACACATCTCTTTAAGCTATATACATATAGTGTACCAGTCATCCCACGTCCCACATGATTTATTTTTTTAAATCCTTATTATATAAATATATACTATATATATATAGATTATATATATATAATATATATATATATATATATATTATAAACAATTCTCATATTCTTCCCCCTGACAGACGCAAATTGTTATGATTATCAGTGATTGTTCAGTGAAGCACATTCTGATTGTTCATCGTAGCAGGCCCAAGGCATAAGCAAACCAAGCAGCTGCTTTGGGTCCCCACGCCATTAGGAGATCCCCAAGAGCGCTTGGAAAATATTAAATGAATTAGAATTAGAACAAAAAGATAATAAACAAATAATACAAATGATAGAATAATAAAGAAAAATATCCAATTACTGTCACGAGCTGCCACTGTTGTTCAGCATCTATTTAAGCACTCCGTGGTTTAGCTATAATATCCCTGTAAGCGTTGTTTCAGCAGAAAGAAGCTTTTCCTCTAAGCTTAAATTGATTAAAGTCTACTTGAGATCCACCATGGCACAGGGAAGACTGAGTGGACTTACAATTATTAGTGTCAACAACAAAACTGGCCGCGAGATCACATGCAGTGATGTCATGAAGGCTTTGCCTCCAGAAAAGCTGTAGGAAACCAAAACTCTAAAAATAATTTAAACACTTGAATAGTTTGGTAATTTTGGTTAATGAAGCAGTGCCACTCAGTGTTTTGTAGCTACTTATTACAAAATAAGAAGAGGTGAAACGAAAATCCTTTCAGTAGGCCTACACTAGTATATTTTAGGTTAAGGTTCAGCTTCCCACCTGCACTTTCGTTAAATAGTTTTTATCTTAATAAAATGTTGAACTCCTACTGTTCTTATGCTGTGAATCTATCTGTTAATTTTGTGCACATATTCAAGTAATTTTTTCAAAGCCATTTATGCTTATTAATTTTTACAACTGTTATGTAAAAAGATACAAGCATGTTATTTGGATTCATTTGTAGTAAGAAATTACATTTTTGCACGACTGCTTTTATTTTTTCTAAATATAAGCAATTAAATTAGTTAACTTGTTTTATTGTAAAATTTGTAGTCTTAGTCCTTGCCTCGGTTGGACTTGAGGTTTAGGTAGGTTAGTTCAAAGAACGTTTTAAAACTAAAAGTAAAAAAATAAATGGATCCATATTGTGAATTTGCTGCCCTTATATGGTTATAGTGACGCTTTTATAGTGAATGGAATGATCAAGTATTGAAGCACAAGTAATAGTTAAGTACCAGTGGTGGTGGTGATCTGGGGGTCCCCTAGTCCAATCCTGCTTAGGGACCCATAAAAGCTAATCGTTAAGATTTGACAAATAAAGGAGTCTTGATTTATGAACAGAAGATATAAAATAAGGATGTCCAGTTCTCTTCCATTGTACACCATTCACGTCCCTTATTCTCCCTGACTTCAAGAAATCTGCAGTTAGTTATGCAGCTGTGTTGAAGTCAGGGAGGATAAGGCTAAAGAATGGCATACAGTGGAGTAGATTTTCCTGGAGCGGTTGGAGTAGTACTACTTTGCAGTAAAAGATGTTGAGGAATCCATGAAAGTTCATAAGTTTATAGTTGGTTTGCAGCCGAAGCAGTATCAAGTTCTAAAGGATTTGGTTGAGCCTGCTACCAAGACCACCGAGATGGTCTTGCTGCTACCCCCGTAAGTAAAGCTTAGGATGTTTTAACATCATTGTTATGAAAGCATTATTGTGGTACTGTAAGTACTACAAATCCAAAGGTTGAGCGTACTAGCTAAGTTTCTGCAAGTGATGAGATGAGAAGGCGAGACTCTTCAGGCCTTTTCAGTACTACGTCTTAAACATATGGCTAGACATTGTGAGTTTAGTAATTCATTAAACCAGATGTTAGTCGACCAGTTGATTGGTGGAGTTCATTGAAAGTGTATAGCAAATAAGCTTTTGGAGTGCAAAGAGGGAGTAGATTCAACTTTTGATATAGCCCTACAAATTGCGGAAACTACTGAATTTAATGAAACAAACGCCACTTTTATGCAAGATCGGGAAACGAATCATGTAAACAAAGTCTACAGTAGACAGTCTGTTCAGAGGAATGAGTATTAGCTAAAAATAAGCTGATGTGTGCAAATGTCGAGATAGTGAGTGTAGAAAGTGCCATAGAATGGTACATATTGCTGTTGCACGTCGGCTAGGTAAAGTACCAAAATCTCAACATCAAGTGGATGTGGGCTAAATCAAACTGTAAGTGTTGCAAATGGACGTCTTTGAAAACCACAGAGACTTAACCTTATGCTAAGGTCACACATTCACGTATCAATGAACGTACGCCCACGCATGAGCAGAAATTGGTAGTTGGCAACAGCTTACGTCAGTAAACCGTAAATGTTCCGTAAAAACATATGTAAAATCGTGGACGTACGGTGACGGGTCGTCCGAGAGCTCCGCCCACTGGAGCGCCGTAGCCCACTCCAGTTTTGAAATGTTCAAAACGAGTCGTGGGTGGTCACAGCAAATGTCACCTGACGTGGGACCCACGGTGACTGCAGCGGGGTAGGCGCTGGGGTCACCAGCATTGTTCGCTCAGGGTGACCAGATTTTGAAAATTGAAATACGGGACACTTAAATTGAGGTAGTTGAACAATATAGACACAACTTATGCAAAGTTATGCACACTGACGCAGGCAAAGTCCTTCTCAGCCTTCTTTATTGACTTTTCTTTTGTTTTAAAGTGCATTCGTTGTAGATTTTGTTGCAAACAGCTGTTCATTACATGTTTCAAAACATTAGAATATTGCAATCAAGCATTCTTTGCAGCTTTGAAGGATATTAATAACAAAAGTGACTTGCCATAATACTATATTGAATAAATTGCAGACAATAAAATACATACGATGAAAACCTTTCAATAATCCTTTTGAAATTATTTTCCTCATTGTTGCTAAGTTATTTTTCATTTGTCATATTTTGCACTAGATCCGACTGCTCTCAAGAGGTGGTGTTTGGTTTGAGCATATGTGATGAACTCCGAACAGGACAGTGTGAAATTGCACTTTATCTGTAGTTCTGACTTGATCAGCTCTACACTGCACCGGTTCCTACACCCACCCCATCGTTGACCCATCAGAGAGAACACTCGCTCCACTTGAGCGTTTGAAGGGGGAATGCTCAGTACAAATTTCGCTAGTTTATTGTATTTTTTTTTCTTTTTTTTTTAGATATGGAAAATACGGGACAAAAGGTGTCCCGGGGAGGGTCGATACGGGACACGGGACAAATGTCATAAATACGGGACAATCCCGTCAAATACGGGACGTCTGGTCACCATGTGTTCGCTGCCGCGGTTTTCTTCCCACCGGGAAGCACGTGGGCCTCCTAATTGCGCTGTAGCCTACGGGGAAACTCATTCGCACTTTTACAACCCTGTACGACGTGGCAATGCTGTAGCGTGATATAAAAGGTCAAGTCAGCGCCCTCAGGACAGCTGTTTTTTTCGTCTCCGAGACCAGCAGTCTCCTTTAACTACTTTCCACAACACCCTTCAAGATGCCGAACCTCACAAAACGACCAAGGAAGGGACCATCAATTTCACATCTTGCAGATCCTTCTTTCAGCCCAGAGAAGACTCCTACAGCCACTCAGGACGAGGGAAATGTCATCTTCCACCTACAGGAGTCGGAGTTGGATAAGATACAGAGTGATGACAGCGACACGGAAACTCTCCATGAAGCTACCCCCATTGATGATGGACAGAACGTTCCCTTAATCGAGACGGAGGACAGCCAAGACATCGAGGATGACGTGCCACCGGGACGTAAGAAGAACCTCTGCGTCATCCTGTCGGACGAAAATGAGAGGCTGGTGGGTGAGTGGCTCGAGCACGAGGCCCAATTCATATACAACAAGGGGATGGCTGCCTACAAGGACAAAGCCAAGGTGTGGAAGGCCTTTGATGACAAGGGCAAGTCACTTAGGCTACCAGTGACTGGCAGTGAGCTCCGGACGTGGTTCACGCCCCTCAGGAGCCGCTTCGGACACCTCACAAACGAGAAGAGTGGCCAAGGGACGAGCAGACGACTGACGGACCGGGAGAAGTGGATATTGAACATATTCCACTTCCTCAAGCTCCACATCATCTGTCAGAAACCTAAGATATTGTGACTTCAAATGGTATATATATTATAATGTCTGACTTAATTTTTTTTTATCTGTTGAAAATATACAATATTTTACAGTACATGCAGAATTCTATCAAAGTGAATTTACAACCTTGATTTTCAGAAGTGCAATGTTTTTACATTCTCTCATACATATTCCATCACTTTACAATCTACTGTTTACAGGCCGGCCCTTTTGTACCCTACGGCCCCACAATGGTGGGCGTGGTACTGACGTGAAGTTGACGTAAATAGGATGTTACACTATCGGCGTAAGTCAGTGCGCATACTTTGAGGCGCAATTTACAGTGCTGGCTTTACGTTCGTCAGCCTGTGTCCTGTTTACCAGCTGTTCAAGGTCATTTCACCGCGACGATGCCCACGATCCACACACGTGGGCATACGCCATTGTGATACGTGAATGTGTGACCCCAGCATTAGTGTTGCTACTACCTAAGGCCAGGTTGAATCTTGCTAGGTTTAATGTTAATAAAAATGTTGGTAGATCTAGGTAATATCTCCGCGTTGGGTATTACTTTGGAAATTACAGTTTCCTGGGTTGCTTATTAAGAATTTACCGTTATTTTTGGGGGCCGACTGCAATTAATCCCCAGGGGCTCGTACTAAACACGGCGAAATACATTTAACTCGCCAATCCCAAGTGACTTTCGTATTCGCGGGAACGTTCCTTGCAGTCCATGCGAAGTTATTGCCTAGAATTACCCTGTAACCAGTATTGGGGAATACACATTTAAGAAATTTTGTATTTCTGGAGAAGGGTTACAAACTATTGACATTGCTCTTACAGATTATAATAAACAGCCATTGAAAATTCTTGGTGTTGTAATGGTTAAGGTAAAATATTGTGTAAAATGTTACTAATGGGGTTATTAAAGGCAATCTGCTTCATTGCTAGGTATAAATTGGCTGAATGAATTGAAGATGGATTGGCCAAATATTTTTAACTTTAAATCTACTGTACCTACATTCCATTGATGAGATTGCAAATATTTTGAAGACATTTGAGTGTATTTGAAACTGGGTTAGGATGTTTGAAAGATTTTGAAGTATCCTTAAAGGTAAAATCTGATGCTATGCCAGTGTATAGCTAGACATGCTAGAAGTGTTCCACATCATTTAAGAGAGATGGTGGAGAAAGAATTGCAAAGATTGCAAGACACTGGTGTCATTAAACCTGTTGATTTTTTGGAATAAGTAAGTCCTGCAGTTAATATTGTCAAGTCAGATGGTATAAATGTTAGAATTTTTGCTGATTTTAAGGAAACATTAAATCATATTACTTATTCCTAAGGATATTTTTGCTACTTTAGCAAGAGGTAAATCCTTTACCAAATTTGACTTAAGTCATGCATATCATCAATTGAAATTAAGTGTTGAGTCCCAGAAGTATATGGTTATTAATACCCATAAGGGATTATTTTCCTTTACAAAGTTACGGTATGGATTGAATAGTGCTGTTGGTATTTTCCAAAGAGTAGTGGAAAATTTTCTTAAAGATATACCCAATGTTGCTGTATATTTAGATGATATTGTTCTTACAGGCATACTGAAGAAGACCATTTGAAAACACTCAAATTACTTTTGCATAAACTTTGTTCTATTGTTTTAAAGTTAAAGAAGGCTAAATGTTCATTCATGAATAAAGAAGTTCAATAGTTAGGTCGTAAGTTAGATGCTGAAGATACTTCTGATGAAAAAGTTAAGGCTATTGTTCAGTTTTCTGTGTCGGTGAATAAGCAAGAATTGAGTATACTTTTAATGGGATGGTTAAGTACTACCATAGATTTTTACTTTGAATTCCTGATGCAATGGCACCAATGTATGCTTTAGAAAGGGTAAGTGAGACTGGTCATGGGGAGAAAAGAAAATGATTAATTTTTAAAGGTTAAGGATTTACTTAAATCTCATACATTACTTGCACATTACAATCCTGATAGATCATTATTCTTGACTTGTGATGCTAGATCGTTTGGTCTTGGAGCAGTATTGGAGCAAGAGCATGATGATGCTTCATCAAAACCAATGTCATATGGTTCCAGAACATTAACTAGATAAGAAAAGAATTATATATAGTCAGACTGAAAAAGAACTTTCAAGCGTAATTTGAGACGCCAATAAATTTCATAAATACTTGCATGGCATGAAGTTTGGCATATGGACTGACCATAAACCCTTGTTAGGTTTGTTGGGAGAAGGTATGGCAGTAGGTACCCCATATAGCCTCTGGTAGGACCATTAGATTGTCTTTAGTTCTTTCTGGTTATGACTATAAACTGAGGTATAAACCAGGGTGTAAAATTCCAATTGCAGATTGTCAAGATTTCCTATGCAAATAACTGAATTTGAACTTCCGAATGTAGAAGAGGTTTTGTTGCCTGATCATGTTAATGCTACTAACGTTAATTCTTCTGACATACCATAGGCGTAACTGTGGAGGGAGGGTGGCATGGAGAGCATGTGCCCCCATTTGAAACTGGTGCTCCCGCATTTGAGTTCATGAAGCTTGTAGTAAAAGCCCAAGCTTAATTTTCATATTGTTATTATAATAGTCATTAATTGTTGCAATCAAATGTCTTAATTTCTTTTGATCTCACTGTTTAAGCATATCATGACACTTGTCTTCATATGGGCCAGAGAACAACCTAAGGCCCCCCAATCACAGGAAGTTCATCAGCATCTCTCTTGTCTTGTGGGCCTAGGCTTTTTCTTGGCCTAGGCTTCTTGGTGTCTTCAGTTGGCTCGTCCTCATATGGGCCAGAGAACAACCTGCACCCCCGCCCCCTCCCCAACCACAGGAAGTTTGCCAGCATCTCTCTTGTCTTGTGGGCCTAGGCTTCTTGGTGTCTTCAGTTGGCTCATCCTCATACGGGCCAAAGAACAATCTGCTGCCCCCCCCACCCCCCTAGCCCAACAACAGGAAGTTCCCCAGCATCTCTTGTCTTGTGGGGCTAGGCTTCTTCTTGTTCAGTTGACTTGTCCTCATATGGGCTAGCGAACAACCTGCAGCCCCCAATAACAGGAAGTTTGCCAGTGTCTCTTTTGTCTTGTGGGCATTGGCTTCTTCTTGGCCTAGGCTTCTTGGTGTCTTCAGCTGGCCCGTCCTCATATGGGCCAGAGAACATGTGTAAATGGCATTAGAAGCTTGTTAAATGACTGTGGTGTAAATGAAGTTTTTGTCGCTGAATTTAATTTAGATGTCAACACAGGAGTTCTGTTATTTCATTCTTCCATCGCACACAGGGGCCAGAACAGTAAATTGTTCCCGGTACGTATACAAACCATCGGTCCTTTTACAATAGGAAGGTAACTAGCGGCAGCTGGAACGGTCGTAAGCTTCGAACAAGGGAGTTCGGTAGTTAACTGCTTGTCCGACAGTGCGCACGCAGCTCGACTGGGAGGTGAAGAATCACTTTTGCTTTCAGCCGTGTGAGTGGAGGACGTGTTCAACCATCGCTCTCTGCCCGCTTCATTGTCATGCGCTTTGCTTTGTGTGAATTTTTCTCCAACTTGGTTTGTTTGTAGTGAAAGTGAAATTGTAAGTACTTACTGTTTTAATTTTTCATTATTGAATTAATTATGGATCAACCTTCAATGGAGCTATCCCCTCGCCCCCCCATCATCCGTAGATTGTGCCCAGGAGTGGAGGGCTGCAAGTGTGGGGTGTTCCGCTCATTTTCTGAGGTTGATCCACATATTCTGTGCGCTCGGTGCCGAGGGCGTGAGTGCTCTCGGGCCAAGCCGTGCAATATTTGTCAACATTGGTCGGAGGTGCAGTGGGTGCTGTACGAGGGCAGGAAGAAGCGAAGGCCTGCCAAGGAGTTGTCAGAAAGCTCTCCCGTGACTCCCTTGGTAACCGATACTTCGTCTTCTTTCCTGCCCCCGGCTCAGCTCCCACGTATGGCGCCTTTCCCTTCGGGGGGGGGTTTCGAGGTCCTTTTCTTCGCCCGATCCGTCGAGTGTAGAGGAGGGCGCTCGTTACCCCGACGTACAACTGTATTCGGGGTCTTCCGTTCGCTCTGGGTGGGGTCCCCCCCCCCACACGAGGGGGAACCCCTCCTGTGTACCCGACTGTTGCTTCCTCAGGTGCTTCGGCTGCGTGGGACGACCTTTGTCAGGTGTGGGCGTCGTTGGGACTGCAGGGCGCGCCAAGTATCCAGGGGCTGCTCCAGCATCTGGCGGGGTCTAGGCTGGTCACTCATGGAGCGGTGACCACCACTACCACCACGATCTCGACTCCAGGGTATGCCGCCCCTCCTCACCTGGTTTATACCCCCCACGTGATGTCGGTGACACCTACGGCTGCCGTGCAGGGGCCTATTGCTGCCGTACCAAGGAGGGGCGTGCCACCACCGCCCGGGTTCTTCATGCTGCCAACCCCGGACTTCCACTGCCCAAAGAGCTCGCCCCTGGACCTGCCGCCGGTACCCAGGATGTCGCTGGCTCTTGCCCCGTCTCCTGGAGTGCCTATGCTGTCTGCCGTGCCTGCTGCTACTGCTGTTCATGCAGTCGCCGTCGCCGTCCCAGCCCGTGGTGTTGCTGCCCCAGACGCTGGTCCATCCAGACAGGTGCAGCCGGGCCCTGTTGCTTCGGCAACAGTAGCCCCAGCTCCATCCTGGATGGTGGACTTGACGTCTGTCCTGAGGGAGCTGATGATGAAGAAGAAGAAGAGGAAGGTGTCGTCGTCACCTTCGTCGTCTCCTGCTGCCGCCTCTTCCCCTTCGACTTCCAAGCCGAGGAAGAAGAAGGCTGCCTCCTCCCCCCCTAAGAAGGCTCCCTCGGGAACTTCTAATGGCCCGTCCCACTCTGGTGGGACGGGGGGTCCTTCCGCTGGTCCTCCTGCTCCTTCGGGAACAGGGCCCGTCTCTCCTTCCGCAAGGAAGAAGAAGACGGGGACCAGAGGAGTACCGGCTAACACCGGCACTTCCTCGCCTGGTGCTAGGGGCGCTGCCGCTACACCAGGTTCCGGCTCGGCCTCTCGTTCGCGAGAGGTACCGAGTGTATGGTCGCCCACGGGCGACCGTGCAGCCAATGCCCAGACGTCCGAGCTCGCTCAGCGCCAGGACCAAGGCACGGAGTGGAAGGCTGGCGTGAGCCGGTCAGGTGACTCGCCGGGCCAGCAGCCGCTCTTGCAGTGGCCTGCTGGTAGCCAGGGTTGACGTGACGGTCCCAGACTGGCCACGGGCTGAGGCTGGGAAGAGGTCCCCCCGATCGCAGGAACCAGCTTCGGCTGGTCCTAGCGGTTCGAAGCGCTGAGAGGACACGCACCGGTCTCATCGCGACAGTGGTCTCTGCAGGTCCCCTGACTGCCACCCCCACAGGGACCGGATGGATAGGGGGACCAGCAGCAGCTCTTCTGACGCAGGAGACCAGGGCCGCTGTTCTCGGTCCAGCCGCTCGCCCCAGGTGAGCGGCACGACCAGGCCTGCAACTCGATCGCCACCGCGGGTTGGCAATCGCCTGCAGCCCCCCAAACCCACCGGTTCTGCCGGTGAGCGAGGGGGGAGCGTCAGGTCTTCCTCTCCTGTACCTTCAACTTCCCCAGGTTACACTGGGAAGAGCGAGGCAACAAGGAGTGATCGGTGATCCTGCCACGACGTCCTATGTGCCAGGCATGGTCTTAGGATCGACCAGGTTGTACGCGCAAGTGGCAGGAGGAGACCGAGAGGGGTCTGTTGCCGTTCCTCCTTCTAAAGGAGGAGGGTCTCGGGAGTCGTTCTTGTTGTAGGGACTTGATGGTCCTACTCCTCAAGATGCGGTCACTCCTGAGATCCAGAGGAACTTTGCCGAGGTCATTGCGCGGATTCGTCAGCACAACGACCTCGGGGAAGGATTGCCGCTCCCACCTTCTGAGCCCACGTCCCGTCTCGAGTCATTCTGGGGACCTATAAAGGAACCCAGGGCGACGGTGGGTCTGCCGCGATTGGAGATGGCCAACTCAGTGCTGGACCAGGTGGACTCGCTCGTCTCCGGACAGGAGGGTTCGCTGAAGTCTGGCAGGTCGTCTAAGCTACTTCCTCCTCCTCTACTGCGACAGCGGCGTTTCTATGTGCCTTCAGAAGATCCGATGCCGCCCAAACAGGTTAACCCAGAGCTAGCCAGGCTAACTCAGGGAGTGTCTCTGCTGCAGTTCCTGTCGGAGAACCTCTGGTTCTCGCAGCAAGAGGCACTAGGCCTGGAATCCACCGCTATGGCAGCTTTCCAGGCAGTCTCCTGGCTAGACCTGTGGTCCCTCACAGTGTCTAAGGTCGCAGCCACCTCCGGGAATATTACTCCTGAAGGGGACTCGGCTTTCAGGAGACTTTGCCAGTCTGGAGGTAGGGCCATTTCCTACCTCGCCCACCAGACGGTAAACCTGTGGGCCAACCTGGTACTTAGGCGTAGGAACACAGTCCTTACTCGAGTATCCAGGGCGGCCAGGCGTGAGGCGGCTCTCGGACTTCACAACGGACCTGTACGGAGTTCCTCCTCTCTCTTCCCAGGAGAGATGGTGGATGCTGCGGTGGAAAGGCGGCGCACTGATGACAGTGACCGCCTGGTACACCAGGCAGTTTCGAAGGCTTCTGGGCAGCCTCGAACTGCGGCCAAGCCTAAGAGTTTGGCTAGCGCTTCCTCGGCTGCTAAGACGGTTGCCCCGTCTAAGCCCCAAGGAAAGACTCTGCCTTCGACTTCTGCCAGGGGAGGTCGTCACCAGCCCCCCTCCCAGCCCTCCATTCCACGAGGAGGGGCAGGGAAGAAGTCGAAGAGAGGCGGAAGTTGGGGGGTGCCTGGCGAGCCATTGGGCAACATGGCAGCGCTACGGTGCCGACACCTGGATAGTAGACGTCCTTCGGGAGGGAAATCTACTACCATTCGAATCTTGGCCACCCCTCACCTCCAACCCGGTCCATCTTCAAACCTACGTTCCAGTAACATCAAAGGACGTAGCTCTTCGACAGGAGACCAAGACCATGCTGAGCAAAGGAGCTGTAAAGATCGTCAGGGATCAGTCACCGGGCTTCTACAGCCATCTTTTCCTGGTGGAGAAGTCTTCGGGGGGCTGGCGCCTGGTGATAGATCTCTCTCCTCTGAACCGATTTGTTCGCCAGACTCAGTTCACGATGGAGACGGCACGTTCCGTGCTCGACTCCATCAGGGAGAACGATTTCATGCTTTCAGTGGATTTGAAGGAAGCGTATTTCCAGATACCCGTCCATCAATCCTCCAGGAAGTACCTCCGCTTTATCCTCGACGGGATGGTGTACCAATTCAGGGCACTTTGCTTCAGTCTATCAACTGCCCCACAGGTGTTCACGCCAGTGTTCACTCTGGTGTCTGCTTGGGCCCATTCGTCCGGGATACGTCTCTTGAGGTATCTCGATGACTGGTTAGTCCTGGCGAGCTCCCGCTTGCAGTTGCTACGGGACAGGGATCGACTCCTGGAGTTCTGCCACAACCTGGGGATCGTGGTGAACTTCGAGAAGTCCGATCTCGAACCCAAGCAGAGGCTGAAGTACCTGGGTATGCTGATCGATACGGTAGCAGGGCGAGTCTTCCCCGCAGACTCGCGGATCAGCAGATTCTGGGAGGCAGCTGACCGGTTCCTGTCTCGGCAGGAACAGTCAGCTTAGCAATGGCAAGTCGTGATCGGCCACCTGTCATCACTGGAGAAGTTAGTCCCTCACGGGCGTCTTCACTTGCGGTCTCTTCAGTGGAGACTAAAGAAGAGTTGGTCACAGGCAGAGGACCCACCTTACTTCCACATGTCCCTCACGGAGGAGGTGAGGTAGGACCTAGCCTGGTGGCTGGACGACAGGAACCTCTCAAGAGGAGTGCTTCTCCACACTCCTCTCCCCCCCGGAGATGCTGCTGTTCTCAGACGCATCCAACAAGGGATGGGGCACACACCTGGAGGAGTTGCTGACTGCAGGAGTGTGGGTCCATCACGACAAGCACCTTCACATCAATGTCCTGGAACTCAAGGCAGCGTTCCTTGCTCTCCAAGATCCGGGACCGCTTGATGGGACACTCGGTGGTGTTGATGTGCGACAACACCACGGTAGTGGCATACGTCAACAAACAGGGGGGCCTAGTGTCCCTCCCATTGCATCAGTTGACACTGCAGGTGCACAAGTGGGCCGTGGCTCACTTGGTCCCTACACCAGGACGTGGCGGAAAGACTCTTCATCCTGTGGGGGTGTCCAGTAGTGGATCTGTTCGCCACCCGGCACAACAGAAAACTTCAGGTTTTCTTTTCAGCCGTGCCGGACCCATGGGCAGCTGCAGAGGATGCTCCCCAACACCTGTGGGACAACCTCTTCGCCTACGCCTTTCCCCCATTCAGCCTGATTCGCAAGGTGATCAGCAAAGTGCTGGCCACCCCAAATCTCAGGATGATCCTGGTGGCTCCCAAATGGCCCCAGGCCATTTGGTATCCGGACCTGCTGGCTCTGCTTGCAGAAGCACGGAGAGAGATTCCCCCTTGGCACAACCTTCTCGCCCAGCCACACATAGAACGGTACCACCGAGCAGTCCAGTCTCTACATCTTCACGACTGGATGTTATCCACCATCTCTTGCGAGCGAGAGGCTTTTCTTGCAGCGCAGCAACAGAGATGGCTGGACATGTCAGACAGTCCTCTGCAGCTGTGAGCTGTGTACCAGGGAAAGTGGGCTGTCTTCTGTGGTTGGTGTCGTAGATGGGGTCTATCTCCTCTCAGAGCCACCCTTCAGCAGGTAGCGGATTTCCTCGTTTTTCTTCGCCGAGAAAAGCTCCTCTCTGTCCACACAGTCAAACGATATAGAGCCGCCCTGGCCCTGGTCCTGAAACTAAGGGGAGTGAATATCTCGGACTCGTTCAAGATCTCCTTCCTAATGAGGAGCTTTGAAAGGTCTTGCCCACCCAGGGAACTCAGGCCCCCTGAGTGGGATGTGACTCTCGTCCTTAGGAGTTTGACTCGAAGACCCTTCGAGCCACTCTAAGAGTCGTTAGACAGGGATCTGACCCTCAAGACCCTCTTCTTGCTGGCCCTGGCATCGGCGAAGAGAGTAGAGGAACTTCATGGTCTGTCCTTCGACGTTAAACGTACCAGGGGATGGGGATCTGTGACGCTCGATTTCGTCCCGAACTTCGTAGCTCAGACTCAGTATCCGTCGATCCCTGACGACAGGTTCGAGTCTTTCACAATCCCCTCCCTATTGGATTTCACCAACAATGATTCGGATGAGATGCTGCCAACCAGACCACCTTCACCTCCTTCTACCTTCGGGATATTGCCCACAGGTCCTTGGATACTTTTTCCTTGGGACTCGTGGTGGCTGCTTAACACGTTGTAGGCTAACCAGCCCCTAGCAGGCAGAACAGCATCGAATCCTGGTGTGACTGTAGAATGGATGAGTGAATGAGAGTGTGACTGGCTCCTCTTCCCCATCTTTTTCTCCCCTCTACCTGTGGGCAGAGGGGCACGGTCGTCACCCTGCTGGAAAGGATAAGATGTAGGTAAGCTACTCGACCGAGCCCCATCCTATCCCTTTCATTAGGGATAGGAGTGAATATCCACCACTTCCCCCAACAAGGGGGGGGGAAGTGGAAGCCAACAAGAGACAAACCCATAACTTTATGTTGCCTCTTGCAACAGGAACAAGTTCTTGCTTGCTAGTTTTAAGAGGTACGCTTGCCTCCCTCTTATTACTTGGGTCCAGAGGTCTGACCATTGATCCTGCGGTACATACCCCGATCAATTGGGAAGAGGCTAGGATACCTCCCTCGCTCTTACAACCAGGGAGGCAATCCAAAGTTGAGCGAACACCAGTCTGTTCTTAAGACTCAGATTCCTCCCACCAAGAAGTGAGTCTTCCTATTGTAAAAGGACCGATGGTTTGTATACCGGAACAAATGGCAATTTGTCGAAAATTGCATTTTTCCTAACTATACAATCCTGAGGTCCTTTACATATAGTCCCACCTCATGCCACCCCTCACTCTGCGTCTTTTCCTGGGCCTAAAGCAAAAGTGATTCTTCACCTCCCAGTTGCGCTGTGCGCGCACGGTTGGACAAGCAGTTAACTACCGAACTCCCTTGTTCGAAGCTTACGACCGTTCCAGCTGCCGCTAGTTACCTTCCTATTGTAAAAGGACCTCAGGTTTGTATAGTTAGGAAAAATGCATTTTCCGACAAATTGCCATTTTTTGGTCAAAATTATGTTTTGCTTTCACATCCAATCATTAGTACTTATAATTTTCGTTTATAAACGTTTAGAGTATTATATTTACAATAATATTTAACAATAGGAGTATGTATTTACCCATTTTTTGTATATTAGGTAAAATATAGCGTTAGAGCTATATAACCCTTATATTTGATGCCTTTATTCAGTGCAGAAAATATAAGAATCAAATGCTATGTCTAAAGTTTTTTACAATATAATTCATTTTAATGAACGTAAAGAATAACATTTTGGGATTAATGAAAATAGAAATAAAAGCATTTCAAAATAATCAAAATAACAAGGAACTTTAGCTTGCATTAAGACTACATGATACAAATCGAAGAGTATTTTGGACGGTTACATTTTTGCTTTCCTCGGGTAGTTCAGTGCTTGCAGGTCAGTTTATGTACTTTTCTTAGGGATGAGCAAAATAAATCTTCCTATTTAATCTTCATTTGTCTTTATTCGTGCTGCATTTCCTTGTGAAAGATTCTCTAAACTTTTTGAATTTTTTTCTGTGCTTTTTGTGTCTCCCCAGATAATATGCCAATGGGTAGACTAAAGTTGCATTTCACCGAAGCACCATTAATTAATAATTGATATAAGGTTGGGGCATGTAGTAGTGCCAGTTATTTTTGCCCCGTATGGGGTTGCGGTATACGCATAAACATTGTCAAAGATAGTTACAGTTAAGGGTAATGTAATACAGAATACTTTCAGTACATTTCTATATACCTAGGATGACTGCAGAAGCCTATGGGAGTTTTTAAAACTGGAAGTTACAACATAAACACTGTCCTTTTGTCATTCTTATATAGTCACAGCAAGCCCTATTGTCTTAGTAGGATAATGTAAAATAGTATTGTAAGGTTTACAACATCATTATTAGGAGTTTCTTAAAAGGTCCGTTTCTAGTTAGCGCTTTTCCGGTCGTCTCTGTTCTTCTTCTTGCAGAGGTTCTCTCTCAGTCGAGGCATTCAGTCTGCTTTGTTTTTTTTTTTAATTAAAGGAAAGATGATACTGCATGGGGAGTGACGTCAGTGCATCTCCTGCGGTGCACTTTAGCCTGTAGGCATTACTTAAGGTTCTTTGCAGGGTCCCTTCGGCCTCTAGCTGCAACCCTTTTCGTTCCTTTTATTGTACCTCCTTTCAAATTCTTTTTCTTCCATCTTACTTTCCACCCTCTCCTAACAATTGATTCGTAGTGCAACTGCTTTGACGTTTTCTTCCTTTTACACCTTTCAGACCTTTTAACTCTCAATTTCCGGTTCAGCGCTGAATGATGCCATAGGTCTCAGCAAGGTCTTATCTATATAGACCTTTGGTCCCAGAGCTTGGCCTTTGGCCTAAATTCTATATTCAATTCAATTGATAGCCCACTGGTTTCCCATATTTTCGCCACAAGTTGGAATTTATTGCTGTTGTAATTAGTAGATAGATAAAGCCTAGACAGTCTCCGTGGGAAGATAAAAAGCACGGAGATTCCCATCAAGCCTCTTCCTACAGCTTCTTCCTACGCTGACGGGCACATGCTTGCATAAGCCAGCTTTTTATAAACAAACTAATCGAGCAAGTAGCTACGGCCTTTTACTCACACGAACTTCCTGATTGTCTGTGCTGTAAAATGTTTCCGTGGAAATTTACAATTGATTTAATATATTGATGTTGCGTTCGAAGTAACGTATCGCCAAGCTGTGAAGTTTCATCTTTGGTAGACAATTATTGTTACTGTATTTTGTTTATCCTAACAACGACGGGTGTTGGAGAATTTTTTTAAGGAAACGTCAGTTACTAATGACAAATAAACATTATAGAAACCGTGTTCTATAGATAAGTCAAGAGAGATATCCTTACACACACACAGGAAAATAAATTTCCTACGGGGGAGCGGAAATACATTATTATTTCCTCTAGTTTACAGTGGAATCGCATTTCTCTCATTTGTTCCGATATTAACTGGTATTCCTTTTAAGTAAAATCAATGAATAAAACATAAAAACTATTGTCATCTAATAAAACTTAATGCACTGATTAGAATTACTTATCTTTTTTTATTATTACGAGAAAGTTAGATTTAGCAAGATGTAATATGATATGTAAATACCTCGTATAATCTCAACGAACTTTCCGCCATTTTCAGAAGATTAACGAACAGCAATTTTAAAGAATCTGAGAAAAATCTGTATCCTCAATGACCACCCAGTTTTTAAACAGAGAACTGTGGTTCATATCTACTATGTAAAAACAATCGTAAGAGTCATTATGAAATTGACAAGTAATTGGGCACGCTGGACAGACTCATTGAGAGCCATCAAAACCAAACGAATGTGATGAGGTTTAACATCAAGAGAAACTCTCGAGGAAACACTATACTTATCAGCAGGCACCGCCAGATTAGTTAAGGGTTATCAACAGTATTTACAACTTTTATCAGCAGTTACTTAAAATTTCTCGAAGCCACGGACTTTCTTTGTCTTCTTTTGTGATATTGAGGCTGGAAAAGGAAATGAGTCACAGGAAGCCGATGAGTCTCTCTCTTGATACTGAAGACAAAATCGTTCGCTTCGAAGTGTGATTATTCAAACAAAGCGAACGCTCCCACGAAACAATTAAAAAAGTCATGCTTTCATGACAGAATGCCTATACGTAAATAAGAGTGGGTAGGGAACAGAATAAAGATAATTAAAAGTTAAAAATTAATGATTAAGACATTCCTGGTGATTGTCTAGAGGGTGATATCAATAAAATGAAATAGAGTGATTTATAGGAGCCCAGTCAAAGTCTTCAAACAAGCATTTCATGCACAAGTGACGAATAAAACGGAGCCACAAACAATATATACGTAGGTAGTACTACAATGCATTACTAACCCAATGTTATTCTTCTTGCATTTTAGTACATTATTATCTGTTTATTAACATAATTTTCTTTTTTAATAGGTGAGATCTTATTGCTTTTCCCTTTACCCTCTCTTACTCATACTTCTTCCTAATGAACACCATATTCTTTGGAAGTTTGAATTTCAAGTCAATGTGGGCTTGTTCCATATGAATAGTGTTCATCATCCGAATAATAATAGTAATATAGAAGCGTCAGAACTATAACTATCGCTCATTAAATTACATATTTTAAATATAATTGTACAGAATAGACAGGAATGGGATGGCAAGAAGATACATTTATCAAAAGTCTATTTCTAGTTGAGCTGTAAGCTTGATTCAGGATGTCGAAATAGTATGCTTGACTATATGCCACAGGCAGTATTGTTTTGGCTGTTGTAACTCTGAATTTTTATTTTTCTTATTCGCTGCGTCTGTTAAAGTCATAGTATTATTTTTACCATTGAATTTCAAGCCAATGGCCCGTTGGCCTTGCTCCATATGAATAGTGTTCATCATTCGAATAATAATAGTAACATGGAAGCGTCAAAAGTATAACTACCATTGCTAATGTCAACGATTAGTTATGCGTTCAGTAAACGTATTCTGAGATAGCGAAGATTTTTAGCTTTCAAGGTACCTTTGATCTAAGATAGTATCAGTTATATAAGTATATAATATATATATAATTATTTAATAATATGTATAGTATATATTATGTTATATATATACTATAATAGTCTTAGTATTTCATCATATAGTATATATACGAGATAAAATATATAGGTAGCTATGTAAAGTATCTGAAAATATATATCTAATATATAATTATATAATAGTAAGTATAATATTATATAATAGTAGTATATATATAAAGCGAATAATTCCACAGGAACAAAATATTTTGGTAAAGGTAATTGTGTAATGGTGGCGTATGTGTAAACCTGTTCTCCCCCTATAAGGTACCCGTTGAGATTTCTCCAGGCTTTTTAAGAAAATTAACAAAGAGTTATCGGGAAAGCAGTGAAAGTGACAAAGACTCATAAATCTAATGCAGTGGTAATAATGAAATAAAAGTGACTATGTAAGTAAAATAATGACATTGCTAAATGATACTGATACTTATACGAAACTGAGGTCTGACCCTACACAAACAGTGAACTCCCATTTTAATAAACAAATTAAATCCATTTTGAAGGGCTTGGACAATTTGATTAAACAGTTTACACCGCAATGCGCCTCCCTACCTTATATGTATGGTTTAGTCAAGACATAAAATCAATAACCCTATCAGACCAATCATTAGTTCAGTGGGCTCAGTTACGTATAATTTATCCAAATGGCTTGTAAAAATTCTTACTCCTATGGTAGGAAACATTTCTAACACGAATATTAATAACATGTTGATTTTTATAACAAATTGATTAGTCTAAATTTGAATTTTTGATTTTAATATGGTTAGTTTTGATGTTATTCCTCTTTATTTAAACAAAAGTGCCTATAGATGACTTACTTGAATAAATTTGGAGGAGGAAATTAGAACGTCATGACATTCCCTTAAGTGTGGCAAACCTCATAAGTCTCATAAGGTTATGTATCAAAGATAGTAAATTTTGTTTTAATGGGGAATTTTTTGTACTAAAGTTTGGCATGGCTATGGTTAATCCCTTATCTCCTGTCCTTAGCAATATTTATATGGAATTTTTTGAGACAAAACTCTTACCAAGAATTTTGCCCCAAAAAGTTAGTTGGTTTAGATATGTGGATGATATCTTCTGTATTTGGCCAGTTCACGAAAATGTCCAGGAATTCCTTAATAATCTCAATAATTTAGTCCCTTCTATAAAATTTACTTTAGAGGAAGAAAGAAACTGTAATTTGAATTTTCTTGATGTAACTGTCCATAGAAATGATAGAAATTTCACCTTTTCAGTCTTTCGAAAATCAACTAACATTGCCTCTTTTGTTCATTACTACTCCAATCACCATCAAAATGTTAAATTCTCTGTTTTTTCTGGGATGTTTCTAAGGGCTTTACGTGTCTGTAGCCCACAGTTTATTGACACTGAAATTAAAACTATTTATGATATTGCAATGAAACTTAAATACCCAAGGACTTTTGTAGATGTGGCATGGAAAAGAGCTAGAAAAACATTTTATTCAACTAATGACAAACTTGAATTTAGTAAGCATAACATTCTAAAATTACCCTATGATGAAAGGTTTTTAGATATTCCTAGAATTTTAAAGCTTTTTAACATAAATGTTGTTTTCAGTAATATTAATGTCAAGAGTTTAGTAATCAAAAATTCTAAAGATCTTCCAGGCTGCATATATGAAATTCCTTGCAAAAAGTGTGATAAAGTCTATTACGGACAAACTGGTAAATCTCTTTCACAACGTCCCAAACAACATCAATATTCTGTGAGAACTGGGCAAATATCGAATGCATTATTCGTACGTATGAGAGATTTAGACCATCCTATTAACTGGAGTCAAGCAAGAGCCTTAATCCCATGTAATGACACAGTTAAAAGGAATATCATTGAATCTTGTTTCATCAAGTCAAATAATAGAAATGTTCTAAATTTAAGTCTTGGTTTATTTAAACTTGATGCTTTCTTAATGAAAAAAGTTGTAGATAAATATAAGCAACAAAATTAATATATTGAGTTTTTACATGTTTTGGACTGTAAAGAAACTTTGTAATTTCGGTTAGGGTCAATCTGTTTAGGTTTGTGACCGTGTGATATCCGATAATCCTGGATTATCTCTTTTAATTTTTACCCTTTTGACAATTAACCATCTGGTATTCTTGATCTTGTGTTGTACCTGAGACCTTTCTCTCCAATTGTACTTCATTAACTCCTTGACAATGTCTGAGTAAAGACGAAAGCGCTTGGATTTCTGACTATCATTTTCCTGTGGAATTCGCTTATTTATGAAGTCACGTGCATCTACTGTGATTTTTTAAGCAATATATATATATATAATATATATATATATATATATATATAGTATGTATGTATGTATGAATGTATGTTGTATGTGCATATATATATATGTCTATCTTGAACCCTGCCAGGAACGAAGCATCTGTTATGATCCCCCTTGGGCGCAAGTTGTTCCAAACGTATAGTAAATGGACTAGATTATGTTCGTGTTTTAATATTTCTGAATATAGAAAAGTCACACATACTTGTGACTATATATATATATATATATATATATATATATATATATATATATATAATATATATATATATGTGTGTGTGTGTGTGGTTAAGAGCATCCTTTTGAATCTCGTTTATTTTATTTTCTTAGAGGAATAACTGAGTATTTGTGTTACAACGTTGATGGGTTTGTAGATTCGTGCAGACTTTTCCTGTTGTGTGCCTCCTCCTGTAGTTCAATAGTGCCAAGTCTTGGAATATTATTCCTGAGATTCCAGTGGGAACTTATACTTGCTTACAGTGCCCCACCATTTAATGTTGCTAGTTTAAGTTCTTGAGCCATACTTTCTTGCACCTATGTGATCCTCTAGGATTACTGATTTTGCTTGCAGGTGGCACATTTACTTTGCTATTGTGATTAATAGTGATTCATGTTAAAGTGTCCCACGGAGCCAGTTAGAGCTCCTGTAAACTTTAATCTTCCGATAACCTTATAGATATTATCTTTGTTAGCGGACAAATTACGTTTACCATCTGTCCTTTGAAGATTAATTTTAGTGGGTTTCTACTAAGGTTCATTTCTGTCTGAGTAGAGGCCGTTTTGGATTTCTCAAAATAAAACTTAATACCTGGTGCGGCAACTAGGACTATATATAAAATTACACGTATATATATAATATATATAAAATATATATGATAGTATATAATAGTTCATTTTATATATAATAGTATATATATGTGTGTGTGGTGTGTGTGTGTATATATAATATATATAAGTGCATACTGTAGAAGGTGAATTATACAATATACGTGCAGCGGGATTAAACGTGCTAATGAGAGCTTTATGTGCTAGTGCACGCAGCAACTAATACTGGGAAGTTTCTGGAGAAGAGGCCAATTTACATTACGCCAGTTGAAAAGAAAAGTTTTATCATGGCAGTGACCATTCTGTTTTTTTCTGGAGCCACCCCTGTTAAAGAAGAAACACCCTAATGTTGTATATATATATATATTATATATAATTTATATTCATTTATTCCTTTTTCTAAAAGATATTTTATGCTATGTTTAACTGGCTTTTGTCTCTTTAATAAAGAATACATTAAACTAAGAAGACAATTTTTTTTTTTTTTTTTTTTTTTAATTTTTTTTTTTTTTTTTTTTTTTTTTTTGCTGGAAATAAAAGCTTCTCTTCTATAACCTCTGATGATCATCACGACTTCTATCAACATTTGATTTAAAAAAGAAAAAAAGGAGCTTTGTAATGCGCTCAGCACCAACGTTCTTTAACAATTTCAGTATATTTTCGGATAATCTTTCCGAGGAAATGCTTCTGTAAGTTATCCTACTGTCATGCATTTTCAAGTTACTCTTTAAAAAAACTGTTCTACATTTGTTTTTATCTTATTTCTAAAAATTTTTTTGTACAATATATTCCACCAAATTATTTCTTCCCTCATCGCGTTTCCAGATGCGGTCTTTATATCTCGTCACATTTGTTGATTAACTACTTGCAAGTCATCCAGCGGTTGCATCGTATCTCGTCAGGGAAAATGGTCATGTGACATCCATACTTTCAACAGACAAGTGTATTTCGGCCTGTAGGAATTAGTTGGTGAGTTTTGAGACTTCAGTTTCGCACAGCCGCAAAATAATGTGGCTTCTGCCCTGCGTAAATCCTCACAATATGCTCAGTAAGAGCATTTTCATCCGAGAATGTGCTTTCCCGCACTTCCTGTGTTTTGTTTCACTGGTGACTTTGGCGAGAAGAAGAATGCGTTGGTTGTTTTCCAAGGATGCCTTTCTAAACGAGACTTGTGAGCTTATTTGGTCTCGGAAAGATCGATGCATGTTTGAATGTACGTGAGTGCATGTGTGCGTGCGCCCCGAAGCACTCAATGTCTGAAAATAAGTAGTACTACATTATTCACAGCCCAAAGTAACAGACGCTTGGCGTAATTGTAAGTAAATCTTGCATAACAATCCTCCCTCGCCTGGTATGTTCCCGAGATGTATACTACGGTAGATTCACATCAGCCGTGAATTTGATGTCTAGGCCAGTCCCTTACGAAGCTCCTGATTGGCTGTTGATATTGATTGATTGATTGTGTATTATATCTGGCGTCACAACATCTGGGTAATTGACAGTGGTAAGGGCTGGAAACTCTCAGTGTCTCTCTCAAGAGTTCACATAAGTAGGATGTATGTTCCACCTCTCCTGAAAGAAGTGGAACATAGATCCTATTCATGTGAACTTTCTCTCGAGAGACAGAGTTTCCAGCCCTGTGACTAGCTTATCAACAGCCAATCAGGAGCGTCGTAAGGGACTGGCCTGGACATCAAATGCATGGTTGATGTGAATCTACTATAGTATTGCACCAACTCCAGTGTTTTTTTGCCATGCCCCTAGGTTAGGTTAGCTCTAACAGTTTAACACAGTATAATTTGGATGTAAGAAACAATGAGATTATTTTCAAGAAGATTCTGTGGTTAGTTTTTAAGAAATTACATCCTTTTTTTTTTCTGGGAAGGTTCCGTACTCAGGTTCCAGTTCCGGAAATATGCCGCCCGGCTCGGGCCTATAGTGTTCGTCTGTTACAGAGACAGGCAAACCGACAGGTGAAGGTAACCCTGGATTAGTCTCTTGAATATTTGGCATCAAAACAGAAAAGGAAATCTACGAAACAATATGACGAATCCAGATTGCGTAACTTCATAAGATAGCGAAAATTCTTGTATTTTGATAAATAATTACATCTGCTTATTTATTTTGATAATTTATCTTTTTCGTTTTTAATAAGTGATCTCTTCTTCCTGTATTTCTTTGGAACTTGAATTTCGCGTCATGACCCTTGTGGGTTTGCTCCATAGGAATAGTGTTCATCTTCATAATAATGTATATTATAATAATAATAATAAAGGGCAATGAAGACAGCGCAACTTCGTAAAAGACATGTTTTTACCAAACTAACTTGAAAGTCTGAGGGAGAAGACATTGAAAGAGAGAGAGACTCGATCTTGGTTTGCTATATGGCTATTTATGCACTAATTTATATATTGAAGTTCACTGCTGCCTCTAAATTATAACTATTGATATATTGTTAATAATTAACAACAGAATGTTTTGCCTACGTGTGAAGAACTGAGAAGAAAGATATGAATCACGCCAAGATGGCTGTTAACATCCCTCTTTATATATAACTATAAATAACCTGGACGTACATCTTTACCAAGCCAATGCTGCTGCATCACTGACCGCCTCAGTCATGCTGCTCCACCGCCGGCCGACCGCAGGCGCATACATGTTTTGACAGGTTGCTCGGGAATGATTTTCATAGCGAGGCCCACCTTAAACGACCCTTGATAAAACTTAGCCTATAGTTGAACTCTGATATTGATGTTAAATGCGTTTGTAGTCATTTGTGTTAACTCATGGTACCAAACTGGAATGCAGTAGACCCATCGTTGACTCTTTGGGCTTTAATTCTGAAAGGGGGCCTGTGCCCCCTGCTTTCAAGGTGGGGATAGGTAGGCTACCACCCCCTTCTACCCTAGTTGGTGAGTCGAAAGGGCATAGGCCTCCTAATATTGTGAGAAAGCCCCAGGCTCCTATTCCCAGTGGAGTTTGCCACCCCTTACCGCTAAGGGTGCCCTATGGTCCCCATATTGTGGGGAGCCAGTTTGTAACTATAGAAACACCTCTACATAGATGTCAACCCCAAAGTTGTAAAAAATGATGGGGTATGAAAAAGAAGGGTTATGACTCCCTTAGAAACGGCCCTCGAATTTCGGATTTTGATTAAAACATTCTTTTTGGGGGCGGGGGGAGAACTAGGAGTCTAAGGTAAAAATTGGTAGCCCTAGCTGTCAACTCCAAAAGTTGTGAAAAAAAAAATGAGGGGTATGAAAAATAGGGGTTATGACCCCCCTTAGAAATGGCCCTCGAATTTAGGATTTTGACTAAAACTTTCCTGTGGGGGGAGGGGAGTCTACGGTAAAAATTTGGTAGCCTTAGCATTCATAGTCTAAGCGTGCATAGCGAACAAACAGACAGACCGACACACAGAAATTGCCTTTTATAGATATGATATAGATTATAATATACAATTATAACCATATAGTAAGAAATAAAACTGGATAAATACAACAACTGGAATAATGACATAATAAGTCAATAAAGCTATCTAGACGCCAAAGAGAGAAGGGTGGCGGTAAATCCTGCATCGGTCGGTATATATCAAATTTCCATGGTGTTGCCACAGCTGTGCAATGCTGTAATATCAGTTATGAAGCCTTACCGATGCCTATGAAGATCCTGTTTTACACCTCATTTTTTTCTACACTGATCTGTGTGTTAACCTTTAATTTCCATAGTGTTACCACAGCTGTGTGTAGTACTGTAATATCGTAACGAATCCTTACCAATGCCGATTGAGGTCCTGTTTTATACTTCATTTTTGTCTCACACTTTTTATCTAGCTGTGTGTTAATCCTTTATTTTATTCCATGTCCTCTAGTGGGAATTCTATGAGCCGTACCCTCTTTGCGACTGAAAGAAATAAATGATTCTGTTAAAGGTGACAAGGAAATTGATGTCACGTTGCAACACCGCCCGCCGCTCCGTTGGAGATTAAATCATGTCACACAAATTACAGCTTGGCAACCGGCGTGACAGCAGTATCATAACGGTGTTGTTTTGATTTGACTGTTTCTGTTCATGGGAATGTATATATACATCTGTTCTCATTCATGGGCGTTTATTTCGTCTTGCTGACTTTTTTTCCGTCTTTTAACTAGAGGCTTTTTTTTTTTTTTTATCGTTATTCCTGGTTATGAGCGCTTACTTATTTTTTCGGTCTATTCCCTTTATGGGACTTGTGAGGACTGGACTGAGGCAAGGAGAAACTCGACTCTTACTAACTTTATTGTGTTGTTGTTTTAGATTAAGCTGGCCTTATGCCAGCACGGGCTCTTGCTCCTAGAGCAGCCCGTAGGACTTTATTTTACAGAGTTGTTGTTGTTGTTGAAGATTAAGCTGGCTTTATGCCAGCACGAGCTCTTGCTCATAGAGCAGCCTGTAGGTCATTTGAATTTTTGGATGTGGAAAGGTGATTTTTGAGGATATGAAGTGAGCCTTTATTTATGATTCTATGGGTTATGCAAGTGAGATGGCAGAGACCCCTGTATATAAGGAGGCTGTGCGGACGGAGACATAGTGTCCGTCATGCACACACAAAAAGGACGGAGCCCCTACTTAGATTGTGCTTTCTCGCACCTATAAATATACATATAACTGAGCGTGGAGAATACATTTTTTCGTGACATATATATCGGCGGAAAGGCCGTGAATTACTCTACATTTTGATATAATATCAGGACATATATAAAAGAAGGACGGACACTTTGGTTAAAATGTAGTCCTTACAGACTTAATGATCAACATTTTTACTTTTATTTCTTTTTTCGACAGAATTCATTGCAAAATGAGAATGTTTCCTAATTCCGTCCAAATTGTTGAACTCAATTTTCGTACTCAAGTATGACGCGTACTACTACACCATTTTCATCGGTGGAAGTACAATGTTTTTGTTTTTGCTTGAACTACATTTATACTTTCGAGGAATGCACTATTATATCCACGTAAAGCTGACGCAACAGCGCCAACTTTACCAAAATATGCTTCATCTAAAGAATAATGAGAAAGCAGCTTACCCACTATTCGCATTGTGTTGAATATTTAGGTATTTCCTACCCACGCAGAAAATATCCCCTGTTTTTAACGTAAAAGAGGAATTGCTGTTATGAAGCCTTAAAGTGGTCTGGTCTATCATTACTGAA
This sequence comes from Macrobrachium nipponense, assembly GCF_015104395.2. Classification (NCBI taxonomy): domain Eukaryota; kingdom Metazoa; phylum Arthropoda; class Malacostraca; order Decapoda; family Palaemonidae; genus Macrobrachium; species Macrobrachium nipponense. The sequence goes on along the minus strand of NC_087208.1, from coordinate 65,081,116 downwards.
GGACGTTTCTGAGAAAAGGGGAAAAGCAAAAAGGGGGGAAAATCGTACATTTCCTGGCGCAAAGGTCAAAGGCCGGGACAACGCGACAACAAAATCCAAGAAAATGTAAACTGAGGTTTTCACTCCGTGACTTTCAGGTCAACTGAATTGAATTTGAAGTCTGGTGTACGTGACACAATGATGTTTGGAGATAACCATCTCTTTGATGGATAACCCTTGGATAGGTATATCACTACTGATATAATTTATTCACTGGTATTCGTCACACGATTGATGGAGGTGCTTTACTAAAGACTATTTATTTTGTCTTGTGATGCTATGTGTTATGTAGGATACTAAATGTACTACTTGTATCACGGCGAATGAATTTACTGGTAACTCTTACTGAAATGGGGCTTCCGCCAAGAATGTAACACTGCCAAATTGTCGGCACATAAAGCATACATAAGGTTTCGTGCTTTTTAAACAGACTGGCCGTCACAAACTACTTTCCTGTCATCGCGAAACTCGGGTAATTGATTTAAACTCTGGTGGTGTTACACAAGTGATTTCATGTGATGATAAATCTCTGCGCATCGGACTCGACGCAATTAGATGTGTTCACGTCTTCAAATTGGGTTTAGCAATACTATAAAAAGTAGATTCACATCAACCGTTCATTTGATGTCTAGGCCAGTCCCTTACGACGCTCCTGATTGGCTGTTGATAAGCCAATCACAGGGCTGGAAACTCTCAGTCTCTCGAGAGAGTTCACATAGGTAGGATGTATGTTCCATCTCCCCTGAGGGATACTTTTGAAAGACGCTTCTCTCACGAGAGGTGGAACATAGAACCCACCCATGTGAACTCTCTCGAGAGACTGAGAGTTTCCAGCCCTGTGATTGGCTTATCAACAGCCAATCAGGAGCGTCGTAAGGGACTGGCCTAGACATCAAATGCACTGTTGATGTGAATGTACTAAAGGAATACTGTAACTAATGATTTGCAAACAAACTAAAAATATATTCTGTCTCATGTTTTATTATTCTGCATGTCATTGGGACAGGCAACTCATTAGAGCCGTTGCATAGGCTCATCCCTACTACTACTTTTGCCGTTTCTCTCTTGTTGACTCTCCATGTCCTGCGCGTTTCTAATATTTCATGTGAGAACTAAGTCATAACTTGGAGGCAGGCCCTTTGATGTATGCTGGCTTACTACGGGCACTGGATAGCTTATACAGTGATAATTTGGTAACGGCAGGTAACAAATTTGTGCCTTAGCAGAGAGGTTGATAAAGAACGACCTCGGTGACAAACGAAGCTAATCTTTTTGCCGTGATATCTTGAGCTTTTGTATCTTATCAAAGCCAATGGCATCACTAGACTGAATTATCTCGCTTTTATCGTATCCCAGTTTTCTTGGATCGTTGGGTAGATCAGGTAAGATTTTTTTCCTCCATAGGTCTCTCCAAAATTATAGGAAGATAAGGGAGGATAGTATATATCGAGAAATCAGCCCAGAAGATAGGCTGGTCTGGGCACTCACTACATAGTACCTGAATTCAAAGACGAAGGATACATCTTGCTGAAAACCCAGTCCACACTCAGTTTCTTCACTCCCTGTTGCTTAACTGAGGCAGCTTTCACACCAAAGTGACGAGGGGCAGGTGCTAAGGCACACTGTATCTGCCGTTTTAAAACAAATGTTCAGAAACAAAAGAGAATTTGTACACGGGAGTGTGACCGTCTTTATTTTGTAGTCGGTTAGTGCCGTCATTGCACCTCATGCAGTGCAATGTAGGCATTACTTTCAAGGTTCTTTGCAGCGTCCCTTCGACCCCTAGCTGCGACTGTTTTCATTCATTTTACTGTACCTCCGTTCATATTCTCTTTCTTCCATCTTAATGTCCAATCACCTAACAATTAATTCATAGTGCAACTGCTAGGTTATCCTCCTGTTACATTACACCTTCCAAACCTTTTCACTGTCAACTTCAGTTTCACCGTTGAATGGCCTTAGTTGCCCCAGTGCTTGGCATGTGTGCCTAAAATCTATAAATCAATCAATATAAATCTGTACAACACACCCACAACATCCTTCCATTGCATCTCTCTATATTCAGAAGCCTTTTCTATAAAGCTATAAACTCCTACCGATACATCCTCTGGTGCACTAAACAGCCTTTTGCTCCTATAATTCTTATAGTACTCTCCTCGATCGCCTTTATTCTAATACAAATTAACAGTATTGATCTTCTTACCCATTTCTTTGTAACGTTTCATTTATCCAGACATATTAAGTTACAAACCGTGTCAGCCACCTATATTTAGTCATAATATATTCTCAGGATTAAAAATGAGTATATAAGAGGAACGACAAAGGTAGTTGAAATATCGAAGAAAATACAGGAGGGAAGGCATCGATGGTATGGACACCTGTTACGAAGAGAGGAACGTCATATTGGAAATGGAAGTGCGGGGTAGAAGGAAGAAGGGAAGACCAGGGAAGAGATGGCGTGATTGCGTAGGGGAAGATATGTTTTGGAAAGGCATTAACGAGAACGATGCACAGAACAGAAATGGATGGAGACGACTCATTCACAACGGCGACCCCATATCAAAATGGGTTAAAGCTGGGAAGAAGATTATCCTCAGCAACTGTACCACAGCACTTCGATTGCAATGCCATTGACATCTGGTATTTCCTTTTTAATCGATTAATTGCCATCTGTACTTCACAGCAAACAGCTCCACCAGCAATCTCCAATTTACGATAACCCCTTCCTTTCTTGCACCCACCAGCTGTGGCTTTCTCATACCTTTCACTATTACAATTATAAAAATCTGTGAAATGTCCAGTCCATCGATCAAGACTGAATTTACTCACGTCAGCACCACGGCGTCAATGATCCTGGTACTCACGACGCCAGATAATGATTAATTATTCATTGTTATTTATGGCAGCATCTCTTCATTTGCATCTTCTAATTTGAAACTCATTTACCAATTATCCTGTCAATCCGAATCACTTTCCTCGCAGAATAACTTCTTATTTTCCTTCGAGTCCTTGCCCACATTCTCTCTGCCTACTTTTTATAAGTGCTATTTTTTTCTCCCTCCTATTCATGCTCTCGCCTTCTGTTTCACAAGTGCACACCAACTAATCTCTGCTTTCATATTACCAAAATTGTCGGTTCTCTTCATCAATTCCTTCAACTGGATGTCTTCACTCACTCACTCACTCACACACATATTTGCTTTTTCATTACCAAAATTCTCGGTTCTCTTCATTAATTCCTTCAACTTGATGTCTTCCCACACACACACACACACACACAACACCACACACACACACATATATATATATATATATATATATATATATATATATATATATATATATAATTATGCAAATTGACAGGGATGAACGAACACAGACGTTTGGTGCATGCGATAAAACCATATTCAACTCGTATATGTAAGAGCTTCGAGTCGATATATTATGTACTTGTAGTCTCGACACTTAAATTATTGTTGTAGTACGGGTACACTACAGTAATGAACCGACGCCTGTGTATCTGTAGCTTCCACGTATTTTTCCATCCACGCGAAATACCAAAGATTCTATTTCAAATAGCCAACTGTGTATTTGTTTGTTTACAGAACCAACCCTTCTGTCTTAAAACGTTTGATGATTGGGATCAAGTAACTGTTACTGGGCACTGTACGCGGAACCGACATTGCAGTGAAACCAGGCAAATAGTGTAAGTTTTTATTCAAGTCACGCCAGTTTACTTTTACTTATACACACACTGAAGCATAACGAGTTGACTAAGCAGAAGGAATCAAATAGCAGGCATGTGTGCACATAGGGGTTATAGTGCGTTGATGACCTAATTCCGCCTTCTATTCCCAACGTCATAGACACTCTGCCGTCTACAATGTCATCCTTGGTTTCATAGTTGCCACTCTGTACATAGATAAAAATAACAGATGAGGAAATATGCGATTGATTCAACTTGTTTCAGTTGTTTGTGTTTGTTAACTACGAATTTAGCGATACTTTGCCATAGCATTGACTGATAGCCTTAAGGAAATATAGCAGAGCTAGTCTTGTGTAGTTCCTTCATACTCAAATGTATCATCCTGCAAAGTTCACATGCACTGAGGGTAGGCAAATAAACATCGCAGTAATGTCAAAAACACTCCTCTTAGTTACACCCATGTTCATACGTCACATCCCATTTTGTTTAGAATTTAACTTGCTTTCGATCTCCATGAAATAGCAGTACCACAGCTTACCGTCATCTATTTCTGAGAACAGGAACAACATTATTTTTTGTAATAATTGTTTATTGTTAAAAAAGGTTAACGACTTTAACAAAGGTTCACGACTTCTGAAAGCAGACGAAATTTCCTGAAACTGCAGTTGACAGATGTTTAAATATTCATACTAACGCTCGCCGAACAAACGCGTCCGAAGTAGAGTTTTGTATTATTAATCATCACATAGATACAGCATATTTCAAAAGTAAGAATTTTATATATATATAATATGAATAACTAAGATAAAATATATGTATTTAATATCCTTCTGGTAACTTAAACTCATCGCCTAGCAATGAACAGATTCACGTCAGTATAAGTGCTATGATTTGGGCTGTTTCCGACACCAGTAGAAGGATTGGATCCTATAAAAGGTCTTGGATTTAGCATTCAGCTCCCTAAGTAGAAGTGGGCTGTCGCTCCAACTCGTATCACAGATTCTTTCCAACACTTATATTCCTCTATTGATTATTGCTGCAGTGTTACTGTGAATGTAGTCTGGTTGAGAGGACTTCAAAACTTCGCTTCTGGCCAACACCGTCCTTCCTCCGCAAAAATGACGATTGTCACGAAACCCATCACGGAAAAGAAGAATGAGAAGCCGCTGGAAAAGCCACTAGTGGTCAACGAGGCACTCGTAAGTGGACCTTACTTGTTATTTTGCCCAATTATTATTATTGGATTATGGCAATCTCGGTAAATCAGGAAAGACCCCGAACACTACGTTGTTCATAGGGTAGTTTACCCTATTGCGGGGAAAATGTTGTTGCCGTTCGTTGTTGGGTTACCTTTTGTCGATGGGGTACTATCGGTTATTGTGCTCAGAGGTTGACATTATCTGAAGCCATCCTTTTAGGCGCAGCATAGCTAGGCCTATCATGAATGCAGTGTATGCCATGGCCTGTAGTTACCCAGGGTATTATTAAATACCTATAGGTCATGATCGTTTCGGTTTATTTAGTTTATGTTAACGGTTGTTTTTATATCGCCATTGTGCAGGTTTTCTTAATTTTCATTTAGTTACCGGATACGCACTTAATTACCGGATAGGCCTACCCTGTCATTCTATTGGGTGTCTTGTCGAGCACCAGTCCCTTGTGGATGAACAAAAAAAAAAAAAGCACTTAGACTAAATTCCATAACCTCTCATCTGTACTGCACCAAATAGTATATACCCTTTTCTACAGATTGCTCTCTGCAACAAATTTGATCAATAAACGCTAGCTATCTCCGTGCTGAACTACCTATATTTTTTTTCTTTTTTTTCTCTTAGGTATAGGCTAACTGAAAAACTTACTTTTACAGCAGTCTGATTCTTGCCAGTAGCTGATTGAAATACTTACTGACTTGTTTATATTTGTGTTTATGCTAATGTCTTTTAATTATGTATACAGATTTTAATATTTGCATATAGCCCTAGCTACTACCTATGTGTTTATGTTCATCCCCAAGGGCTGGTGTTGAACATGGTGCCCATTTTGCAAGTAATCTGGTACCTAGTTGCCAAAACCAGAGGGCTGTGTTAGTCTTCAGTCTTACCTTATTATAGAACATTTTTGGGTAATTCTGCACTTTAGGGGTCCAAATTCAGTGCATTGTGTAAAGTCAAGATCAGCATACACAGTTATCAAATATTTATTGAATCATGAAAAACAATGAAGCACTGAGTAGTTTATCTGCTTACAGAAGCAGAGATTGTTAAACAAAAAAAGAAAAAAGAAAAAGGCATGTAAGCAGATAAACTGCTCATTTTTTCAGATACATAAAAAAGTGGCTACTGAAGAGCAAGAGCCCTTGAAGGTTCCTAAGCGCTCATTCTACAAACAGATGCGGGCACATTACACTCTTAGAGGTGCAAAGCTTTATTCCCTTTGTGTGTGTGTGTGTTTTAATCTCGGCTTCTGTAAGCAGGTTTTTTTTTTCTTAGGAACCTTCTGTTTGCAGATCTGTCAAAAGAAGAAAATGAAAATGGGCAAGAAAACTTGAAACACATGGTAGGGAGAAGTGACTTTGGACCCCTAAACTGTAGGATTACCCGTTGTTCAATGAAATATGGCCAAGTATTTTAAAAGTTCCAATTTGTGAAATTATGGTTAAAGTCTTGGCATTTTGTGTGTCTGATGCACCTTTAGTCTAAATTACAGAAATAGTGCAAGTTATGCTTTACTTTTGCATTGAGCCTTATCTGACTATTTGACTTGTAAGATATCCTAAGGTTGCATTTCAATTATTGTCAATTATTTGAACAAGTTTCTTGCATACCATTCCAATTGCAAGTGAATACATATTGGTAATGATATCATCTTGTAATTATAGGTTTAGCTGAGTGGTGCATTGCTGTATGCTTGAATATTTTGTGTTGGTCTTTACTGTTTTTAGTGTTTGTTGCCATCTGTACAGTATATCATTTTTGTGATGATAAAATTATCCCTGTTAGGTAGGTTGTGATATCCTGTGGTGGGTTAGGTTAAATTTAGATATTTTAGAATGTATACCCTTGCAAAATTGCCAGTTTCAGTTTTATCAAAAGAAAACTATTGTACCGGCTTTGTCTACCCATCTGCATTTTTCCTGCCCGCACTTTTTCTATCCGCCATCAGATATTAAAAACCATTGAGGCTAGAGGGCTGCAAATTGCTATGCTGATCATCAACCCTCCAAGCATCAAACGAACCCAATTGCAGTGCTCTCTCTATCCTTATATTCAAACTCAGCCTTTATGGCCGCCAAGGTGTTGGCCACACAGTTGCCACATTTCTCTAAATACGCCACGACAGTGATGAAAAAATGTCTATAATATTTTTTATACTATCTAAATATATGGTAATTTACTCTGTTTCATAATAAAAACTTCATATGTTTAAAAATGACTCAAGTTTTTGATGGGGAAATGAATGTTACTAAAAATGTTTTCCTGAGATTTGACATCACCTCTGTGCTGGTTTAGTGCTCCGTTGCCACCTCAGCCCGACAAGGTCATTCCGTGTCACGTACCCAGTGTCACATGCCCCAGTGGCCAAAAAGGCTGAGTTTGACTATAGTAGTTGATTATATTTAAGGTTAAATTTAGCCATAATCATACATCTGGCAGTGCCATGGTTAAAGTTTCATGGGCTGCAGCTCATATAGCATTACACCAAGATCATCGAAAGATAGATCTGTTTTTGGTGGTCTTGAGTAAACGCTGTACAGACAACTTGATTGTGCCGCAGAAACTTTAGCACTAGTATTTTGTTTAATTGGAAGCAATTATCAAGATAAATGATACTACTTATAAAACAATTGAAACTAACATTTGTTGTTCATGTTGATCACAGATAATTTGTAAAATTTGCAGGAAACTAGGATTTATAAATTGATACTTCTCTTTATTCACTCAACCATTACATATTTTGATATGATATTTGTATGATTCTTGATATAATTTTTGTTGCCATTCATGATTGGTGCATCATTAGTTATTATAAATGGTTTATCTTTAGTTGTTATAATTGATGCAGCTTGAGCCAGTAATACCTGTCTCCATAACTATATTCATTGGCACCACATTATGAAATTTAGTCCAATGATTATTACATCCACTTTGACACTTCAAACAATAGGAATCATTCTTGAAGTGAAGTCACGCTGGTAATGAATGTGTGCCAGTGTGTGCAATTTCAGGAAAAGGAAAGAGTTTTGAAATGCCTTGACTCAATGGCATAGACAATAATTTTAAACTTAACTTAAATGATACACCTTGTGCATGAAGCAGAAATTTGTAAATCCCCAGCACAAGCACTTATCTTATAAGGAGGAACCAATAATTTTTAGGAGTGGCCCAGCAAACCTTAATAGGATTAAATTGAAACAAAATTTTTGGAGCCCACACTCAACTATCTTACATGTTAAATTAGAATACCTTGGTTGCCATTCTGTGGCAGTAGTGAAGTTGGCAGTAAATTAGATTACCTGCCTAAACGCAAGAGATCCCACCTCCTGAGTGCTTTTCATGAGTTGTGAAAATAATAGTTTCTAAACAGAGGAAGAGAAATTTATGATAACTTATTTTTAAGAAAGTTTCATGTTTCATACAAGTAACTTAACCAAGAAATTACATAGCTACATTTTCTAACTCACGTGGCGGCCTTTATTTAAAAACTCGTGGTAGCGCTTCAATAGTTTATCATAGGTGACAAGTCCTCCCCACTAATGAGAATATACTGGTAACAACTTGGCAGAAAACCTCATTATGGTTCTGCTGGCTCTTGAGTCAACATCAGTTGTTGGTGGCAGCTTGGTTGTATAACAGGATTCGGTGAAGTATTTTCGCATGATTTTGTGTAGCCTTCAAGCTATTGTAGCAAAGGTTGTAAAACCAGATTGACTAATCTGCTATGAATCACATACAGTTTGCAGTGAGTATAAGGGACAGCAATGTAGTTGGCAGAAAACTAGTGCTGAATGTCTTGATTGGGATGATAAAAAATTGTCACCTAGACAAGTTAGAAAGGGTTAGGAGGAGGAGAGTGGTTTCTAGAGCCGAAAGACTGTCACATAGCCTAGAAACGACTCATAACGTAGTTTAGAAGTTAGCCTGCTATTTTGCCTTCTTTTACTCCTATTTCTGACTTTTCTCCTTATCCTTGTCCTCATACTTTTCATCCACCTACTCCCATGCCTGGCACCCTTGCTTCCAATCCTTTTGCCATTGCCAGTCTCAAATATAGGTTTGATAAGTGTGTTCACCAAACAAGTTTAGTGCAGATGGAGGTGGTGGCTATCCCTCCCATCAGTTCTTCTAGACCCAAGTCACTGCCATACTCCCTCAACCCTGGGAGAAGACATACTGGAAGTCCAAGGGAGGCCAAGGAGGTTTGCCCATGGGTAGTCGCTCCTTAGTCGAGCCTGTTGCACAATCCCAGGTGTCAACAGACAGCCATTGGAATGGCGTTTCATTAGGAGTGCACCAAGTTATCATAATGATACTTCAAAATTATCGTTTCTCTACCAAATTTATTGTGATAATATATTGTTTTCATGTGTATTTTTTACCATTAGTACACTGCTCTACAATAATATGATGGTATATAATAGTGGCATAATCTTTTTCAGGAAAATATTTAATCTCTATGAAAATGCTTTATTGTATAAATGAACAATAGTTGAAGAAGGTATCATACGTTGTACCAGAGGTAGTTTAATCATGCATACTTATATGTAAGATAATTATCCTACGAAATGGCAGTCCTGCTTGAGTGATAGGGTCTTTTGACACAGACAGGAGGCGCAGGAAACGATTCCGGAATTCCTCTAGACCCCTTACAACCCTTCAGATGATGTGGGTCGGTGTTCAGATCCAATTCCAGTTAAGCAATACAAGAAGCCCAGTACTACTCAGCCTTGTAGTTACGCTGTAGCTATATGTATGGGACATGGTGCCACCTCCTGTGCGCTCGGCGCCATATTCCAAGCGCCTGGTGCTTTCCAGTACTATTCCACAGCTTTCTTGTAGTCTTGCTGTAGCTAAGTGGGACACAATGCCAACTCCTGAGCGCCTGGCACAGTGTTACCAGATTTCATTTGCCTTTTGATGCCAAGTCTATCACGGCGCTCCCACTTTTGAACGCCAAGCGTCCACTCCAAGGCATGTTTCTCCACTGTTGTTTTAACCTTAAGAGCAAGATGAACAGTCATTGGCTAGTTGTAAGCAACAATTAGCTGGAATAATTTTTCTTCATCCTCCAAAATTTTCTCAAGGAGGTGGTAGGCTGGCTTCAGCTAAAAAGGAGCAAGAGAAAGCTTATTTTGCCTTCCCTCCCTCGTTTAGTTCAAAGGAGATTTTTGTCTGTCATCACTAGGGAATCTCCTTCTTTGGGAGTTGCTGCCTCCACCCAAGGAGACTTCTCTGTTTACATTTATGCTTCTCAACTCTGTGTTCTCGTCAGAGAAAATATTTTGTCTTCTGGAGCTAGACCACCTTATTAAGAATATCTTCAAAGTTTTTTATTTTTTTAAAATTTTTATCTTCATGACTGGACAGTGGGAACATGGGCTAGAAGATTGTCCTTTTTCCAAGTATTATCAGGCGCCTCAGACTGGCTATGAGTCTTGCCTTGTGCAGACAATACCATTAGGGAATGCTTTATAGAGCTTTCCTCTCTTTTCTGTTTGGGAGTACTTAGGAAAAGAAACCTTTGGTGCTCTTTTACCACTATGGGTAGAAGTCAGACACAGATATATGCTCTTGTTATTTTTTCCCTGGACCATCACCACCTCCTGTAGGAAACTATTAAGGAAATTGTGTCTGACCTTCTGAAGAAATAGACACAAGATCTGTTGGCTCATTCCTCTAAGTGTTCAAAAGATTTTCTTCCAACACAGTGTCGTCATCATCTTGAGAAGTCCCAGTTGACCCCGTTGCTAGAGATAATCTGTTTGGGGATCAGTTTCAACTTTTGGACTTTTCTGTCTGTCGAGGATCGCCTGCTGCCTCCAGACAGTTCACTAGTTTCTAGCCCTTTCTTCTTGCTCAGTCCATCAGTGGATGAGCCTACAAGGGACACTTTTGTCCATTGAGGCTGACATCGAGTTTGGCAAACTTCATAGGAAAGTTTTGCTATTCCTCCTCTATGATAGCTGGGACAGGGAAACAAAGCAGGACTCCTGCATGTTTCCCATAACCCAGTAGTTCAAGTTGGACCTACAGTGGTGTCTATTCGAACGAGACTTTTGCAAGGGGGAGTCCCTTTTTCTGCTGAGCCCAGATCTAGACTTCTTCCCAGACACCTCAAATCTAGTTTGGGAACCCTCTTGGGGAACCAGGAAGTTTCTGGCACTAGGTCTCGGAAGAGTAGGAACTTCACATTAAAGTTAGAGAGCTTAACAATTCTCTTAGTACTTCAGTCATTCTCATCCATAGTTTGCAACAAAACTATGGTACATAGTCCATTCAGACTTACCACAGCTCTAAAGTGCATATGGAAGGAAGGAAAAACTCCACTTCTCTTCTGGCTGCCCGGTGCCAACTCCTGAGCGTCCAGCTTTTAGGCGCCACCTCCCAAGTGCCCGGCGCCAGCTCCTGAGCATCCAGCTACAACTCCCCAGGCTCCCAGTGACAGCTCCTGGGTGTCCAGCGCCAGCTTCCAAGTGCCTGGAACCAGCTTCTGAGCGTCCGGTGCCAATTTTTCAGTACGTTTCTGTCTTCTGAGTGCCATGCTCCCACTTATGGACTTGGGTTCTTCTCCTTAATATCCTGATGTGCTATTCTTGGGACCCATTAATCAGCAGTTAGCTGAAATTATGATCCCTCTCTCAAAGAAACTCCATCAGTTGAAATTATGATCTCTCTCTCAAAGAAACTCCCTCCAAGATGGTGCTCTCTTCAGTCATCCAAGAAAGCTCCGAGGGCGGTTGATAGTTTATTTTCAGCTAAGAGGGAGCAAGGCAAGAGTCCTTTGTCTTTCCTCCATCGCGCTTGGACTGTAGGCGATATCTGGTCCTTCGTCACCAGGGGAGCTCCTCCTTTTGGAGTCGCTGCTTTTTCCCATGGGGACTTCTCTGGCCTCATCAAATCTTCCCAACACACTAAATTTTTGTTAGTGTAGGTTTTTTCCATCAGCCGTACTGGACCAACTTGTTAAAAGACCTCATCAAGGTGTTTGAGATCTTCAGTCTCTTGGACTGGACAGTCAAGAGCTCTGGCCAAGGAAAATGAGAATTTCAAGGAGTTAAAGAACGATTTTGCCTCGGACTGATTAGGAGAATGTCTTGAGCAGACAGTGCTATCAAAGATGGATCTATTGAGCTTGTGGCTCTTGTCCTTGGGAGTATTGAAAAAGGGGGAATTATGGTGCTCCTTTCCAAATAAAGGGGTCACACAATCCCAGGAGGTTGACCCATTTGGTTTTTGGCATTGGACCCCATCTCCTTTTCCCACAGGGTACTGTGATGAAAATTGCTTTGTACCTCCAAGAGGAGTCCACTCACTATCTACTGTCAACAGCAGGAGACCTTCTACTGTGGACACATCAAAATTGAGTGATTCTAGTCACTGAATTTCAGGCCAAACTAAAAGTTCTGGCAGACTTTGTCTCCTGCCTCTCATTCCAAGGGCTCTGCCCATGGAACCGGAGCTGTGTCGGGTGCTTGTTTGCGAGTCTCACCGAGTGTGCTTTGCGAGGTAGTTTGCTTCATGAGTAGTTATGCCCTCACAGAAGTCAGCCTTGATTGTCACACCTCTGGATCCTGCCCATCTCTTCCCACTGCCCATGGTAGGCAGATTGCTTCAGATCTGCAGAAGTCATCTACCCAGGATTTTCTGACACTGTGTTCACATCCCAAGCCTTCCTTGTCTGTGCCCTTTTGTCCAGAGTTCATCACTCTGCTCCAGCAGCACCTCTTTAGTGGGAAGAGACCCCAGTATCAGTCTAGACCCTGCTCCAACCTGCGCTTCCAGTCAAAGTCCCTCAAGAAACATTCCGCCTCCAAGCACCAACCTAAGAAGTGACCCAGAAGTTCTTCATGCCCCAGTGTGAGCCAGGGCTTCTCGCATTTTGGGAGAAGTGAGCTCCATAGGAGCAGAGCCTTGGATCGTCAGGGTATTGAAGAAGGGCTACTGCATCCTGTTTTCGGAGACCTCACCTTTAGTGTCCTTTCCCATTGCATTGACGGCATACTCAAGAGGCTCAGAAAGGCATGTGGCCCTTTTGAAGGAAGTGGAAGGCCATAGAAGAAGTAGTAGACCTCCACTTTCAGGGATTTTACAATTGCCTGTTTGTAGTTCCCAAGACATCAGGGGGCTGGAGACTGGTACTGGATGTAAGCGCCCTCAATCGCTTCTTAGAAAAGACAAGTTCAAGATGGAAACGAGTGGTCAGTCATGACTTCATTTATCCAAGTGATTGGATGATCAATCTTGATACGCAGGACGTGTATTTACACATCCTCGTTTATCCATCGTCCAGGAAGTATCTCAGGTTCATATTCCAACGGAAGGTCTTTCAGTTTCAGTCCCTCTGCTTTGGCCTCTCCAGTGTCATTGACTCACGTAGCTCTGTTCTGGCCCATGAAGGAATGGTTCCTGGACCTTCTTTGTCTTCTGGTAGACTTTGTGACTGCTACTCCAGAGACTGTGGCTACTCAGACAACCACATTTCAGGATATACCACCAAAGGTTGTCCACGCTCACTCTGGCAGGCTTCAGACTGTTGGGAAACTCATTAGATCAAAGGGATTTTTAAGAGAAGCTACAGAGGCTATTGCAAAGTGCAGATGCCAGTCTACTTGCAATGTCTACCAGTCGAAGTAGGCAGTCTTCCATAGATGGTGCCTCAGACATCACATCTAGTCTAATGAGACATCTGTAGCCCAGGTTGCGGATTTTCTCTTCTACTTAAGGACATAAGAACCTTTCATCTTCTGCCATTATAGGTTACCAGGCCTTGCTTTCCTCTGTTTTTGAGCATCGCAATCTGGATCTTCAACTAATGAAGATCTTCATGACCACCTGAAGTCTTTTGATACATCCAAGCAGAGGAAGTGGGCAGTGGTTTCTTGGAACTTGGATATACATATCCCTTAAATGGCTTTTGGGCCCTCCCTTCAAGCCCCTCAAGTCTGCTTCCTCAAGAACCCTATGCATAAAACGCTGTTCCTACTAGTCTTGGCCATGACGAAACGCGTGATCGAGCTACGCAGTATAGACAGAAAAGTCTGATTCTCCTAAGGCAACGCAGTTTGCTCTTTCACCTAGGGCTTCCTAGTCAAGAATGAGAATCCTAGTAAACCATGGCCTCACTCTTTTCATATAAAGAACTTAATGGATATCCTTGGCCCAGATGAGGAAGAAAGTCATTTGGCCGGTCAGAGCAATTAGGTATTACCTGGATAGAATGGAAAAGATTAGGGGACCTTCGAGTAACCTCTGGAGTTATGACAAGAATCCCTCTCCGCTTGCCAAGAATGCCATATCGTTCTTCATTAGAGATCTGATATCTGAAGCTCTTTCCAGATACAGGAGAACTTTTCCGTTGCTTAATGTCAGAGCTCTTGAGGTCAGTGTGATTGGCACCTCTCTCTCCTTCAAGCATTATTTTAAAGAAATAGAAACTGTGTTTGAAAATTGCAGTACCCTTGGTCCACTTGCAGTGGCTGACATGCTTTGGGCGAGGAAGCTTAGGAGAGACATAATCTCTCTTCTATCTCTTCTTGTGAGTAAGGATGTTGAGTTTTGGGGAGCCTGGAGGTACTTGGTACCTGAAGTACCCACCAATTTGTTGGTAGGTTAGTCGTTTTTATAGTATTATTTGTTGGGTGGTGACAGGTAGTTCTCTGGTCTTGTTTTGGTACTGCACCCAGGGGCACGCTATATTTTTTGTATTATGTCTTGTCAATGGTCAGGCATCTCCCCTGTTGCAAGACTTCCACTGATGTAGAGGCAACTCTTGGGCCACTGCTGCGCCCCTACAGGGTACGAGGAGCTCCACCAGAGACAGTATCTCTCACTGTAGTGCTCCAGTCAGACAAGCAGCGACCAACACTTAGTTTTAGCCGTTCATCTAGTTCAGCAATAGCACTTCTTAATGCCTTGAAATAGTTTGGTTTCATCATCCCCCCCCCCCCCCCCCCCCCCCCCCCCCCCCTTGCAATGTGGGATTCAGCTAAGTAATTACTTGGTAAGTTACCTATATAAAAATGACATATAATAAAATGAAGTTTTATAAATACAGTAAGTCCTCGGGTTACGCTGGTCTCGACTTATGATGTTTCGTGGTTACGAACGCGCCCCCATAAAAATATAAAAAATAATATTTTGCGTCGTTCCGTCTTACGCGGTTTAGCGTCGTAAGCAATGTAAACAAACGCGAACTAGTTCCGGGCGCACGGCGGAAGAATACGCTTTGTGGGGGAGAGGACGGCGTCGCTTCGCTACGCTCATTCCTCGCCCATACGCCATTTTGGTTGTTTACACTGCCTCTCTCTCCCTCGTGTTGTATCGTTTTTGTGTAACTTTTTGCTCTTTGTTATGGCTCCCAAGCGCAAGGCGGACTCTTCTGATGGTAGTGCATCGAAGAAAAGAAAGGCCATCACCATGGAAATTAAAGTGGACATTATAAAGCGATCTGAGAAGGGAGAAACGCCAACAAACATTGGCCGCTCGCTTGGCCTTAGCCGTTCGACCGTTGCTACCATTATCAAAGATAAAGAGCGCATCGTTGAACATGTGAAAGGATCTGCTCCTATGAAAGCGACAGTGATAACTAAGCAGCGTAGTGGTCTAATAATTGAAATGGAAAGGTTATTGGTGCTTTGGTTGGAAGACCAAAATCAACGGCGTATCCCAGTCAGCCTTATGGTGATTCAGGAGAAGGCGAAAAGATTGTTTGAAGCGTTGAAAAAAGAAAAGGGGGAGGGGAAGTGAAAGTGAAGAGTTTGTGGCTAGTAGGGGTTGGTTTATGCGATTTAAGGCTCGGGCCAATTACCATAACCTTAAATTGCAAGGTGAAGCTGCTAGTGGGGATGAGAAAGCAGCGAGTGAATTTCCTAAAGCGTTGTCTGAGATAATTAAGGAGGGGGGTTATTCTGCTCAGCACAAGTGTTTAACGTAGACTGAGACAGGTTTGTTTTGGAAACGTATGCCTAACCGCACTTACATCGCCAAGGAGGAGAAGTCAGCACCCGGTCATAAAGCCAGCAAGGAGAGGCTAACTTTACTTCTTGGGGGTATGCTGCTGGCGACTTCAAACTGAAGCCCTTGTTGGTGTATCAGGCTGAAAATCCAAGGGCACTCAAGGGCATTTGGAAGGGTCAACTACCAGTAATTTGGAATCCTCAACAAGAAGGCATGGGTGACACTTGCAGTGTTTGAGGACTGGTTCGTAAACCATTTTGTTCCAAGTGTGGAGCGGTATTGCGCCTCCAAGGGTATCCCCTTTAAGGTGTTGCTAGTGCTGGACAATGCCCCTGGACACCCTGCCCAGCTGGGAGACTTCAACCCTAATGTCAAGGTGGTTTACCTTCCACCTAATACCACGGCCCTTTTACAGCCTATGGAACAAGGAGTGATTGCTTCGTTCAAGGCCTACTACCTACGAAGGACAATTGCTATGGGCTTTACAGGCAACTGAAACCAAGAAGGACTTGACTCTGAAGGACTTTTGGAAATCCTACAACATCCTTGATGCTGTAAAGAACATTGCTAATTCCTGGGAGGAGGTTAAGCAAACAAACATGAATGGTGTCTGGAAGAAAATTTGTCCTCAATTTGTGAATGATTTCCATGGGTTTGAGGACACAGTTCAGCTAGTTGTCAAGAACGTTGTTGCCCTGAGTAAGGAATCAATTTGGAGATGGAGGTTGATGATGTTACAGAGCTGCTGGAGTCTCATGGCGAGGAGTTATCTGCTGAGGACCTGATACAACTGGAGAAGCAGATAATAGAGGAAGAAGAAGAAGCACCCACCCCAGAGCCTAAGGCTTTCACAAGGCAGGACTTGATAAGAGGTTTTGCAGAGTTGCAGCAAGCGTTGTCAACTTTTGAGGCTCAGGATCCCAACTTGGACAGGTTCACTAGGGTTTCCAGAGGCGTCATGGATTTGATGCAGTGTTACAAGGAGATCTTGGATGAAAAGAGGTCGCTCTCTGTTCAGACTAACCTGGAGCAGTATTTTAAGAAGGTAGAGAGGCCTGCAGGAGATCCTGTACCCTCTACCTCAGCTGCCTCTGCTAATCCAGACTCGCCTGCCCCACAATCTCCAGCACCTTCTGAATGTTCTGCTAACCCAGACTCACCTGCCCCAGTATCTCCAGCACCTTCTGTAGGTTCTGCCTCACCTAAAGACTCACCTGCCCCAACATCTCCAGTAGTATGTTCTGCCTCACCTCAAGAATCACCTGCCTCAGCATCTCCAGTACTAGTATGTTCTGCCTCACCTCAAGAATCATCTGCCTCAGCATCTCCAGCAACTTCTGGAGGTTCTTTTTCTCTTCACTAACCTCCCCCAGTCTCTCCAGCACCGCAGCTTCCTCTCCAGTGTGCAAGCCAATCAAACTAATAAAGGTAAGGAATTGTTCTCTCGTTGTTATTGATAGGTATTTACATTAAATCATGTGGTATTTTTCAATGTTCCGACTTACGCTGAAAATCGTGTTACGACGCATCGTAAGAACGGATCAACGTCGTAACTCGAGGACCCCCTGTACATGTACGTACTTATCAAGTACTAATTGCTAAATAAGAGCCCTCCCTCCTCCCCTCTGATTTTTCATGCACTTTATGGCGATAAATAAGAATGACGCCATTGGCTTTGGTTGTTTGCTAGCTCCATTGCAGTGGGTGGGGCCTGTCACTTCCCGCAATGTAACGTCACTTGTTTGGGAATTTTTCAATTTAGGATGCCATGCGAGCATAATTGTTAGCTAAGTAATTACTTGGTAAGTATATGGTATTTATAAAACTTCTTTTTATTATAATATAATTTTTGCTCTCCACTCATAATTTATACATCTGTACTAGAGCATACATTACTGTTAAAGTTTTATTGGTTTTAATTTTACTGTAAGTATCTTATTTTTCTTTTGTTTACCATGCAGGGTGGAGATTGCAGTGACCATGCTGTTATTGACCCTAACACTGATGATGTGGAAGCTTGGCTCTCTTCTTCTGCCCGTCGCCGACACACTGCCACTACCATTTGTGTATTCCTAACTGCTCTCCTTGTAATGAGCATTGGCATTATTGGAGGAGTTTACCTCTACCGTCAGTTCTCTCAGCATCAGGTAAAATGAATGATTCTTTGGTTTTTGTGTTAGATATTTTATAAAGAAGTGTGGGATCAAGTTTTATTTTAGGGGATCACTTAGTATTGGTGTTACTTATCATAACTAACCTAGGCATTCTTAACCAGCTTGGGCTTTAGCCTCAGAGCCCCGTACCAATTACAGTATCACAGTATAACCTCTTTCCTTGTTATTTTAGGCCACATGTCTTGTTTGCAGTTAAAATGTTTCTTTTATGTATGTATTTGTTTTACATATAGTATATACTTAAGTTTAAAAATATATTTTTGAAATTAATCTTACTCCTCTATTATGAAAACAGTATTTCCTTTGTCAGGCAGGAGGATGATAGTGTGAAAACTAAGAAAATTACAGGATCATATTCTTGTTTGAATAGTCTATTGACCCAGCCCATTTGGGTGGTTTGAGCATTTATTGTTTTCTATTTAATTTTTCTTCTGTCGTTGCCCTGTGAGGATGCAGTGGAGTGTGTTTATATGGTTTTGTTGAGTATGATAAGAGGGTGTAGTACCTGGCTTTACTCTTCAGTGTACAACAGTCACAACTTTTGTTTTTTAATGTAAGAACAAGGATTGTTCTTTCAATGGTCACTGTGTATGTCACTACTGAGAATTCTTGGCATTTTCTTGAAACGTTCAATATCACAGACACCTCAGGTTGCTTCTCAGGTGCCGAACCGGTATATGAGGTAGAATTCTTGAGCCTCTTTTAGATGCTTTCGGTCACCTCTTCAGCACTTGGGATTGGCATATTAGCCTGTAGACAAGCAGATCTTTCTTCTATAATTGCTGCTGTCTCAGTAGCAGAGCAGACAGGGTAATCTTTCCTTGAATCAAGTTTATTAATGTCAGCTCCTTTGGCAGTGTTGGTTTTGTCTTTTGCTACCTTAGTGTCAGCACAGGATGGTGTGAAGTTTTAGGAAGCTTTAGTTTTCTGCACAGATGCTCTTTGGCATCAGTTAGTTTTCACACTCATCCTGCTGAAGCAGCAAAAAATACTTAAGGTAATTATTTTTTAAAAAGTTTTAATTTAGAAATTTCTATTAAAAAGACATTTTATTGTTTAAGAAATATATTGTTTATAGCCTTCTTATTAGTATTGTTTCAATGCTACAATGTTATCTGTTCTTACACGATATACAAACTCTTGGTCCTTTACAATAGGAATTGCTTACGGCAAAGCTGGAACACGGCTGTTAAAACTCTTGAACAAGGTGGTTAGGCAGTAACTGCTGTCCGGTAGGCAGGGAGACCCGCCTGCCTGCATGTAAACATTCCACTTTGCTTTCAGCTATCATGCTATGCAGATGTATTTGTTCCGATATGTAATACAAACCTTTTGGTCCTTTAACAATAGGTATGTACTTACGGAGCTGGAATTACAGCCATTGAATCTTGAACAAGGTGGTTAGGCAGTAACTACCGTGGGGCAGGCTAGCCCGCCTGGATGTAAACACTCCACTTTGCTTTCGGCTGTCTTCCGATGAAGATGTGTATTTGTGAGCTCCGGCTGACTGGTCGTTGATCTTTTTTCCCGGTGGGATCCTTTTGGTTTATTTTTTGTATTTAAATAATTATGCATATACAATGTTTGATATTAATACTAAACGAAGGTTTGTCCTTGGTTTTTCAATTAATATACAAACCCACTTTTTGTGATAACCTTTGTAACCACCCCTCTACTTGTGTTAGTTGCTGAATAACCACTGGTTCCATGCAACGTAAAAACACCATATAAACAATCTACTTGTGTTAAGAGTCAGCGGCTAAGGTATGCCAACATATTATTTACATTCTTTTGCCCTTTAACACTGGCTCAGACCTGCATGAGGACGAGATTTGTATTTATCGTGAGGATGAGACATGTATTTACGTAAGTGATATTGATCCTGTAACGGGACATGTATTCATCCGGAAATTACTCCTACGCTTGGGAATTACCAAGGGAACTTCAAAGGTTTGTCCGTGTTTTATTGTTATTATAATTTCTCTTCTTCCTTTCACTCACTATCAGAAGAAGGTAGAAGGATGGGCATTGTTGATGTTGGGGGATCTCCTCTCACTTCGGAGGGCGGTGCCCTTGGATGCGTGAGGAGTATCCTCATTACTTTGATATTTTTTTCCTTATTTTACAGACTAGTGGTGATTGTGTTTTCAGCAGTATTGGTTGGATGCTCTTCGTATTGGTTATCCTAACCTTGGAATTGTACCTATGACTCGTAGCATGTTGCGTACTGATCCTCGTCGAGAGTGTGTACTGATCCCCTGCTGATAATCATATTCATTACCAATTCTACCCGGGAGTTATGTCACTGGACGAAGCTGTTGCGCTGCCCTGTGAGATTATCTACTCCTGAGGAGAAACCGAAGAGGAAGAGAGCTTGTCAAGTGTCGTCATCCTTCTCATCGAGATCATCATATCTTCATGCCTCCTCCCCTTCAACTTTTAAGGCTTTGCCATAAAAGAGAAGGTGGTCTCCCCCCCTAGGAAGTCTCGTCACGGGACTTCTAAGGGTCTGTCTCGCTCCGGTGAGACTCGGGAACAGGCGCCTGTCTCTCCTTCCTTGGGGAGGAAGCAGACGGGGACCATGGAGTTACCGGCCACCGCTGGTATCTCCTCTCCCGCCCGCTTGCGAGCGTTACTGAGTGTATGGTCACCATGCATGCAGAGACTGGTGGAGGCGGGCCATCCAGCCCTCTTTTAATTAATCCTTTTCTTTCAGAGAGGTTTTGGCCTTAATGAGGACGTGGAAGAGTCGGAGGACGGTATCGGCTGTCGCCTGTCAGGTTCATGCTCAGCCCCACCCAGATGACGACCGACCAGTCTCGGGGGTGGCAGACGCTTCACCTGCCAGGTAAGAGCTTCGTAACCCTCCTCGAGGAAGCGTTGTCTCCAATGCTTCTCCTGCAGGTCCCTCCGGACGGGTGCAGTTGGGCCGTGTTGCTTCGGCAACTGCCCCAACTCCGTCCTTGATGGAGGACCTGTCTGTTGTCCTGAGGAAACTGGCGAAGAGGAAGTCCAATAAGAAGAGGAAGGTGTTGCCGTCGTCTTCTGCTGCCTCTTCCCCTTCGACTTCCGAGGCCCCCCAGCCGAAGAAGAAGAAGGCAGCCTCTTTCTCCCCTAAGAAGTCTTGCTCAGAGACCTCTAAGGGAGTTGGGGCTTCTGCTGGTCCTCCTGTTCCTTTGGGAACGGGGCCCATCTCTCCTTCCGCAAGGAGGAAGATGACGGGGACCGGAGGGATACCGGCTGACACCGGTACCTCCTCTCCTGGCGCCAGAGGTTCTGCCTTGACGCCAGGTACCGTCTCGGCCTCTTGTTCGCGAGAGGTACTGAGTGTACGGTCGCCTGCGGGTGACCGTGCAGCCAAGACCTAGGCAACCGAGTTCGTTCGGCGCCAGGATCCAGGCACGGAGCGGAAGACTGGTGGGAGTCGCTCAGGTGACTCCCACCAGGCAAGCGATTGCTCTCGTGGCAAGCTGCCGGTACCCAGGGTTGACGCGACGGTCCCAGACCAGCCGCGGGCTAAGGCGAGGAAGCGGTCCTCTCGGTCGCCTGGACCACAAGCGGCGTGACGCACTGTGAGGACAGGCCTCGCTCCCACCGTGACAACGGACTCTGCCGGTCCCCTGACCGCTGCTCCCACCGGGACCGGATGGATAGGGGGACCAGCAGCAGCTCTCCTGACGCTCGGGACTGTCACCGCTGTTCTCAGTCTAGCCGCTTTCCCCTGGAGAGCTGCTCAACCAGGCCTACAGCCCGATCGCCACCGTGGGTTGGCGAGCGTCTGCAGCCCCCAAGCACTCTGGTTCTGCCAGTGGGCAAAGGGGGAGCGCTCGTAGCAGCTCTCCTGAAGAGACTGACGCTCTGTCCTTGGTCTTGCATTTCTCCGCAAGAAGACCGCTGGTCCAGACCAGCAGCTCGATCGTCACCGTGGGTTGGTGATTGCCTACAGTCCTCCCAGCCTACCGGTTTTGCTGGTAGGCAGGGGAGGAGCACTCGTGCAGCTCGATAGCCACCATGGGTTGGTGATCGCGTGCAGTCCTCCCAGCCTACTGGTTCTTAGTAGGCAGGTCTCCCTCACCTGTCCCTTCAACCTCCTCAGGTTACACCGGGAAGAACGAGGCGAACAGGAGTGACCATGATGAATGGACTTCTTACTGTCCGGCCACGAGCCTGGTTCGGTCTTGGGACCAACAGATCCTCGCTCAAGTGGTTGGAGGAGATCGTGGGGGGCTGGCGAGGATGAATGACGCTTCCCAGACTTGCGGAGTAACCATCACCGCCAATCACATGACGGTCCGGCTGGACTCAAGCACACAGAGACCGGTGTGGGCTCCCTCTTCGGTCCTCTTGAGAGGTTTCGACCTCGACGAGGACTGGGACGCGTTGGAGGACGGTATCAGCTCTTTCCTGTCAGGTGCTCGCTCAGCCCCACCCAGACGACGGTCACGGTGGCGGCAGACGTTTAGCCTACAGTACGAGTTCGTAACCCTCCTTGGGAAAACATTTTCTCCAGACGGTAACATTTTCCTAGACTGAGCGGCCATCATCGCACGGTGATGGCTGCCCTTACTCGCTTCTCCGACTGCTAGTTCCGCTGGGAAGGCGAGCGAGTATTCAATCTTCCTCCCCCATTCCCTCTCTCCCTATGGCTGCGACGGGAAGGGAGAGATCCTGCAGGGCGTTCTCAGTAGGATTCCATGTCGGGGACTGTGTTCCTTGGGGGTCCTTTGGGTCCTACCGGATGTAAGTCCCCATCGTTGAGGAAGGATCTTGCCCTATCCTCGTTTTCTACGAGAATTGGGAGAACCACCACCCGATGATCGTCTGACAAATTCGGTGGGGGTTTTGCTGAGCGCTGAGAACTCTTTGGAGTTTCTATCACTCTCCGAGTGTTCTGGTCTTCTACGATCTGCAAACACTTGAGTGAAACCACGATCCAGAGTGGGCGAGACGAGAATCCTAGATAATTGTTACTACGATAATCGGGAATCTCGCCGAATGCTCGAATTCTAGGAATTTCTAGCGTTCGAGAGAAGTACTGCTGCTGAAGGAAGAATATCTCGGGAGGGGCTCCGCCTGGATGGACCTGATGGTCTGTCGCCTCAGTAGGCGGCCAACCCCGGGATAGAGAAGAATGGGTGTGAACATCCAGTTCGGCTTGAACTATCGTCTTCGGTATCCTGTTATCACCATAGAAGTCTTCCTTGGGAAAAACTTCTCCTTCGCTCTCTTCATTAGAGAATGAAGGGTGTCGGCTTCGAGTCCTTATTCTTGTTCCTCAAATGGAAGAGAATTTAGGATGGAGGTCTATGTACAGGAACCTACAAATATACTACGTACATTGCCCTCGCGACATGCTTCTGTTATCAGTTGAATTGTCCGAGGTGTAGGCGCATACCGTAGTTAACTCTACGGGTTGTGACCGATACGAATAGTATCTTCTTAATTGAACTGCAACTCGGGACTGCCCTACAACCTCCCAGGAGTTACCAGTTTCGATTTTGAGATACTTATGGTATTGTTACAACAACACCTCAGCGTTTGCATTCACCGAAATCCGTTTCGATTAAATGCAAATGCTGGAGCGTATATTTTTTTTGCGCTCGATGGTTCTAGCCAAACGCATTCCTTCTTGGAATGGATTACCTGGCAACTCAGGATGACAAGTGAGCGAAAGCTAGCGGTGTATGGGCTGCGGCAAGTACCAGCTGGCCCTCCGAGATAGCACGGTCAGATTATGTCTCTCTCCGCTGCGATGATTGACTACCGAACCGAATCTCTGCCCGGCAATCACAGACTTAGGTCTCTGGTTGGCTGGAATTCTCGCATACATTAATGACCATCTCTACTGCATCGCCTTGGACATTGCGAGAATTTTCAGATAGAGATATCTCAATAGACTCTCTATCATCTTTCTGTTTACTGCACGGCAACAGAAGTCTGTAGCCTAGTCTCCCGTTGCATTGCACCTGCCGCTGCGATAACGTGGAATGATTTCTTCAGACATCTGAGTTTGTCTTCTAAATATATCTCGTATTAGTAGGTGTGCAATTGTTCATTATTCACCCCGAATTGTAGATGTGTAATGGAAGACATAGCCTGTTCCCCGCCCTACCAGCTCTACTTCCAAGTACAGTGGTACCTCGACATACGAAAGGCTCAACTTACGAAAAAATCGAGATACGAAAGTAAATACAAAGATTTTTTTGGCTCTACATACGAAAATAGGTCAAGTTAAGAAATGTTGTTGCTGTAAAGTCCCGAGATTCGCCCGGACCACCGAGAACAATTTTAAAATTCATGCGCCGCCAACTGAGTAAACTCACCACCATCCTCCCGCTCTCCCATTGGTTCCTGATGCTAGTCACCCCATAAGATCCTGCTCTCCTATTGGTCAGCATCTACCCCTTGTGCTCTATGTATTCTATTGGTAAAAGGATGCTGTAAATTGAAAAACTTATTTGTGCAATACATTTAATAAAAAAAAACATAGAATAGAAATGAATGGTTATGATACTTTTTGGTAGTTTCAGTAGTTGAAGAGAGATATTGAAAATTTATGGCTTACTGTGTGCTAGTTAAAGTGATTGCTTGGCGATCGTTCGGTACTCGTAAGTGCTGGATGTAAACAGAAGTTTGGAAAAAAAAAGCTTTTTTTGTTTTTTGTTTTTGTTTGATTGTTTTATTTTATAGTTAATGGTTACTTAATAATTATTTGAAATGAGTACATGCAATACATTTAATAAAAAAAATTGTGAATTAGATATCATAAAATACATAAAATAAATCAGACTATCATCGAAGCCAACAAATATGTATTTTCATACAATCAACTTACCTGTCAGATATATACATAGCTAAGACTCCGTCGTCCCCGAGACAGAAATTCAAATTTCGCACCACTCGCTACAGGTAGGTCAGGTGATCTACCGGCCTGCCCTGGGTGGCAGGACTAGGAACCATCCCGTTTTCTACTCATATATTTTCTGTCGCCGGTGGTATCACATCGTTGCTGCCTCCTCTTGACTGGAATTCGCTTTTCTAAGCAATTGATCATCTTTTTGTGGACTTTTGGTGAAGTACCTGGATCGTTGTTTTGGCATTCGCTACTGTGGACTGGATTTGGACTTGCTTTTTGAATTTTTCTCCAGAATGTCTGATTCGAAGTGTTTTGTGTTTAGAATGTGTGTGGAATGTAGGCTGCAAGTGAGGATACCGAAAGCTTCGGTTGATCCTCACACTGTATGTCGCAAATGTAGGGGTTTTGATTGTTCTATTTCTAACACCTGTCATGAGTGTGAAAGGTTGAATGTTGAGGAATGGAAGACTCTAACTTCTTACTTGAAGAAGTTAGAAAGGGATAGAGTAAGAAGGGCGGCATCTAAGATGGCGGGTAGTTGTACAAGGCCTATTGAGCCTTTAGACAATTCTAACTCTTCTCTTAATTATGATTCTCTATCAGGACCCCACTGACTGTACATTCAGATTTCAGCTTCGAATTGCTGACTGAAGGCTACCATTCTCAGGATGAAAGCCGAAAGGGCTACCATAAAAGGTAAGGATGGTGAAAGTGACTTTAGTGAAGTGAGTGTCCCCAGTGTTGTGGAGGGGGCGTCTGACCGTCTCTGCGACGCTCCCAGGCCTAGACCTCTTCCAAGCTCCCAAGCCCAGAGGAGAAGGAAAGTCGAAAGCCGTACGGAGGTTGTGGAGAATTCCCCCCGGTCAGGCGTCCCTTCAGCAGGTGCTTGCATAGACAGCCTGCTCAGGACCGCTATCGAAAAAAGCGTCCTCAGAGAGTGCTTCTCTTCGTCCGCTTCTCCCTCTCCTAAACGAGGGTGGAAGGATTCGGACTTGTCCAGGCCCCTGAAAAGGCACTGGAGAGATCCTGGTTTGGATTCAAGCCCGGAACGCTTTTCGGAAGAAGAACCTCCTTCTATCAAGAAGGCGAAGAGGGTTTCGCCGTTCCATGATCGGGGCAACACGCTTTCGAGGTCTTCCTCTCCCGTTCAAGAAGACGCAGGAGAAGCGTCCAAAAGGATCATTTTGGCGGTACAGGAACAGCTTTCCGCCCTAGTAGGAGTCCTTTCGAAGGATCCTCCTCGTAAGAAAGACGTCAGACTGCCGGTCAAGAAGACTCGTCTTCCTTCTCCCACCAGGAGTGAGGCTCCTGCGAAACGTGAGTCTTTTGAGATCTCAGATAGAGACTCGTGGGAAGATATGGATCCGCCAGACAAGCGCGTAGCAACAGCTAAGCGCGAGGCGTCCTACGGACGAGAAGCGTCCTCTAAGAGAGAGTCAGACAAGCGAGAAACGCATTGCAGACGAGAGGATTCTCCCAGATGGGATACGTCTGACAGATCAGTAGCTTCAGCCGAGCGCGGAGTTACAAACAGGCGTGAGCATTCATCCAAGCGTGAGGCTCAAGAAGAACATCTGTCACGCAAGGAGGGGACTTCAGGAAGACGCGAGTCTTCAACAAGGCACGAGGTGTCAGTCAGGCGCGAGACGGTTCAGAGGCGCGAGACACCAGTCAGGCGCGAGGCGCCAGCCAAGCGCGAAGAGTCAGTCAGGCGCGAGACACTAACCAAGCGCGAGGATCTTGCCAGGCGCGAGGCGCCAGCCAAGCGCGAGGAATCAGCCAGGCGCGAGACGCCAGCCAAGCGCGAAGCGCCAGACAAGCGCGAGGCGCCAGCCAGGCGCGAGGCGCCAGCCAAGTACGAAGAGCCAGTCGAACATAGGAGCTCTTTACACTCTCTTAGCCCCTCTCCTATTAGGAGTTTGTCCCCAGTAGAGAGAATGGTTGGACAAGAAGACCAGGAACGAGAAGTGGTCTCTCCTGCTGATCCGATTATGGAAGAGGAATCAGAGGACGAGTCTCACAGTAAGGAAGGACTGTCGAACTACAAAGTCTTGACAGCTCTCCTTCTCCAGGAATACGGAGACGCATTGATCCCTGCCGCTCCTCCTTCGCCTCGTTCTCTGTTTTCATGCTCGAAGACTCCGAAATCGTCGGCTTTCGTGAAGATGAGACCGACGATTTCTATGAAGAGAGCTCTGCAATCGCTTGATAACTGGATGCTTACTAAGAAGGAGCTTGTAAGGACAGTCTTTTGCATGCCTCCCCCTAGACTGACCGGCAAGAGAGGGATTTGGTACCAGACTGGGGAGAATATGGGTCTCACTCCCCTCCCCGCTTCAGCTGAGCTGACTTTCCAGTCTGGTAGACGCATCCAGGAGACATAGCCTTCACACGGCTAAGATTACTTGGGGCCTTTCAGAGTTGGATCATCTCCTCAAGGGACTTTTTCACATTCTAGAAGTCTTTAACTTCCTAGATTGGTCCCTTGGGGTGATGTCCAAGAAGGCTCATGCCCCTGAAGGGCTAGAACCGGATGTTCTCCTTGCAATTCTGTCATGTATTGACAAGGCGGTGCAAGACGGCTCAGGGGAAGTTTTCTTCCTTGTTTGGAGCAGGTCTCTTGAAGAAGAGATCTGTGTTTAGCGCTTTCTTGACGAAAGCAGTATCACACTCACAAAGAGCAGCTTTGTTATTCGCCCCTAGGTCTGATTTTCTGTTCCCGTCACAGTTGGTGAAAGATATTTCCCGATCGCTGACGGAGAGCGACTCAAGATCTTCTCCTGCAATCGTCCAGGAAGAAGAGACCAGTAATGGTGGGTGAAAAGAAAGTGGCGTCTACTCCTGTTCGGCCCTTTCGAGGCGGCCCTCCAACTAGAGTTACCGCTAAAAGGAAAACGACCGAGAAGAGAGGTCGAGCCTCGTTCCGCCCCTTTAACACGTTAACCGCCATGTGAACCACCGGTGGTACATTGTGAATAAGACATAAACGCCACATGTACCACTAGTGGTTCAATTTTGATTTTTTATACTTTTTTCATTTTTATTTAGATAAATTAGTAAAAAGGGTTATAAATACCATAGTCTGCATGCAAATCAAAGTTTATTAATTGAATTTTATAAAAGTGAAAAAAATAAAAGCAATTCTTTTAATTATAATGGAAAAAATAATAGGCATTTTTCATGATAGCACATTCACATAAAAAAATTATGCAAAAGCTCCATATCTGAAACTTTTCAGTATATAGATATATATAGCATTTCATATGCACCAAAGAAACATTAGTACTCCTTTGAATGAAGTCTTTCAAAGCATGATGGGCATAAATGAGGCTTGCCTTCACATTGACCACACACTGTCTTTACTCTTCTTGCTTTGCGTGCTGCGATTTGGCTTCCTTCATTCTTACTAAGTAACTCATAGCAACCTCTGCATCTTTTTCTCACATCTCTACATTTTCCATCTAACTCAACTAAAACATGAAGTGACCTTTTCCCCCCAATGGGTGAAAAATCCTTTCCAATCTTTATATCTTCAGTTGGTTTACCTGTCAAAAGTGAGAGTACTACAGATTCTCTAAATTTCTTTATTGAAATTGGTTTGTTTGTGTGAAACTTGTTGAAGAGAATATATGAATTTACTATAGCTGTCCCAAGAAGAAGCTCAAAAGCTGCTTTCTTGTACCACTTCTTAACTTTTCTGAGGGGTGAGTAATATGAGGCCATCTGGTCAGAGTAGTCCACTCCTTTTTTGGCTGCATTATAATCCAAGATACATTGCGGCTTTTCTCTCTCTATACCACGTTTTATTTTACCAGTTTTGACTAATTCTTTGGTATATTCAGGGACAGTTGTTAGCATAAGAACATCACGTTGATCCTTCCACTTTATAACTTTTATGCCTTCAGAATTCTGCTGTGCTGCTACTTCACCTTTTTTCAGTTTTTTGCGTGTCACAGATTTTGGAACATACTTTCTGTTCACTCTCAGTGTTCCACAGACATAAGTTGATTTTCCTAAAAGGTACCTAGACAATGGCACTGAAGAATAGAAATTGTCTATATAAAGTGTTCTACCTTCACTAAGAAGTCCATCCATTAGTGCCCGAGTTATATACTCTGCATGTTCTATTCCTGGAGCATTATCACCTTTCCCTTTGTAAATCATGAATTCCCAAGTATATCCATCCACTGAGCACAATTTATAGACTTTCAATCCATATTTGTGACTTTTACTTGGATTATATTGCCGTAATATTGTTCGACCTCTAAATAAAACCATACTTTCATCTATATATATATATATATATATATAATATATATATATATATATATATATATAAAAGCTTTGTAAACTAGTTAAAAATTAAAATGGATTGTTATAGCGTGAACCATCGGTGTACAATGAGATGAGGAATGAACGGCATTTGACAAGCATCGCCAATTGAACCATCGGTGACCCAATTTATCTATGATCCACCGATGGCGCATTTGGCGTCGGAGAAAGAAAAATGTATACATGTTGCCTTATGAACCACATGTGTCTCAAGGTTTTTACACTCTCTTACCCTTCTCCACTATCTTGCAGATAAACACGTGTTCCCCTGTTCGCTGTGACAAACGTACTGAGAAGGATAGGACATTGTAGTTATGGCGGCAGGGAGAAATTGATGAATTGCCTTATGGCGGTGGTTAACGTGTTAAAAGGGGAAAGTGAAGTGGCGCTCCTCCAAACACCAGTAGGTGCCAGGCTCCGGGGATTTGCGGAAGCCTGGACTCGCATCGACACAGATCCTTGTCGATGTCGGTTCTTCAGAAGGGATATCTCATTCCTTTCCTGGACAATCCTCCCCTGACGTCAACTCCGAGGGAATTGTCCGCCAATTACAAGGACCCTGTGTTGAAAGATACTCTTCAACAAATGGTGGATCAGATGTGGGACAAGAGAGCTATAGAACTTGTGCTGGATCAAAGCTCCCCGGGGTTTTACAATCGTCTTTTCTTGGTTGCGAAAGCCTCGGGGGGATGGAGACCAGTTCTGGATGTCAGCGCTCTGAACAAGTTTGTTTCAAAAACAGAAGTTCTCCATGGAAACCTCTGCTTCAGTCCTGGCGGCTCTTCGCCAAGGGATTGGATGGTGTCTCTGGATCTCCAGGACGCATATTTTCACGTTCCCGATCCATCCTTTTCGTCGAGAAGTTACCTCCGTTTCATGACGGGGGGAGGATCTTCCAATTCAGAGCCTTGTGCTTCGGCCTGTCGACGGCGCCTCAGGTTTTCACGAACCTTTTTGAAAAAATGTGGCGAGATGGCTTCATCTGAAAGGAATCAGTATATCTCTTTATCTAGCGACTGGGGCATTATCAGAGCAAAGTCAGAGGAACAGTGTTTGGAGGACCTGAATGTGACACTAAACCTTATAAAGACTTTAGGATTACTCGTGAACCTCGAGAAGTCCCAACTGATCCCCAGCCAGAACTTGGTCTATCTGGGGATTCGGATGGATTCTCGGGTTTTCGAGTATTTCCTTCTCAAGAGAGACTAGCAAGAGGTTTAGAAAAAGTCTCTCTCTTCCTAAGGAAGGAACGGACTTCGGCGAGGGAATGGTTGAGCCTTTTAGGGACCCTTTCCTCGCTCGAACAGTTCTTTCACCTAGGAAGACTTCATCTCCGTCCTCTTCAGTTCTTCCTCAGAAGTTCGTGGAACATGAAGACAGGACTACTCTCGGACTTTTTTCCCATTCCAAATCGGATAAAACGACATCTAGAATGGTGGTTACTCCCACTGAGGGAAAACAAAGGTACTTCCCTGGAAATACAGAGCCCAAACCTTGTATTGTTTTCCGACGCGTCGGAAAAAGGTTGGGGAGCAACTTTGGGAAAGAGAGAAGTGTCAGGCACTTGGAATGCTCTTCAAGTGTCCTGGCACATAAACTGCAAAGAACTGCTAGCTGTACACCTAGCTCTAAAGAGCTTCGAACCGTTAGTTTGCAACAAAATAGTTCAAGTGAATGCGGACAATACAACCGCTCTAGCATACATTCGGAAGCAAGGAGGTACTCACTCGTATGCCCTTTTACGAACTCACGAGAGAACTTCTGTTGTGGACATCCCAGAGGAACATCTCTCTCTTGACGAGGTTCGTTCAGGGAGTAAGGAACGTACGAGCGGACAGGCTGAGCAGGAGGAACCAGGTCCTTCATACCGAGTGGACCCTCCACTCAGAAGTTTGCCTCAAGCTCTGGTCTCTTTGGGGAACTCCTCATGTCGACCTCTTTGCCACGTTTCCTCTCGAGGAGACTGGAAGTCTTCTGTTCAGTGGTAGAAGATCCCAGAGCTCTAGCAGTAGAACGCCTTCCTTCTAGATTGGTCTCAGGTAGACGTTTACGCATTTCCCCCATTCAAGATTCTGGGGCAAGTACTCAGGAAGTTTGTGACTTCAAAGGGGACAAGAATGACCCTGATAGCCCCCTTTTGGCCAGCTCAAGAATGGTTTCCAGAGGTACTGGAGTGGATAGTAGACTTCCCCAGATCCCTTCCACAAAGGAGGGATCTTCTCAGACAACCAACACTTCGAGAGGTTTCATCAAAACCTCCCCGCTCTCGCTCTGACTGCCTTTCGACTATCGAAAGACTTGTCAGAGCGAGAGGCTTTTTCTAGTAAAGCAGCAAGCTCGATCGCTAGAGCCCGGAGAACTTCCACTATCCGGGTTTATCATCCAAGTGGGAAGTTTTTAGAAGGTGGTGTAAGTCAAAGAAGTTGTCCTCCTCCAGTACCTCTGTAGCAGAAATAGCTGATTTTCTGTTATTTCTGAGGGAAGAGTCGCAGCTCTCCGTAGCCACGATAAAGGGCTATAGGAGTATGCTATCGGCCGTCTTTAGGAATAGAGGCCTAGATTTGGGAAACAATAAGGACCTGCATGATCTGATTAGGTCATTTGAGACCAAGAAGTATAGAATGACTTCTCCCCCTAACTGGAATCTAGACGTAGTACTGAAGTTCTTGACTTCAGAGAGATTTGAACCCCTACATTTGGCCTCGTTTCGTGATATAACGAGAAAATGTTTATTCCTTCCTTTTGTCACTGGCAACGGCAAAAAGGGTTAGCGAACTGCACGCCCTTAGTGACAAAGTCGGGTTCAATATAGATTCAGCCATCTGTTCTTTCAAGGAATTATTCTTAGCGAAGAATGAAAATCCTTCGAAACCCTGGCCGAGAAACTTCGAAGTAAAAGGATTATCGGGTCTCGTCGGCAGGGAACCGGAGAGGTCTCTTTGCCCAGTAAGGGCATTAAAGTTTTACTTAAAGAAAAAGGAACAGTTGGGAGGTTCTAGACAAGGCCTGTGGTGCTCAGTGAAGGATCCATCAAGACCTATGTCTAAGAATGCATTAGCCTTTTTTGTCAGGAGCGTAATTATGGACGCTCATAAGGCTTGCACGGACGATTCCTTAAAACTCCTAAGAGTAAGAGCTCATGAAGTGAGAGCAGTGGCAACGTCTCTCTCTTTTCAGAGAAATATGTCGCTGAAGAATATCTTGGAAGCGACATATTGGAGATGTAATTCTGTGTTTGCGGCTCACTATTTGAAGGACGTGCGTGTGACATATGAAAAATGTTTTTCATTAGGTCCATTTGTGTCTGCGGGCACAATCCTGGGTACAGGAGCTTACAACAATCCTTAAATATAGATATGTTCTAGACTTTCTTCTGAACAAGTGCAGTTGTCGCACAAGCGTCCAGTCACTTCAGTTCAGTAAGGAACTCTTGTGATATCTTGTAATAGAAACCTTAAATATAGATATGTTCTAGACTTTCTTCTGAACAAGTGCAGTTGTCGCACAAGCGTCCAGTCACTTCAGTTCAGTAAGGAACTCTTGTGATATCTTGTAATAAAAAATTTTTTTTAAATTATTGTGTACTTGTGCATTGTGGTTTGAGTTACGGTTGTTGCGAAGAGTTGGGGATAACTCTGAGCAATTTTTAATACTAACATGGTGGTTAGGATCAGGTGGTCGGGATTGATTGTTTGCTCCTTAATAAGGTGTGTTGTCATGTAAGTGGATCAGCACCCATTGACAAGTCCTTTCAGGCTCTGCCGAGTAAGTGGATAAGACCCCTTCGGCAGACCCACAAGAATTCTTGGCCATAGATCACATATCTCGCTAAAGTTTCTTGAGGTGATGCAGACTACTGGGGAAAACACCCACGGAGTCTACCTACCACCTATCAGGTAGGACCAAGGTTTTTAATTTATACCTACAACAGATGTTGTTTACCTGTCTATTCTAGTAGTAGCTGTCTCTTACCCTCCACCGAAGGGTGCCAATCAGCTATGTATATATCTGACAGGTAAGTTGATTGTATGAAAATGATATTGTTATAATACAATAAAGTTTCATACATACTTACCTGGCAGATATATACGATTAGGGCCCACCCAGCCTCCCCGCAAGGAGACAGGTGGAAGAGAAAATATATGAGTAGAAAACGGGATTGGTTCCTAGTCCTGCCACCCAGGGCAGGCCGGTAGATCACCTGACCTACCTGTAGCGAGTGGCGCGAAATTTGAATTTCTGTCGGGGACGACGGAGTCTTAGCTATGTATATATCTGCCAGGTAAGTATGTATGAAACTTTATTGTATTATAACAATATCATTTTCTAGAATTCTTCTTCTGTTTTGATATTACGTATATATTTCATTATAGCTGTCAGTAACTCGGTATCTCCATTAGGTCAAGATAGAATAAAGAATAGAAATGAATGGTCATTATACTGTTTGGTAGTTTCATTAGTTGAAGAGAGATACTAATGAAAATTTATGGCTTACTGTTTGCTAGTTGAAATGATTGCTTGGCGATTGTTCGGTACTCATAAGAGCTGAATGTAAAGAAACGATTGGAAGGTTTTTTTGTTTGTTTGTGTATTATAGTTAATGATTAATTAATAATTATTTGAAATGTGTACGTACTGATTATTTATACATTTTATTGGCATATTCTAAGCTTTTAGCTTCTTAGGTTTAGATATCAGAATCATAGACTAGGCTACAGTAGCAACTAGGCTTATTGCTAAGGAAAATATGCTAAAGTACTAATATATGCAGTAAAAATGGGGTTGAACATTACATGCAGTTGAATATTACTCAAGTATGTACAGTATTTTGCCTTTTTGGAGTCATATTTTTTCCGTCAGATCAGCGTCGTAACCCTAGAACATGTGTTGTAGGCCTGGAAATATAATTTTCTGTGGTGTTTTTGTAGGGCTTGGAACAGACTAGGCATTTTACATGTAAAATGCTGTTCAAGATACGAAAAACTCATGATACGAAGGCCGCCTCGGAATGGATTACAGTGGACCCCCCGTATTCGCGGACTCACACATTCGCGGATTTCTCTCGGGAACGTTTCCCTGCATTATTCGCGGAAAGTTCGCGCATTCGCGGTATTTTTCTATGAGAAATATCCACAAATTCCTGGTTTTTGTTATAAATTTCCTCATAAAATGCACTTTTTGTGATAAAACTATTAAAAAAACCAAGTATGAAAATTTTTAGTGTTTTTCTTAAGTTTTAACTAACAAAATAGGCTGTTTTTAGCGATTTTATAGGGGTTCCAAACATTCGCGGGTTCTAACTATTCATGGGGGGATCTGGTACGCATCCCCGCGAATATGGGGGGACCACAGTAATTTCATATCTCGAGGTACCACTGTATATAGATGTCCTCCCTGGATAAAGCTGGGAAGAAGAACATGATTCAGCCCATGAGAAGCGGTTCTTCAGGCAGTACAATCCCTGTGTTTTCATTACTGAAAAGCGCTCTGCTTTCATTGCAACTCCGACTTCTCACCAAACAGCAATGAAGTAGCGGTTTAGCTTTTTCAGTCCTCTGTAAATAACAGGGATTAAGCCGTCTTTGCGGGTTGGTGTCATCGGCAGAACTTTTCTACGTTCAGAATCTTGAGAGTTAACTTCTCTCGATTCGGCTGTGAAGACGTAGGTCTGCATTCGCCTATCACCTTTGTCTTCAACGGCACATAGTATTGTTTCTCCTTAGTTGAAATTCAACTACTATGAGAACTTCTGTCTTGCCATCAGGGACCTCGGTCTCTAGAAGGCAATTGAATTTTGTCTGTTGGGCACATGTCTTGAGAGAATCATCATCTCGCCTTCCAGCATCGGTGGCAACAGATAGACGATTTGTGTGGTCTCTCGGCATAACCCTTCAAAAGGCGAGGGTCACGTGACTACGCCTCGGATGCATGGACAACTCGGCTCACACAACCGAACGCAGTCAGTCGGCAGCTGCCGAAGCGTCCAAGACTGTCACGAGCTATGCTGTGGACTTTGTATCAGTTGATCCAGATCAATTATTACTTCGTCCCACTGGCGTGTTCCGGTACCCATAACTATCGACACCCACCATGGAGTGTCGGTGTCTTTATCCACTGCGGAGACAACGAGACCGCGAGAGACTTCGCCGCAGTGGGATACGTTGGACAGGAAGATGAATAGGTCATTGCGACCATATCCTTCTGTCCCTTCGGGACTGCCCACAGGTCCTTGGAACCTCATTTCCCTGGACCAGTGGTGGATGCTTGCAAGATGTGTTTGCTTACCCAGCTCCTTCAAGAGGACAAGTTGCATCTCATCCATGGTGTGCAGTTGTAGAGGTAAGAAGGATGCGAGAGTGACTGGCTCTCCCCCTTCCACGCCTCATCTCTCCATTCCTCGTCCTGTGGGTTGAGGATAGGACTTGAACTCACACTGGCTGGTCGGACGATTGATGCGGTAAGCCTATACATAAGCATCCTTTTTATGTTTATCATAATCATAGAAGCAATCCCGCTCCTTCCTCTAGCAAGGGGAGGAAGGAGACTGACAATGATGCAAACCCTTCCCAGAACTTTGCATTAATGTCTCCGACGCCAATATTCTTCACAGCCCTTTTTCGGATGAGTCATGATCCCTCACTCATTTCGAAAAGGCCCAGAAGTCAGACTCTTGATCACGCAGCTCCTATACTCTGATCAAGTTGTCAGAGGCTGCAGGGCACTCCTCCTCGCTCTTACGAACAGGAGGAGTAGCCTAGGTGCGCAGAACTCCAATCAGTTCTAGAGGTTCACTCAAATTCCTCCCACCAGTCAGTGAGTCTTCGTATTGTTAAAGGACCGAAAGGTTTGTATTACGTATCGGAACAAATCACAATTTGTCGAAAATTGTATTTTTCCTAACTATACAAACCTGAGGTCTTTTAACAAATATGCCCACCTCATGCCACCCCTCAATCTGAACCTGGGCCGAAAGGCAAAGTGGAGTGTTTACATCCGGGCAGGCTAGCCTGCCCCACAGTAGTTACTGCCTAACCACCTTGTTCAAGATTCAACGGCTGTAATTCCAGCTACGCCGTAAGTACATTCCTATTGTTAAAAACCTCAGGTTTGTATAGTTAGGAAAAATAAAATTTTCGACATTGTGATTTTCGTGAGCTCTTGTCTAACTCATTAAACTCCCTTTTCCTGGTGGGATCTTTTCTTTTATTGTTTTATATTTTGAATATATTACTGTGTTTGATATTTATTAATATTCAAACTCACCACTATTTGTTATAGCCTTGCAACCACCTTACCTTAGTGTGTGTCTTGGGGTTGGCGGCATAATATTGTTTTCTAAACCAATACTAACTTATTTAAGACTGAAGACAATAGGTGTCCATTTACTCACCTTCCTTGGAACGGGGAATCAGCTTTGTAATTGCTTTGTAAGTCACTTATTTGAAAATTATATTTTTGTAATAAAATAAGGTTTCATGTATACTTACCAAACAATTACATAATCAGAGCCCTCCCTCCTCCCCACGGATGGATGTTGTGGCTCAACGAATTAACCCTTTAACGTCGATTGGACATATTAAATGTCGACGAAAATTGTCTGTCGGGTGCCGAACCAACGTATAGTACGTCGACGAAAGCGTTTTCTTAAAAATTCAAGGAAAAATAGTTATAGGCCTAGGCAAAAACTTTTGAATCACACGCTTTGGGGGATGCTGGGATTTCACGGATCAAACTGTTGTTTTGTTTACAATCGTTACCCAAGCGCGCAAGTGCGAATTTCTTTCTTCTCGCACTAAAAAGCATCAGCGACACTATCACTTTGACATAATTTTTGCACCATTTTATATTAGCCGTTACAGAGAGTATATTATATATGAAAATGTGCCCAATTTCATGTAGAATACAACTAAAAAAACTCATGGTTGTAGCTGTTATCAGTTTTGTAATATTTTCATATAAATAACGATAAGTGCCAAAATTTCAACCTTCGGTCAACTTTGACTCTACCGCAATGGTCGAAAAATGCAATTGTAACCTAACACTCTTAAATTCTATTAATATTCAATAATTTACCTTCATTTTGCAACAAATTGGAAGTCTCTAGCACAATATTTTGATTTATGGTGAATTTATGAAAAAAAAACTTTTTCATTACGTCCGCACGGTAACTCTCTTGAAAAAATCTGAAATTTTTTCCTCCGATTGTCGTAATGTTTGCACAGTTTTATATTAGCCGTTTCTTAAAGTTTTATATATGGAAATGTGTGCAATTTCATGTAGAATACAACAAAAAACAATGCATGGTTGTAGCTTTTATTAGTTTTGAAATATTTTCATATAAATATCGATAAGTGCCAAAATATCAACCTTCGGTCAACTTTGACTCGACTGAAATGGTCGAAAACCACAATTGTAAGCTAAAACTCTAACATTCTAGTAATATTCAATTATTTAACTTTATTTTGCAACAAATTGGAAGTCTCTAGCACAATATGTTGATTTATGGTGAATTTATGAAAAAAACTTTTTCCTTACATCCGCGCGGTAACTCTTCCGGAAAAAATCATAAATTTTTTTGTCCGATTGTCGTAATGTTTGCACCATTTTAAATTAGCCGTTACATAAAGTTTTATAAATGAAAATGTGCGCAATTTCATGTAGAATACAATGAAAAACTACCCTTTGTTGTTGTAGCTTTTATCAGTTTTGAAATATTTTCATATAAATAACGATAAATAGAAAAAATTCGACCTTCGGTCAACTTTAACTCTACCAAAATGGCCGAAAACTGCAATTGTAAGCTACAATACTTACAGTTTAGTAATATTCAATCAATTACCTTCATTTTGCAACAAATGGGAAGTTTCTAGCACAATATTTCAATTTATGGTGAATTTTTGAAAACGGCTTTTTTTTACGTCCGCGCGTTACGAATTCATGCATCATATTGTGATAATATTTTCTCTGTGTTGCTTTGATCTTTTTACAATGTGTTGTATACCAAAATTATCACAATTTAGTGTACAATACAACAAAAAAATAATTAACTCATTAGCTTTAACCGTTTTGCTCACAGCGCGATTTGTATACAATTATATATAAAAAATTTTTTGCACTGTCATATATTCCAATATTTATATATGATAATGATATTTTTTTCATTTCTGATGGTTGCATACTAAACTTCAGGCAATGACAAAAAAAGGAGCCAAAAATGAACACTTTTATCTTGAAAATTAAGCGTGCTGTGATTTTTTGAAAAAAAAATTTCCGCTTCGGCGCTCACTTGCTAACACCGCTGGCATACGGGAGACACTTTCAGAAATACCGGCTCGGCGTTTAAGGGTTAATGACAGTTAGCTCAGCAGTAACGGGTATTGGACGGGTCCCCTATCACCTACACTAAGGCTAAGGCCCCACCGGATCCGTCGCGGCGCGTCGCGTGCGTCCAACACGGCTATCCGTCTACAAGCGTCTCCATCTTCTGCGAGTGTGGCCCAACCAGACAAATGAGTGACGGTTATAAGACGGACAATTCAAACTTCACCAGTACTTGCCGTTAAGAAGGGAGAGCGCAAGGTTTTCCTCCGACTCGGTGCTGTCAACCAAATTAGAGGCGTTGAACATTAGGAAAATCTGGACTTATGACATAACTTTAGATGAGGAAAGAGTGAATATGCAAAACTCTTTCATAAGTTACGATAGCGTCCAGACAAGTTTTTTTTAAATATTGTCGGATGCCGCGGAAAACCTTTGACTTAATTCACGAGGGCATTATATCTCGAATATCAAAATTTGATAACAATTACAGAAGATCCGTATCAACGTAAGAAACTTGTAGTAACTCTTGAGGGAAGGATTGCTGATTTCGAAATTAAAGTTGCACTTTATTTTATTTAATACAAAAATTAAGATACGTAGAATTGTGTGTGAACTGAACACTTTGATACAGGAACTTCTGAAACAAAGATATATACATAAATGTATCCATTAGAATATAATAAAAAAAAATACTTTAATCCTTTATCATAACCACAAATCATCACATTTGATTATATAACTCAAAATTGGGCTGGTGGTTCAAATGCAGGTTGTTGTAGGTCTACCACAATTTCTTCCTTCATGCCGACCCGAGCTCGGAGACGCACGTCCACGTGCGGCTAAAAACAAAATGTTTTGTTCCTTGTGCGTCTAGTCCGGTAACGCACCTGACACCACGCACGCTCATGCGCCGTGTGGGGCCACTCGTGTTTGAACTATGACAGTTGATCGAAACGCACAAAACGCGTAGCCGTATTGGATGCATGCGACGCGCCGCGACGGATTCGGTGGGGCCTTAACCTAATGCTGGCAGCAGTGCCGCTGCCAAATAATTTGAATTTTCAACTGCCAGGTAAGAAAGCTTATAGCTTTGTAATTGTCTGTTAAGTATATATGTGAAACCTTATTTTATTATAAAATATTTTGCAATGAATTATTAGGAAAGACACATGTAATCCAAAAAAGGTGCTGCATCTTCGATATTGGTAAATTTATGTAATTATTTTCAACAAATATGCTCAGAATTTGTTTCTGATTTTAGGTCTTATTTGTTTAGATATTGTGTGAGCTGGAATTCTAATTATACAAGATAAAATAAATGTATTATAAAAAAATATGTATAACATAATAGAATTTATGATTCTTGTAAAAGAGGCCCCACAAAGGGTAGGAAATAGTAATTTTCAACTTCTCGTAGAAGGTAGGGAAAATTTTAAAAAAATTTTCTTACCCCTAGTGCATTTGCATATCTTCCTCTTACCATTGATGTGTTTTTTTTCTTAAGTTGGCCAACTTCAAAATTTACCCAGCCTTGGTGCTGCATATTGATTTTTTAGCTTGGGCCCCTGAGAATTAAACTGCATGCAATTAATGTTAAAAGCAGTCTGAAGCCATCATGTGTAATAAATGTACTAAATATACTCTGACAAATTCCTTTCTTAGAAAGGAATAGTTTGATAATCTTTAAAAGGTGCTTATGGCATTTAGGGCAAAGAAGCCTTTCTGGTTCTTTCGGAAGCCATAGATAGGGTGTTTCTGGTTTTTTTGTTATTTACAGTAATTTCATGTTTAGTTATTTGATTCTAAATGAATTTTCTGTTCTTCTTACTTGTCTTTAACTTAAGTAACACTTTGATCAAATTTTAAAGACAAGTATGAAAGCTGAATTAATTCACAGTATATCACTTTAGTTTCCATGATTATTTTTCTTGTGCTTTTCTATGCACTTATATCTTTTTATTGTTTATTCTTCAAACATATAAAATTTGAATGTAAACTTATGTCACAAAATGGTTTCACAAGAGCTAATCAGAATTGCTGCTTACTTGTAAACAAACAAATATGGCATTTAGCTACAGAAATTGTCGTACAAAATAAAGGAAAAAATTGAAAAATGGAAATATTAGCATAAACCATGAGTGTGTAGAGTATACTCGGAGATGGGGTGTGTGTGGGATGGGCTCTTCAACCAATTTAAAGGGACAATGAGAGCATAATATTACAAGATATCATAAGTCTGGCAAACCTCGCATGTTTTCCCATCGAAAAATACCAAAAGTTGAATTTTGGTGAGGGCACCCGAAAACTGATATTTATGCTATCAGTCCCCTTAAAG
The DNA here is from genome assembly GCF_015104395.2 of Macrobrachium nipponense. Taxonomy (NCBI): domain Eukaryota; kingdom Metazoa; phylum Arthropoda; class Malacostraca; order Decapoda; family Palaemonidae; genus Macrobrachium; species Macrobrachium nipponense. The sequence continues at coordinate 65,040,180 of NC_087208.1, read as the reverse complement.
GGCAGTTGGATGAATAGTAGCAAAAGCCTGGGTGAAGTGGTAAAAGAGTGCTGAGCATCCTATTAGTAAAAAGGTAAAATATTGGTGATGCATGTATGAGGTCTGTACTTATTTTGAGTAGCAAGGACATATACACTTTATAATGGAGAAAATTTTGAACAAATGTGTCATTAAATGCTGAGATTCATAGCTTGAGTGCACCTAGAGGATTTTCACAAATGAAGTTACTGAGAGATCGGTGTTTGGAAGCTGGAACATGAATGGAGGGGTTGGAGATTGAGATGGTTTTGTTGTGTGACTTGTGATAGATATGGCAGTGTAAGAAGATGGCTATGAAGAGGAGCCAAAAAATGGAAAAAATGAAGTGAACCATATGAGAATACTTATTCAGTCTAAAAGCACTTTCTATTCAGAAAAGTACATAGAAATAATTTCTTGTCTAATCCCTGTAAAGTGAAAGCTGATGTACAAGTGCATAGATAATGACTTTTATTTCTATATTATGGGTAAATTGTTCCTTTGTTTACTAGTGAATATAATGCTGCTGATGAAGGTTATGACTACTTCAAAAGTAAATGATGTTGGTTGCCGACCAGCTTCTACCTGCTTCAGATGCCAGATGCCACAGATTCTTTGCATATATATTGTTCATACACAATATACAAACCCTTGATCCCTTACAATAGGATATTCATGCGGCATAGCAGCTGGGTACTGTCGTAAAATCTTGAACATGGTGGTTAGGCAGTAACTACCACCCGGTAGGCGGGGAGACCCACCTGCCTGGACGTAAACACTCCTAATTTACTTGCTGCCATCTTCGAGTGAAGATGTGTTTGAGAGCTCTTGCTGACAGGTCGTTAATCACAAGTTTCTTGGTGGGATCATTCTTTAATATGTATGTTTTGAGTGTACTGTGTTGGATATAAATAATTGATTGACCATTAATAATTGATATACAACCCACTTTTTGTGATAAGCCTTGCTAGCCACTTTTCCCCTTTTTGTGTGTTTAGGGTCGGCAGCAGGGTGTATCTACACCCTTATCACTTATATTCATCCTTTAATGTAAGGGTATGATAATATATTTATTGATATTACGTTGCAATTTGGAGAGGCACCAAGGGATACTTTGAAGGGTTTCCCTTTGTTTTTCTCCTCCCGACATTTCCCCCCATCTCCTTTGCTCCCTTTTTGCTAGCTTATCGGATGAAGAAATGAGGGGGGGAGTGCGTGTAGTGTTGATGTTTGAGGGATCTCCTCTCGTTTCGGAGGGCAGTGCCCTTTGATGTAAAAGGAGTATCCTCCTTAATCAATTTTTCATTTTTCTGCAGGCTATCAGTGAGCGAAAGTGTATTACAGTAGTGGATAGTTGGATATCTCTTCGTTTTGGCTATCATAACCGATGAAATTTTACTCGTTAACATGCTGTGACATTGACCCTCGAGTGTGTGTACAGTTCCCCTGCTGGAAAATCTTATTGATTTGTTCCTGTTATCCCGGGATTTCATCACTGGCCAGCGTCTACATCTGCCCTGTGGTTGTTGTCGGGGATAACTGCTACATCCTTTAGAAGAAGTCCTTTGGAAGTTGGCAAAGAAGCCAAGGAAGAAGAGGTCCCAAAGGTGTCATCTTCGTCTTTGTCTTAGTCGTCATCTCATGCCTCCTCACCTCCCTCTTCAAAGGCTTCTCGGCCTAAGACGACGAAGGTAGCTTCGCCCCCCTAAGAAGTCTTGCCACGAGACTTCTAAGGTCTGTATCCTTCCCCCGGAAAGGAAGCAGTTGGCTCTCTCGTTGGCTCGCCTGCTCCTTTGGAAGTGGGACCGTAACGCTGTCCTCAGGGTCTAGTGTCATGGGAGCCTAAAGAGTTGGAACCAAGGTTTGTTCTCCTGTCTCTGCTACCAGGGCGGTGCTCATGGAACCAGGTCTGTGTCGGAGGCTCGTTCGTGAGTTTCTCCGAATGTATAACTCCCCAAGGGGGCATCGTACATCCACGCTCAATGATGAGGAGTCCTCTCTCCATCGTGACAGTAGCATGGGGCGAGAGAATGGTCTGAGTCGTGGCTTGGATTCACTTGGGAAAGCCAGTACTGGCTTTTGTCAGGTGCCAGGGTTGATGTCGCTGTCCCCCGGGATAGGACATCTGGAGAAACTAAGAGGAGGTCCTCTATACAGCCCTCTTCATACGAGGTTTTGACCTCGAAGAGGACTAGGATTTGTTGTGAGGATGATGCTTGTTCTTGCCAGGCCAAGCCGCGCTTGTTGCTAGCAACAGCGTGGCTGTCAGTGGCACTGCTACCAGTCCTGCTTTTATTCCTGCTACCAGCAGTGCTATCATTCCTGCTACCAGTGCTGCTACAGTGCTACGAGAGCCTCTGCATTCTCCTCGGGAAAGCGTCTCGCCAAGGCGACCGCGCTCTCCTAGACCCACGTCGTCATCACCACCACCAGGTTGATGACAGGACGTAGCTCATTCCTTTTGACATTGCCGCTGTGAGGAGGAATGAGAGCATAAGGTCCTCTTCCCTATTCCCTCTACTTTGTCGGGCAACACCAGTGGGGGCCGAGGTGAGTGGGAGGTATCCTGCAGTGTTCTCCACACGATTCAACGTCGGGGGCTTACGTTCTGGGTGGGGTCTTAGGGTCCCACCAGGTGTACACCCACGTCATTGAGGAAGGATCGTCTGCTCACTGTCTCGACACCTGGTTTTCCGATTTGTAGGATTCAAACACCTGGAGACTGTGTTCTCCCTGGTTCTTTCTGTTCTTTGTGCAGATTCCAATTCGATCCCCTGTGGGGTCTTGCGTTTTGGGAGCCTCGAGTGCATATTCTGTTGAATTACACTGTTAATCCAGTCTTAAATGCTCGCACATAGGACTGGTTTTTATGCCTTTCCTTCTAGATTTCGACATAAGTTGAAGAGGGACCCCTCCCCGATGATAGTTTGACGAAATTCGGAAGTATCGTCAAGTGCTTGAGTTCCATGGAATTTCTGGCACACACACCGTGTTTTTGGTCTTTTATGACTTCTAAACACTCGGGTGAGATTGGTTTTCCTGATAATTGGTATTATAAAAGTCTCGAGTCTCACTGAGCACTTGAAATACATGGAATTACTTGTACTGTTTGGTTTTCTGTGGTTTCCAAACACTCGGATCCCCGATTTTGTTATTACAGGTGCTTGGATAGCGATGCGAGCCATTTTACCAGTACAGAGGAGTTTGCTCTTCAGTCTGGTTTCAGTCTGGTTTGGGTTTATACAGGACTTGGTGCATATGGGTGAATGGTCAAGTTCCGTCTTCATGTCTTGGACCTTAGTGTTCGAACATGTAGGACAGCAGACACAGCACAGAATTCCCCTTTATTCTTCTTCTGAGAGCTTCAGCCTCGAAGGAGAATAGTGAACTGGGAAGAAGTGTTAGTTCTTTGCTAAGGATTACCACTTGTAATGATGTGGTGGTGATCTGCCCAGCTCACTCGACTGCTCGTCCA
>NC_087208.1:65003930-65036187 GCF_015104395.2 Macrobrachium nipponense | reverse complement strand
TGGACGAGCAGTCGAGTGAGCTGGGCAGATCACCACCACATCATTACAAGTGGTAATCATTAGCAAAGAACTAACACTTCTTCCCAGTTAACTATTCTCCTTCGAGGCTGAAGCTCTCAGAAGAGGAATAAAGGGGAATTCTGTGCTGTGTCTGCTGTCCTACATGTTCGAACCCTAAGGTCCAAGACATGAAGACGGAACTTGACCATTCACCCATATGCACCAAGTCCTGTATAAACCCAAACCACACTGAAACCAGACTGAAGAGCAAACTCCTCTGTACTGGTAAAATGGCTCGCCTCGCTATCCAAGCACTTGTAATAACAAAATCGGGAATGCCCATCTCGTCCGAGTGTTTGGAAACCACAAAAAACCAAACAGTGCAAGTAATTCCATGTATTTCAAGTGCTCGGTGAGACTCGAGACTCTTATAATACCAATTATCAGGCAAACAAACTCACCCAAATGTTTAGAAGTCATTAAAGACCAAAAACACTGAGTGTGCCAGAAATTCCATGGAACTCAAGCACTTGACGATACTTCCGAATTTCGTCAAACTATCATCGGGGAGGGGTCCCTCTTCAACTTAAGTCGAAATCAAGAAGGAAAGGCATAAAAACCAGTCCTATATGTGAGCATTTAATACTGGATTAACAGTGTAATTCAACAGAATATGCACTTGAGGCTCCCAAAACGCAAGACCCCACAGGGGATCGAATTGGAATCTGCACAAAGAACAGAAAGAACCAGGGAGAACACAGTCTACAGGTGTTCGAATCCTACAAATCGGAAAACCAGGTGTCAAGACAGTGAGCAGACGATCCTTCCTCAATGATGTGAGTGTACACCTGGTGGGACCCTAAGACCCCACCCAGAACGTAAGTCCCCGATGTTGAATTGTGTGGAGAACACTGTAGGATACCTCCCACTCACCTCGGCCCCCACTGGTGTTGCCTGAAGAAGTAGAGGGAAAAGGGAAGAGGACCTTATGCTCTCATTCCTCCTCACAGCGGCAATGTTAAAAGGAATGAGCTACGTCCTATCATCAACCTGGTGGTGGTGATGATGACATGGGTCTAGGAGAGTGTGGTTGCCTTGGCGAGACACTTTCCCGAGGAGAATGCAGACGCTCTCGTGGCACTGTAGCAGCACTGGTAGCAGTGCCACTGACAGCCACGCTGTTGCTAGCAACAAGCACGGCTTTGCCTGGCAAAAACATGCATCATCCTTACAACAAATCCTAGTCTTCTTCGAGGTCAAAACCTCGTATGAAGAGGGCTGTATAGAGGACCTCCTCTTAGTTTCTCCAGATGTCTTATCCCGGGGGACAGCGACACCAACCCTGGCACCTGACCAAATCCAGTCCTGGCTTTCCCAAGTGAATCCAAGCCACGGCTCGGTCCCTTCTCTTGCCCCATGCTACTGTCACCATGGAGAGAGGACTACTCATCATTGAGCGTGGATGTACAACGCCCCCTTGGAGAGTTATACATTCGGAGAAACTCACGAACGAGCCTCCGACACAGACCTGGTTCCATGAGCACCGCCCTGGTAGCAGAGACAGGAGAACAAACCTTAGTTCCAACTCTTTAGGCTCCCATGACACTAGATCCTGAGGACAGCGTTACGTTCCCACTCCCAAAGGAGCAGGCGAGCCAACGAGAGAGCCTTTGGGACCTCTTCTTCCTTGGCTTCTTCTTTGCCAACTTCCAAAGGACTTCTTCTAAAGGATGTAGCAGTTATCCCCGACAACAACCACAGGGCAGATGTAGATGCTGGCCAGTGATGAAATCCCGGGATAACAGGAACAAATCAATAAGATTTTCCAGCAGGGGAACTGTACACACACTCGAAGGTCAATGTCACAGCATGTTAACGAGTACAATTTCAACGGTTATGATAGCCAAAACGAAGAGATATCCAACTATCCACTACTGTAATACACTATCGCTCACTGTTAGCCTGCAGAAAAATGAAAAAATTGATTAAGGAGGATACTCCTTTTACATCAAAGGGCACTGCCCTCCGAAACGAGAGGAGATCCCTCAAACATCAACACCACACGCACTCCCCCCCTCATTTCTTCATCCGATAAGCTAGCAAAAAGGGGGGAAATGTCGGGAGGAGAGAAACAAAGGGAAACCCTTCAAAGTTTCTCTTGGTACCTATCCAAATTGCAACGTAATATCAATAAATATATTATCATACCCTTACATTAAAGGACAAATACAAGTGATAAGGGTGTAGATACACCCTGCTGCCGACCCTAAACACACAAAAAGGGGAAAAGTCGCTAGCAAGGTAGTTACTGCCTAACCACCATGTTCAAGATTTTACGACAGTACCCAGCAGCTATGCCGCATGAATATCCTATTGTAAGGGATCAAGGGTTTGTATATTGTGTATGAACAATATATATGCAAGGAATCTGTGGCATCTGGCATCTGAAGTAGGTAGAAGCTGGTCGGCGACCAACATTATTTACTTTTGAAGTAGTCATAACCTTCATCAGCAGCATTATATTCACTAGTAAACAAAGGAACAATTTACCCATAATATAGAAATAAAAGTCATTATCTATGCACTTGTACATCAGCTTTCACTTTACAGGGATTAGACAAGAAATTATTTCTATGTACTTTTCTGAATAGAAAGTGCTTTTAGACTGAATAAGTATTCTCATATGGTTCACTTCATTTTTTCCATTTTTTGGCTCCTCTTCATAGCCATCTTCTTACACTGCCATATCTATCACAAGTCACACAACAAAACCATCTCAATCTCCAACCCCTCCATTCATGTTCCAGCTTCCAAACACCGATCTCTCAGTAACTTCATTTGTGAAAATCCTCTAGGTGCACTCAAGCTATGAATCTCAGCATTTAATGACACATTTGTTCAAAATTTTCTCCATTTCTAAAGTGTATATGTCCTTGCTACTCAAAATAAGTACAGACCTCATACATGCATCACCAATATTTTACCTTTTTACTTATAGGATGCTCAGCACTTTCTTACCACTTCACCCAGGCTTTTGCTACTATTCATCCAACTGCCCTTTAAGGGGACTGATAGCATAAATATCAGTTTTCGGGTGCCCTCACCAAAATTCAACTTTTGGTATTTTTCGATGGGAAAACATGTGAGGTTTGCCAGACTTATGATATCTTGTAATATTATGCTCTCATTGTCCCTTTAAATTGGTTGAAGAGCCCATCCCACACACACCCCATCTCTGAGTATACTCTACACACTCATGGTTTATGCTATTATTTCCATTTTTCAATTTTTTCCTTTATTTTGTACGACAACTTCTGCAGCTAAATGCCATATTTGTTTGTTTACAAGTAAGCAGCAATTCTGATTAGCTCTTGTGAAACCATTTTGTGACATAAGTTTACATTCAAATTTTATATGTTTGAAGAATAAACAATAAAAAGTTCTAAGTGCATAGAAAAGCACAAGAAAAATAATCATGGAAACTAAAGTGATATACTGTGAATTAATTCAGCTTTCATACTTGTCTTTAAAATTTGATCAAAGTGTTACTTAAGTTAAAGACAAGTAAGAAGAACAGAAAATTCATTTAGAATCAAATAACTAAACATGAAATTACTGTAAATAACAAAAAAACCAGAAACACCCTACCTATGGCTTCCGAAAGAACCAGAAAGGCTTCTTTGCCCTAAATGCCATAAGCACCTTTTAAAGATTATCAAACTATTCCTTTCTAAGAAAGGAATTTGTCAGAGTATATTTAGTATATTTATTACACATGATGGCTTCAGACTGCTTTTAACATTAATTGCATGCAGTTTAATCCTCAGGGGCCCAAGCTAAAAAATCAATATGCAGCACCAAGGCTGGGTAAATTTTGAAGTTGGCCAACTTAAGAAAAAAAACATATCAATGGAAAGAGGAAGATATGCTAAATGCACTAGGGGTAAGAAAATTTTTTTTTAATTTTCCCTACCTTCTACGAGAAGTTGAAAATTACTATTTCCTACCCTTTGTGGGGCCTCTTTTACAAGAATCATAAATTCTATTATGTTATAACATTATTTTATAATACATTTATTTTATCTTGTATAATTAGAATTCCAGCTCACACAATATCTAAACATATAAGACCTAAAATCAGAAACAAATTCTGAGTATATTTGTTGAAAATAATTACATAAATTTACCGATATCGAAGATGCAGCACCTTTTTTGGATTATATGTGTCTTTCCTAATAATTCTTTGCAAAATATTTTATAATAAAATAAGGTTTCACATATATACTTAACAGACAATTACAAAGCTATAAGCTTTCTTACCTGGCAGTTGAAAATTCAAATTATTTGGCAGCGGCACTGCTGCCAGCATTAGTGTAGGTGATAGGGGACCCGTCCAATACCCGGTACTGCTGAGCTAACTGTCATTAACCCTTAAACGCCGAGCGGGTATTTCCGAAAGTGTCTCCCGTATGCCAGCGGCGTTGGCAAGTGAGCGCCGAAGCGGAAATTTTTTTTTCAAAAAATCACAGCACGCTTAATTTTCAAGATAAGAGAGTTCATTTTTGGCTCCTTTTTTTGGTCATTGCCTGAAGTTTAGTATGCAACCATCAGAAATGAAAAAAAATATCATTATCATATATAAATATTGGAATATATGACAGTGCAAAAAAAATTTCATATATAATTGTATACAAATCGCGCTGTGAGCAAAACGGTTAAAGCTAATGAGTTAATTATTTTTTTGTTGTATTGTACACTAAATTGTGATAATTTTGGTATATAACACATTGTAAAAAGATCAAAGCACAACAGAGAAAATATTATCAAAATATGATTCATGAATTCGTAACGCGCGGACGTAAAAAAAAAGCTGTTTTCAAAAAATCACCATAAATCGAAATATTGTGCTAGAAACTTCCCATTTGTTGCAAAATGAAGGTAATTGATTGAATATTACTAGACTGTAAGTATTGTAGCTTACAATTGCAGTTTTCGGCCATTTCGGTAGTTAAAGTTGACCGAAGGTCAAATTTGTTCTATTTATCGTTTATATGAAAATATTTCAAAACTGATAAAAGCTACAACAAAGGGTTGTTTTTCATTGTATTCTACATGAAATTGCGCACATTTTCATTTGTAAAACTTTATGTAACGGCTAATTTAAAATGATGCAAACATTACGACAATCGGACAAAAAAATTTATGATTTTTTCCGGAAGAGTTACCGCGAGGATGTAAGGAAAAAGTTTTTTTCATAAATTCACCATAAATCAACATATTGTGCTAGAGACTTCCAATTTGTTGCAAAATAAAGTTAAATAATTGAACATTACTAGAAGGTAATAGTTTTAGCTTACAATTGCGTTTTTTTACCATTTCGATCGAGTCAAAGTTGACTGAAGGTTGAAACTTTGGCACATGGTTATTTATATGAAAATATTTTAAAGCTGATAAAAGCTACAACCATGGGTTGTTTTTTGTTGTATTCTACATAGAATTTCGCACATTTTCACATATAAAACTTTATTTAACGGCTAATATAAAACTGTGCAAACATTACAACAATCGGATTGATTTTTTCGGCAGTTACAGCGAGGACGTAGGAAAAAGTTTTTTCTAAAATTCACCATAAATCAAAATATTGTGCTAGAGACTACCAATTTGTTGCAAAATGAAGGTAAATGAATTTGTATTACTAGAATGTTAGAGTTTTAGCTTACAATTGTGGTTTTCGACCATTTCAGTCGAGTCAAAGTTGACCGAAGGTTGATATTTTGGCACTTATCGTTATTTATATGAAAATATTTCAAAACTAATAAAAGACACAACCATGCATTGTTTTTTGTTGTATTCTACATGAAATTGCACACATTTCCATATATAAAACTTTAAGTAACAGCTAATATAAAACTCTGCAAACATTACGACAATCGGAGGAAAAAATGTCTGATTTTTTCAAGAGTTACCGTGCGGACGTAATGAAAAAGTTTTTTTTCATAAATTCACCATAAATCAAAATATTGTGCTAGAGACTTCCAATTTGTTGCAAAATGAAGGTAAATGATTGAATATTAATAGAATATAAGAGTGTTAGGTTACAATTGCATTTTTCGACCATTGCGGTAGAGTCAAAGTTGACCGAAGGTTGAAATTTTGGCACTCATCGTTATTTATAGTGAAAATATTACAAAACTGATTAAAGCTACAACCATGAGTTTTTTTAGTTGTATTCTACATGAAATTGGGCACTTTTCATATAATAATACTCTCTGTAACGGCTAATATAAAATGGTGCAAAAATTATGTCAAAGTGACAAAGTGTCGCTGATGCTTTTTAGTGCGAGAAGAAAGAAATTCGCACTTGCGCGCTTGGGTAACGATTGTAAACAAAACAACAGTTTGATCCGTGAGATCCCAGCATCCCCCAAAGCGCGTGATTCAAAAGTTTTTGCCTAGTAGGCCTATAACTATTTTTCCTTGAATTTTTAAGAAAACTCTTTCGTCGACGTACTATACGTTGGTTCGGCACCCGACAGACAATTTTCGTCGACATTTAATACGTCCAATCGACGTTAAAGGTTAATTCGTTTGAGCCACAACATCCATCCGTGGGGAGGAGGGAGGGCTCTGATTATGTAATTGTTTGGTAAGTATACATGAAACCTTATTTTATTACAAAAATATAATTTTCAAATAAGTGACTTACAAAGCAATTACAAAGCTGATTCCCCGTTCCAAGGAAGGTGAGTAATGGACACCTATTGTCTTCAGTCTTAAATAAGTTAGTATTGGTTTAGAAAACAATATTATGCCGCCAACCCCAAGACACACACTAAGGTAAGGTGGTTGCAAGGCTATCACAAATAGTGGTGAGTTTGAATATTAATAAATATCAAACACAGTAATATATTCAACATATAAAACAATAAAAGAAAAGATCCCACCAGGAAAAGGGAGTTTAATGAGTTAGACAAGAGCTCACGAAAATCACAATGTCGAAAATCTTATTTTTCCTAACTATACAAACCTGAGGTCCTTTAACAATAGGAATGTACTTACGGCGTAGCTGGAATTACAGCCGTTGAATCTTGAACAAGGTGGTTAGGCAGTAACTACTGTGAGGCAGGCTAGCCTGCCCGGATGTAAACACTCCACTTTGCCTTTCGGCCCAGGTTCAGATTGAGGGGTGGCATGAGGTGGGCATATTTGTTAAAAGACCTCAGGTTTGTATAGTTAGGAAAAATACAATTTTCGACATATTGTGATTTGTTCCGATACGTAATACAAACCTTTCGGTCCTTTAACAATAGGAAGACTCACTGATTGGTGGGAGGAATCTGAGTGAAACTCTACAACTGATTGGAGTTCTGCACACCTAGGCTGCTACTCCTGTTTGTAAGAGCGAGGAGGAGTGCCCTGCAGCTTCTGACAACTTGATCAGAGTATAGGAGCTGCGTGATCAAGAGTCTGACTTCTGGGCCTTTTCAAAATGAGTGAGGGATCATGACTCATCCGAAAAAGGGCTGTGAAGAATATTGGCGTCAGAGACATTAATGCAAAGTTCTGGGAAGGGTTTGCATCATTGTCAGTCTCCTTCCTCCCCTTGCTAGAGGAAGGAGTGGGATTGCTTCTATGATTATGATAAACATAAAAAGGATGCTTATGTATAGGCTTACCGCATCAATCGTCCGACCAGCCAGTGTGAGTTCGAGTCCTATCCTCAACCCACAGGACGAGGAATGGAGAGATGAGGCGTGGAAGGGGGAGAGCCAGTCACTCTCGCATCCTTCTTACCTCTACAACTGTACACCATGGATGAGATGCAACTTGTCCTCTTGAAGGAGCTGGGTAAGCAAACACATCTTGCAAGCATCCACCACTGGTCCAGGGAATGAGGTTCCCAAGGACCTGTGGGCAGTCCCGAAGGGAAAGAAGGATATGGTTGCAATGACCTATTCATCTTCCTGTCCAACGTATCCCACTGCGGCGAAGTCTCTCGCGGTCTCGTCGTCTCCGCAGTGGATAAAGACACCGACACTCCATGGTGGGTGTCGATAGTTATGGGTACCGGAACACGCCAGTAGGACGAAGTAATAATTGATCTGGATCAACTGATACAAAGTCCACAGCATAGCTCGTGACGGTCTTGGACGCTTCGGCAGCTGCCGACTGACTGCGTTCGGTTGTGTGAGCCGAGTTGTCCATGCATCCGAGGCGTAGTCACGTGACCCTTGCCTTTTGAAGGGTTATGCCGAGAGACCACACAAATCGTCTATCTGTTGCCACCGATGCTGGAAGGCGAGATGATGATTCTCTCAAGACATGTGCCCAACAGACAAAAGTCAATTGCCTTCTAGAGACCGAGGTCCCTGATGGCAAGACAGAAGTTCTCATAGTAGTTGAATTTCAACTAAGGAGAAACAATACTATGTGCCGTTGAAGACGAAGGTGATAGGTGAATGCAGACCTACGTCTTCACAGCCGAATCAAGAGAAGTTCTCTCTCAAGATTCTGAACGTAGAAAAGTTCTGCCGATGACACCAACCCACAAAGACGGCTTAATCCCTGTTATTTACAGAGGACTGAAAAAGCTAAACCGCTACTTCATTGCTGTTTGGTGAGAAGTCGGAGTTGCAATGAAAGCAGAGCGCTTTTCAGTAATGAAAACACAGGGATTGTACTGCCTGAAGAACCGCTTCTCATGGGCTGAATCATGTTCTTCTTCCCAGCTTTATCCAGGGAGGACATCTATATACAGTGGTACCTCGAGGTATGAAATTACTGTGGTCCCCCCGTATTCGCAGGGGATGCGTACCAGATCCCCCCGTGAATAGTTAGAATCTGCGAATGTTTGGAACCCCTATAAAAACGCTAAAAACAGCCTATTTTGTTAGTTAAAACTTAAGAAAACCCACTAAAAAATTTTCATACTTGGTTTTTTAATAGGTTTTATCACAAAAGTGCATTTTATGAGGAAATTGATGATAAAAACCAGGAATTTGTGGATATTTCTCATAGAAAAATACTGTGAATGCGCGAATTTTCCGCGAATAATGCAGGGAAACGTTCCCGAGAGAAATCCGCGAATGTGCGAGTCCGCGAATCCGGAGAACGAGAATACGGGGGGTGGGGTCCACTGTAATCCATTCCGAGGCGGCCTTCGTATCATGAGTTTTTCGTATCTTGAACCGCATTTTACATGTAAAATGCCTAATCCGTTCCAAGCCCTACAAAAAACACCACAGTAAATTATATTTCCAGGCCTACACACATGTTCTAGGGTTACGACAACTGATCTGACGGAAAAAATATGACTCCAAAAAGGCAAAATACTGTACATACTTGAGTAATATTCAACTGCATGTAATTTTCAACCCCATTTTTACTGCATATATTAGTACTTTAGCATATGTTCCTTAGCAATAAGCCTAGTTGCTACTGTAGCCTAGTCTATGATTCTGACATCTAAACCTAAGAAGCTAAAAGCTTAGAATATGCCAATAAAATGTAAAAATAATCAGTACGTACTCATTTCAAATAATTATTAATTAATCATTAACTATAATACACAAACAAACAAAAAAAACCTTCCAATCGTTTCTTTACATTCAGCTCTTATGAGTACCGAACAATCGCCAAGCAATCACTTCAACTAGCAAACAGCAAGCCATAAATTTTCATTAGTATCTCTCTTCAACTAATGAAACTACCAAACAGTATAATAACCATTCATTTCTATTCTTGATTCTATCTTGACCTAATGGAGATACAGAGTTACTGACAGCTATAATGAAACATATACGTAATATCAAAACAGAAGAAGAATTCTAGAAAATACATATTTGTTGGCTTCGATGATAGTCTGATTTATTTTATGTATTTTATGATATCTAATTCACAATTTTTTATTAAATGATTTGCATGTACTCATTTCAAATAATTATTAAGTAACCATTAACTATAATAAACAATCAAACAAAACAAAAAAACAAAAAAGCTTCCAAACTTCTGTTTACATCCAGCACTTACGAGTACCGAACGATCGCCAAGCAATCACTTTAACTAGCACACAGTAAGCCATAAATTTTCAATATCTCTCTTCAACTACTGAAACTACCAAACAGTATCATAACCATTCATTTCTATTCTATGTTTTTTTTTATTAAATGTATTGCACAAATAAGTTTTTCAATTTACAGCATCCTTTTACCAATAGAATACATAGAGCACAAGGGGTAGATGCTGACCAATAGGAGAGCAGGATCTTATAGGGTGACTAGCATCAGGAACCAATGGGAGAGCGGGAGGATGGTGGTGAGTTTACTCAGTTGGCGGCACACGAGTTTTAAAATTGTTCTCGGTGGTCCGGGCGAATCTCGGGACTTTACAACAACAACATTTCGTAACTTGAACTATTTTCGTATGTAGAGCCAAAAAAATCTTTGTATTTACTTTCGTATCTCGAGTTTTTAGTAAGTTGAGCCTTTCGTATGTCGAGGTACCACTGTACTTGGAAGTAGAGCTGGTAGGGCGGGGAACAGGCTATGTCTTCCATTACACATCTACAATTCGGGGTGAATAATGAACAATTGCACACCTACTAATACGAGATATATTTAGAAGACAAACTCAGATGTCTGAAGAAATCATTCCACGTTATCGCAGCGGCAGGTGCAATGCAACGGGAGACTAGGCTACAGACTTCTGTTGCCGTGCGGTAAACAGAAAGATGATAGCGAGTCTATTGAGATATCTCTGTCTGAAAATTTTCGCAATGTCCAAGGCGATGCAGTAGAGATGGTCATTAACGTATGCCAACCAGAGACCTAAGTCTGTGATTGCCGGGCAGAGATTCGGTTCGGTAGTCAATCATCGCAGCGGAGAGAGACATAATCTGACCGTGCTATCTCGGAGGGCCAGCTGGTACTTGCCGCAGCCCATACACCACTAGCTTTCGCTCACTTGTCATCCCGAGTTGCCAGGTAATCCATTCCAAGAAGGAATGCGTTTGGCTAGAACCATCGAGCGCAAAAAAAATATACGCTCCAGCATTTGCATTTAATCGAAACGGATTTCGGTGAATGCAAACGCTGAGGTGTTGTTGTTGTAACAATACCATAAGTATCTCAAAATCGAAACTGGTAACTCCTGTGAGGTTGTAGGGCAGTCCCGAGTTGCAGTTCAATTAAGAAGATACTATTCGTATCGGTCACAACCCGTAGAGTTAACTACGGTATGTGCTTCATCTCGGACAATTCAACTGATAACAGAAGCATGTTGCGAGGGCAATGTACGTAGTATATTTGTAGGTTCCTGTACATAGACCTCCATCCTAAATTCTCTTCCATTCGAGGAACAAGAATAAGGACTCGAAGCCGACACCCTTCATTCTCTAATGAAGAGAGCGAAGGAGAAGTTTTTCCCAAGGAAGACTTCTATGGTGATAACAGGATACCGAAGACGATAGTTCAAGCCGAACTGGATGTTCACACCCATTCTTCTCTATCCCGGGGTTGGCCGCCTACTGAGGTGACAGACCATCGGGTCCATCCAGGCGGAGCCCCTCCCGAGATATTCTTCCTTCAGCAGCAGTACTTCTCTCGAACGCTAGAAATTCCTGGAATTTGAGCATTCGGCGAGATTCCCGATTATCGTAGTAACAATTATCTAGGATTCTCGTCTCGCCCACTCTGGATCGTGGTTTCACTGAAGTGTTTGCAGATCGTAGAAGACCAGAACACTCGGAGAGTGATAGAAACTCCAAAGAGTTCTAAGCGCTCAGCAAAACCCCCACCGAATTTGTCAGACGATCATCGGGTGGTGGTTCTCCCAGTCAGCCGGAGCTCACAAATACACATCTTCATCGGAAGACAGCCGAAAGCAAAGTGGAGTGTTTACATCCAGGCGGGCTAGCCTGCCCCACGGTAGTTACTGCCTAACCACCTTGTTCAAGATTCAATGGCTGTAATTCCAGCTCCGTAAGTACATACCTATTGTTAAAGGACCGAAAGGTTTGTATTACATATCGGAACAAATACATCTGCATAGCATGATAGCTGAAAGCAAAGTGGAATGTTTACATCCAGGCAGGCGGGTCTCCTGCTAACGGACCGCAGTTACTAGTCTGACCACCCTTGTTCAAGAGTTTTAACAGCCGTGTTCCAGCTTTGCCGTAAGCAATTCCTATTGTGAAGGACAAGAGTTTGTATATCGTGTAAGAACAGATAACATTGTAGCATTGAAACAATACTAATAAGAAGGCTATAAGCAATATATTTCTTAAACAATAAAATATCTTTTTAATAGAAATTTCTAAATTAAAACTTTTTAAAATAATTACCTTAAGTATTTTCTGCTTCAGCAGGATGAGTGTGAAAACTAACTGATGCCAAAGAAGCATCTGTGCAGAAAACAAAAGCTTCCTAAAACTTCACACCATCCTGTGCTGACACTAAGGTAGCAAAAGACAAAACCAACACTGCCAAAGGAGCTGACATTAATAAACTTGGTTCAAGGAAAGATTACCCTGTCTGCTCTGCTACTGAGACAGCAGCAATTATAGAAGAAAGATCCGCTTGTCTACAGGCTAATACGCCAATCCCAAGTGCTGAAGAGGTGACCGAAAGCATCTTAAAGAGGCTCAAGAATTCTACCTCACATCCCGGTTCGGCACCTGAGAAGCAACCTGAGGTGTCTGTGATATTGAACGTTTCAAGAAAATGCCAAGAATTCTCAGTAGTGACATACACAGTGACCATTGAAAGAACAATCCTTGTTCTTACATTAAAAAACATAAGTTGTGATTGTTGTACACTGAAGAGTAAAGCCAGGTACTACACCCTCTTATCATACTCAACAAAACCATATAAACACACTCCACTGCATCCTCACAGGGCAATGACAGAAGAAAAATTAAATAGAAAACAATAAATGCTCAAACCACCCAAATGGGCTGGGTCAATAGACTATTCAAACAAGAATATGATCCTGTAATTTTCTTAGTTTTCACACTATCATCCTCCTGCCTGACAAAGGAAATACTGTTTTCATAATAGAGGAGTAAGATTCATTTCAAAAATATATTTTTAAACTGAAGTATATACTATGTGTAAAACAAATACATACATAAAAGAAACATTTTAACTGCAAACAAGACATGTGGCCTAAAATAACAATGAAAGAGGTTATACTGTGATACTGTAATTGGTACAGGGCTCTGAGGCTAAACCCCAAGCTGGTTAAGAATGCCTAGGTTAGTTATGATAAGTAACACCAATACTAAGTGATCCCCTAAAATAAACTTGATCCCACACTTCTTTATAAAATATCTAACACAAAAACCAAAGAATCATTCATTTTACCTGATGCTGAGAGAACTGACGGTAGAGGTAAACTCCTCCAATAATGCCAATGCTCATTACAAGGAGAGCAGTTAGGAATACACAAATGGTAGTGGCAGTGTGTCGGCGACGGGCAGAAGAAGAGAGCCAAGCTTCCACATCATCAGTGTTAGGGTCAATAACAGCATGGTCACTGCAATCTCCACCCTGCATGGTAAACAAAAGAAAAATAAGATACTTACAGTAAAATTAAAACCAATAAAACTTTAACAGTAATGTATGCTCTAGTACAGATGTATAAATTATGAGTAGAGAGCAAAAATTATATCATAATAAAAAGAAGTTTTATAAATACCATATACTTACCAAGTAATTACTTAGCTAACAATTATGCTCGCATGGCATCCTAAATTGAAAAATTCCCAAACAAGTGACGTTACATTGCGGGAAGTGACAGGCCCCACCCACTGCAATGGAGCTAGCAAACAACCAAAGCCAATGGCGTCATTCTTATTTATCGCCATAAAGTGCATGAAAAATCAGAGGGGAGGAGGGAGGGCTTATTTAGCAATTAGTACTTGATAAGTACGTACATGTATTTATAAAACTTCATTTTATTATAAAAAATATCATTTTTATATAGGTAACTTACCAAGTAATTACTTAGCTGAATCCCACATTGCAAGGGGGGGGGGGGGGGGGGGCGGGGGGGGGGGGGGGGGGGGAATGAATGGACCAAACTATTTCAAGGCACTAAGAAGTGCTATTACTGAACTAGATGAACGCCTAAAACTAAGTGTTGGTCGCTGCTTGTCTGACTGGAGCACTACAGTGAGAGATGCTCTCTCTGGTGGAGCTCCTCGTACCCTGTAGTGGCGCAGCAGCGGCCCAAGAGTTGCCTCTACATCAGTGGAAGTCTTGCAACAGGGGAGATGCCTGACCATTGACAAGACATAATACAAAAAATATAGCGTGCCCCTGGGTGCAGTACCAAAACAAGACCAGAGAACTACCTGTCACCACCCAACAAATAATACTATAAAAACTACTAACCTACCAACAAATTGGTGGGTACTTCAGGTACCAAGTACCTCCAGGCTCCCCAAAACTCAACATCCTTACTCACAAGAAGAGATAGAAGAGAGATTATGTCTCTCCTAAGCTTCTTCACCCAAAGCATGTCAGCCACTGCAAGCGGACCAAGGGTACTGCAATTTTCAAACAGAGTTTCTATTTCTTTAAAATAATGTGACACAAAAGACAGACTTACCCCTCCAATACATTGACTGAAGGATCACAGAAAGTGACAAGTTATGCTTGAAGGAGAGAGAGGTGCCAATCACACTGACCTCAAGAGCTCTGACATTAAGCAACGGAAAAGTTCTCCTGTATCTGGAAAGAGCTTCAGATATCAGATCTCTAATGAAGAACGATATGGCATTCTTGGCAAGCAGATGAGAGGGATTCTTGTCATAACTCCAGAGGTTACTCGAAGGTCCCCTAATCTTTTCCATTCTATCCAGGTAATACCTAATTGCTCTGACCAGCCAAATGACTTTCTTCCTTGTCTGGGCCAAGGATATCCATTAAGTTCTTTATATGAAAAGAGTGAGGCCATGGTTTACTAGGATTCTCATTCTTGACTAGGAAGCCCTAGGTGAAAGAGCAAACTGCGTTGCCTTAGGAGAATCAGACTTTTCTGTCTATACTGTGTAGCTCGATCACGCGTTTCGTCATGGCCAAGACTAGTAGGAACAGCGTTTTATGCATAGGGTTCTTGAGGAAGCAGACTTGAGGGGCTTGAAGGGAGGGCCCAAAAGCCACTTAAGGGATATGTATATCCAAGTTCCAAGAAACCACTGCCCACTTCCTCTGCTTGGATGTATCAAAAGACTTCAGGTGGTCATGAAGATCTTCATTAGTTGAAGATCCAGATTGCGATGCTCAAAAACAGAGGAAAGCAAGGCCTGGTAACCTATAATGGCAGAAGATGAAAAGTTCTTATGTCCTTAAGTAGAAGAGAAAATCCGCAACCTGGGCTACAGATGTCTCATTAGACTAGATGTGATGTCTGAGGCACCATCTATGGAAGACTGCCTACTTCGACTGGTAGACATTGCAAGTAGACTGGCATCTGCACTTTGCAATAGCCTCTGCAGCTTCTCTTAAAAATCCCTTTGATCTAATGAGTTTCCCAACAGTCTGAAGCCTGCCAGAGTGAGCGTGGACAACCTTTGGTGGTATATCCTGAAATGTGGTTGTCTGAGTAGCCACAGTCTCTGGAGTAGCAGTCGCAAAGTCTACCAGAAGACAAAGAAGGTCCAGGAACCATTCCTTCATGGGCCAGAACAGAGCTACGTGAGTCAATGACACTGGAGAGGCCAAAGCAGAGGGACTGAAACTGTAAGACCTTCCGTTGGAATATGAACCTGAGATACTTCCTGGACGATGGATAAACGAGGATGTGTAAATACACGTCCTGCGTATCAAGATTGATCATCCAATCACTTGGATAAATGAAGTCATGACTGACCACTCGTTTCCATCTTGAACTTGGTCTTTTCTAAGAAGCGATTGAGGGCGCTTACATCCAGTACCAGTCTCCAGCCCCCTGATGTCTTGGGAACTACAAACAGGCAATTGTAAAATCCCTGAAAGTGAAGGTCTACTACTTCTTCTATGGCCTTCTACTTCCTTCAAAAGGGCCACATGCCTTTCTGAGCCTCTTGAGTATGCCGTCAATGCAATGGGAAAGGAGACTAAAGGTGAGGTCTCCGAAAACAGGATGCAGTAGCCCTTCTTCAATACCCTGACGATCCAAGGCTCTGCTCCTATGGAGCTCACTTCTCCCAAAATGCGAGAAGCCCTGGCTCACACTGGGGCATGAAGAACTTCTGGCTCACTTCTTAGGTTGGTGCTTGGAGGCGGAATGTTTCTTGAGGGACTTTGACTGGAAGCGCAGGTTGGAGCAGGGTCTAGACTGATACTGGGGTCTCTTCCCACTAAAGAGGTGCTGCTGGAGCAGAGTGATGAACTTCGGACAAAAGGGCACAGACAAGGAAGGCTTGGGATGTGAACACAGTGTCAGAAAATCCTGGGTAGATGACTTCTGCAGATCTGAAGCAATCTGCCTACCATGGGCAGAAGAGATGGGCAGGATCCAGAGGTGTGACAATCAAGGCTGACTTCTGTGAGGGCATAACTACTCATGAAGCAAACTACCTCGCAAAGCACACTCGGTGAGACTCGCAAACAAGCACCCGACACAGCTCCGGTTCCATGGGCAGAGCCCTTGGAATGAGAGGCAGGAGACAAAGTCTGCCAGAACTTTTAGTTTGGCCTGAAATTCAGTGACTAGAATCTCAATTTTGATGTGTCCACAGTAGAAGGTCTCCTGCTGTTGACAGTAGATAGTGAGTGGACTCCTCTGAGGTACAAAGCAATTTTCATCACAGTACCCTGTGGGAAAAGGAGATGGGGTCCAATGCCAAAAACCAAATGGGTCAACCTCCTGGGATTGTGTGACCCCTTTATTTGGAAAGGAGCACCCTAATTCCCCCTTTTTCAATACTCCCAACTCCCAAGGACAAGAGCCACAAGCTCAATAGATCCATCTTTGATAGCACTGTCTGCTCAAGACATTCTCCTAATCAGTCCGAGGCAAAATCGTTCTTTAACTCCTTGAAATTCTCATTTTCCTTGGCCAGAGCTCTGACTGTCCAGTCCAAGAGACTGAAGATCTCAAACACCTTGATGAGGTCTTTTAACAAGTTGGTCCAGTACGGCTGATGGAAAAAACCTACACTAACAAAAATTTAGTGTGTTGGGAAGATTTGATGAGGCCAGAGAAGTCCCCGTGGGAAAAAGCACCGACTCCAAAAGGAGGAGCTCCCCTGGTGACGAAGGACCAGATACCGCCTACAGTCCAAGCGCGATGGAGGAAAGACAAAGGACTCTTGCCTTGCTCCCTCTTAGCTGAAAATAAACTATCAACCGCCCTCGGAGCTTTCTTGGATGACTGAAGAGAGCACCATCTTGGAGGGAGTTTCTTTGAGAGAGAGATCATAATTTCAGCTGATGGAGTTTCTTTGAGAGAGGGATCATAATTTCAGCTAACTGCTGATTAATGGGTCCCAAGAATAGCACATCAGGATATTAAGGAGAAGAACCCAAGTCCATAAGTGGGAGCATGGCACTCAGAAGACAGAAACGTACTGAAAAATTGGCACCGGACACTCAGAAGCTGGTTCCAGGCACTTGGAAGCTGGCGCTGGACACCCAGGAGCTGTCACTGGGAGCCCGGGGAGCTGTAGCTGGATGCTCAGGAGCTGGCGCCGGGCACTTGGGAGGTGGCGCCTAAAAGCTGGACGCTCAGGAGTTGGCACCGGGCAGCCAGAAGAGAAGTGGAGAGTTTTTCCTTCCTTTCATATGCACTTTAGAGCTGTGGTAAGTCTGAATGGACTATGTACCATAGTTTTGTTGCAAACTATGGATGAGAATGACTGAAGTACTAAGAGAATTGTTAAGCTCTCTAACTTTAATGTGAAGTTCCTACTCTTCCGAGACCTAGTGCCAGAAACTTCCTGGTTCCCCAAGAGGGTTCCCAAACTAGATTTGAGGTGTCTGGGAAGAAGTCTAGATCAGGGCTCAGCAGAAAAAGGGACTCCCCCTTGCAAAAGTCTCGTTCGAATAGACACCACTGTAGGTCCAACTTGAACTACTGGGTTATGGGAAACATGCAGGAGTCCTGCTTTGTTTCCCTGTCCCAGCTATCATAGAGGAGGAATAGCAAAACTTTCCAATGAAGTTTGCCAAACTCGATGACAGCCTCAATGGAAAAAAGTGTCCCTTGTAGGCTCATCCACTGATGGACTGAGCAAGAAGAAAGGGCTAGAAACTAGTGAACTGTCTGGAGGCAGCAGGCGATCCTCGACAGGACAGAAAAGTCCAAAAGTTGAAACTGATCCCCAAACAGATTATCTCTAGCAACGTGGGGTCAACTGGGACTTCTCAAGATGATGACGACACTGTGTTGGAAGAAAATCTTTTGAACACTTAGAGGAATGAGCCAACAGATCTTGTGTCTGTTTCTTCAGAAGGTCAGACACAATTTCCTTAATAGTTTCCTACAGGAGGAGGTGATGGTCCAGGGAAAAAATAACAAGAGCATATATCTGTGTCTGACTTCTACCCATAGTGGTAAAAGAGCACCAAAGGTTTCTTTTCCTAAGTACTCCCAAACAGAAAAGAGAGGAAAGCTCTATAAAGCATTCCCTAATGGTCTTGTCTGCACAAGGCAAGACTCGTAGCCAGTCTGAGGCGCCTGATAATGCTTGGAAAAAGGACAATCTTCTAGCCCATGTTCCCACTGTCCAGTCATGAAGATAAAAATTTTAAAAAAAATAAAAAACTTTGAAGATATTCTTAATAAGGTGGTCTAGCTCCAGAAGACAAAATATTTTCTCTGACAAGAACACAGAGTTGAGAAGCATAAACGTAAACAGAGAAGTCTCCTTGGGTGGAGGCAGCAACTCCCAAAGAAGGAGATTCCCTAGTGATGGACAGACAAAAATCTCCTTTGAACTAAACGAGGGAGGGAAGGCAAAAATAAGCTTTCTCTTGCTCCTTTTTAGCTGAAGCCAGCCTACCACCTCCTTGAGAAAATTTTGGAGGATGAAGAAAAATTATTCCAGCTAATTGTTGCTTACAACTAGCCAATGACTGTTCATCTTTGCTCTTAAGGTTAAAACAACAGTGGAGAAACATGCCTTGGAGTGGACGCTTGGTCGTTCAAAAGTGGGAGCGCCGTGATAGACTTGGCATCAAAAGGCAAATGAAATCTGGTAACACTGTGCCAGGCGCTCAGGAGTTGGCATTGTGTCCCACTTAGCTACAGCAAGACTACAAGAAAGCTGTGGAATAGTACTGGAAAGCACCAGGCGCTTGGAATATGGCGCCGAGCGCACAGGAGGTGGCACCATGTTTCCCATACATATAGCTACAGCGTAACTACAAGGCTGAGTGGTACTGGGCTTCTTGTATTGCTTAACTGGATTGGATCTGAACACCGACCCACATCATCTGAAGGGTTGTAAGGGGTCTAGAGGAATTCCGGAATCATTTCCTGCGCCTCCTGTGTGTGTCAAAAGACCCTATCACTCAGGCAGGACTGCCATTCGTATGATAATTATCTTACATATAAGTATGTTATTGTTATTATACAATTAAGTTTGTTCATACTTACCTGGCAGATATATATATAGCTGTATTTTCTGAAGTCCAACAGAATTTCAAAACTCGCGGCACACGCAGTGGGCGGCCAGTGGTAGTACCCATTCCCGCCGCCCCCCGCCCCCCCCCCCTTCCCCCGCCCCGCTGGGAGGTCGGATATCAGGAACCATTCCCATTTTCTATTCATATTTTATTAATGCCCGTCTCCTGAGGGGAGGAGGGCGGGCATTTAATTATATATATCTGCCAGGTAAGTATGAACAAACTTAATTGTATAATAACAATAAACATTTTGTTCATGCCACTTACCTGACAGATATATATATAGCTGAATCCCACCTTCGGATGGTGGGAAGAGACAGAATAGGATTTTTTAGGAAACTTAAATTAAGTAGATGATATACATCTTGGTTTCCTCACCTGTTAGCAAAGTAGACTCTGTGATTACTGTCACTTAAGGCTGCTTTTGCTTAAATCAGAGTTGCCAGCCAGGTGGAGACCTGTAGTGCTGGTCGCTCTGGATGATCTGTCAACGGGTACGAGACCTCAACGTGACAAGACCATCGAGCCATACATATGAGGGCAACGAAGCAACTGACCACCACCTGACCAACTATTCAGGATTTTTAGGAAACTTAAATTAAGTAGATGATATACATCTTGGTTCCTCACCTGTTAGCAAAGTAGACTCTGTGATTACTGTCACTTAAGGCTGCTTTTGCTTAAATCAGAGTTGCCAGCCAGGTGGAGACCTGTAGTGCTGGTGCGCTCTGGATGATCTGTCAACGGGTACGAGACCTCAACGTGACAAGACCATCGAGCCATACATATGAGGGCAACGAAGCAACTGACCACCACCTGACCAACTATTCAAAAAACCCTTAAAACTAACTAAAGGATGGGAGATCTTCACATAAGACTCACCACAACCTAAAAAACACAACAATAAAACTAACCTAAACCTAACTAAGTGGGATAGGGAAAGAGCTACTTCCGGACCCCAAGACTGTGTCCGCAGAAACGTATGGCCCCAGTGAATTACAGTCGTCATAAATCGTTCTCACATCCCTTAGGTAATGTGAGGCGAAGACGGAGTTACTCCTCCCAAAAGGTGCAATCAAGAATGTCCTTGATTGACATATTCTTTGGAAGAGGCTCAAATCAGTCTTCTGGAAAGATGAATGAGCCTCCTTAATCAAGTCCCTCAGAAGAAAGCAACAGCATTCTTAGATAAAGGTAACCCTCAGGTCTCTTCACAGAGCACCAGAGATTACCTGAGGGACCTCTTACCTCTTTTGTTCTATGTACATAGAACTTGAGAGCCCTGACCGGGCACAGGCTCTCTCTGGTTCTTGGCCCACCAGACTTGACATACCCTTGATCTCGAAAGTTTTCGGCCAAGGATTTGAAGGATTTTCATTCTTCACCAAGAAAGTTGGGTTCAAAGAGCAGACAGCATTGTCTCCTTTGAATCCCACTAAATTACTAAAAGCTTGTATTTCACTAACTCTCTTAGCCGTCGCAAGAGAAGTTAGGAAAAGAGCCTTCCTTGTCAAGTTTCGAAGAGACGCTGCCTGAAGCGGTTCGAAAGGACTTGACATTAGGAACTTAAGAACCACGTCAAGGTTCCATGAAGGAGGTCTCATTTGAGGAATCTTCGAAGTCTCGAAAGATTTTAAAAGATCATGAATGTCCTTGTTGTCAGAAAGGTCAAGGCCTCTGTGCCTAAAAACCGCTGACAACATGCTTTTATATCCCTTGATGGTAGGGACGCTAATTTCTGCACATTCCTGAGAAAGAGCAGAAAATCAGCTATCTGGTTCACAGAGGTCGAGGAAGAGGAAACTCCCTCCTTTTTTACACCATGCCCTGAAGGAAGCCCACTTCGATTGGTAAACAGCTCTTGTAGAAGCACGTCTTGCATTTGCGATTGCTCTCGCAGCTGCTTTCGAAAAACCTCTCGCTCTGGCCAACTTTTCGATAGTCTGAACGCAGTCAGACTCAGAGCGGAGAGGTTTTGGTGAAACCTTTCGAAGTGAGGCTGTTTGAGTAGATCTTTCCTCCAGGGCAATGTCCTTGGAAAGTCTACAAGGAAAGACATGACCTCTGTGAACCATTCTCTCGCTGGCCACATCGGAGCGATCAGGGTCAACCTCGTCCCTTCTGAGGCCGCAAACTTCCTCATGACTTCCCCCAAAATCTTGAATGGTGGGAAGGCGTACAGATCTAGACCCGTCCAATTCCAAAGCAACGCGTCTACAGCGATCGCTTCTGGATCCAGGACCGGGGAGCAATAAAGAGGAAGTCTCTTGGTCCTTGACGTCGCGAATAAGTCGACCAGAGGACGTCCCCACAACCTCCAAAGGTCTCGACACACGTCTTTGTTTAAGGTCCATTTCCGTCGGTAGGATTTTTTTCCCGACGACTGAGAAGATCGGCCCTGACGTTTTGCACTCCTGCAATGAACCTCGTCAGGATTGTCACCTTTCTTCTCTTCGCCCACAGCAGAATCTCCCTCGGCAGGAAAAACAAAGTTCTGGAGTGTGTTCCTCCCTGATTTTTCAAATAAGCGAGTGCTGTGGTATTGTCTGAGTTTACCTGAACAATCTTGTTCTTCAAACTCCTTTCGAAGAACTGCAGAGACAGAAAGATTGCTGCCAGCTCTTTGACATTTATGTGCCAGGGCTACCTGTTCCCCTCCCCAGGAGCCTGACACTTCCTTCCCTCCTAGTGTTGCTCCCCAGCCCGTGATGGAAGCGTCGGCAGAACGAACAACACTAGGTCGGGGCGGCAGAAGACTAGGGACACGCCCTCCTGAAGCTTCTGAGGGTCGAACCACCATCTTAGATGGTTCTTTATAGGAAGAGATATTCTCAATATGGCATTGAGATCGTCCTTGGCCTTCCACTCGTCCGCAAGGAAAAACTGGAGAGGCCTGAGGTGCAGTCTTCCCAAGGAAACAAACCTTTCTAGCGAGGAAATGGTTCCCAGCAGACTCATCCATTCCCTCGCGAGCAAGTCTCGAAGGCGTTTCCCTAAGAGGCCGATCTTTTCTAATCCTAGCCGCTGACGTTCCTGGGACGGAAACGCTCGAAAAAGCCACTGAATCCATCTGAATCCCCAGATACACGATGGACTGTGTCGGGGTCAGATGCGACTTTTCGAGGTTGACAAGAAGTCCCAGGGACTTTGCTAGGGCTAAAGTGAACTGCAAGTCCTTCAGACACTTTTCTCTCGACGACGCTCTGATCAGCCAGTCGTCGAGGTACAGGGAAACTCTTATCCCCGAAGAGTGTAGCCACCTCGCCACATTCTTCATGACTACGGTGAACACCATTGGAGCCGTGGTCAGGCCGAAAACACATAGCTCTGAACTGCCACACTTTTTGTCTAAGACAAACCTTAGATACTTTCTTGAAAGAGGGTGGATCGGGATGTAAAGTACGCGTCCTGCAAGTCTAAGGACACCATCCAGTCGCCCGGTCTCAAGGCTCCCAGAACAGAATGAGGCGTCTCCATCGTGAATTTGGTCTTTTCCACGAAAAGATTGAGCCTGCTACATCTAGAACTGGACGCCAACCTGACGACTGCTTCGGTACTAGGAAAATCCTGTTGTTAAAAACCTGGAGACCCCACCCCAGGTCCGCGACTTGTTCCACCGCTCTCTTCTCGATCATTTGTTGAAGAAGATCGAATAAACACTTGCTTCTTCTCTCCCTGATAGGATGGAGAAAGGTCTCTGGGAGTCGTAGAAAGAGGAGGAAGATCTAAAAAGGGGATCTTGTACCCCTGCTCCACGATCTTGAGGGACCAAGAGTCCGTGTCCCTCTCTCTCAAGCTCCCGCCAAAAAACTTCAGTCTGGCTCCGACTGGTGTCTGAAGGACATGCTTCTCACTTGGAAGGCTTTGATTTAAAGGAAGCTCTTCCTCGTGAAAACCCTCTCCCTCGAGGAGCTGCTCTCGAGGGGGGAGCCCCACGAAAGGGCTTAACCTTCTTCGGCGGTCGAACAGAAGCTGAAGAAGTTGAAGGTACTGCCGAACGTCTTGTAGACTGGGCTAAGAGGTCCTGCGTTGCCTTCTCTTGCAAACTGCTAGTCAGGTCCTTTACTAAAGTCTGGGGGAAGAGATGGTTCGAAAGAGGAGAAAAAAGCAAAATCCGCTTTCTGAGCTGGAGTAACTGAACGAGCCGTGAAATTGCACAGCAAAGCTCTCTTCTTCAATAAGGCCGTTCCAAAATGAGAGACGATCTCCTCCGAACCATCCCTGACGGCTTTGTCCATGCATGCTAACCACTGGACAGCTCCCCAGACTGAGAGATTCTGGGCTTCTCGCTTGCAGATCCAGAACTCCCAAGCACCAGTCAAGGAAGTTGAAAACTTCCAGAGTCCGGAGCAGACCCTTCAAATGATGGTCGTCTCCGTAGAGGTCCAGGTCACTTTAGCAGTGGATAAAGAGACCTCCTCTGCGAATCCACCAAGCTGGAGAAATCTCCTTGTGTGAAGAAGGGATTCGAACCCCCACTTCTTCTTTGGTTATACCAAATACCCCCTTTCCGCTGAGTCTAGCTGGAGCAATGCGAAAGTCGTCTTGCCTTGATCTCTCCTTCGTACCATCCAATCTTGGAGTTTCTTGAACGCCCGTTTAGTGGAGAGCGAAGTTTTCATCTCAACAAACTCCGGAGTTTTACCAGTCTTAGAGGATGAAAAACTGCGAAGGAGGAGACTTGGGAGCTGCAGGCTGAAACTTGGTCCTCGAAGGACGAACGCAACAGCCGCACGAGAACTTTATAATCTGAGATTGAAGGGGCAGCAGAAGGTTCCTCTTCAACCGAGTCAGCCGAACTACTCAGCTCTCCTTCTTCTCTAAACGGAAGAGGAGACCGCCTGTCCGGAGAGGGCGTACGAATGTCGGGTCTTGTCTTAATCAAAGGCCCCCTATTCTTACTGGATGAAGCCTTATTTCGGCTGTCTTCTTTGTGGCACTTACCACTTGAAGTAGGTAGAGCGTCCCTAGCGACACCCGAGGCAGCCTCACTTGCCAGAGAAGCGTCCTTACGTTTCTTACACGAAAGGGAAGACATGTTAGCCGGAATACGTGCATGTGCGCGCAAACTAGCGTCTTGGGGTACGACTTCTTGGTCGGAATCCACCCCAAAAGCGTCTTGAAAGAGCGTCCCTGAACGTCCTGGCGAGCGTCCTGGCGAGCGTCCTGTCGAGCGTCTGTCGAGCGTCCTGACGAGCGTCCTGCCAAGCCGTCCAAATGCCGAGCGTCCTGACAAGCGTCCTGTCGAGCGTCCTGCCGAACGTCCTGCCGAGCGTCCTGCCAAGCGTCCTGCCGAGCGTCCTGCCGAGCGTCCTGCCGAGCGTCCTGCCGAGCGTCCTGCCGAGCGTCCTGCCGAGCGTCCTGTCGAACGTCGTGCTGAGCGTCCTGCCGAGCGTCCTCAAAAGCGTCCTGACGCAACGTCTTCCTAGAGGACGAACGAGATCGGCGAATCGCCGAAGGAGACGCGATCGGCGAACGAGACGAAGTAGGAGAGGGAGAAGGAGACTGCTTCGTCCTCTTGACGGGCAGTCTAAGGTCCTTCCTCCGCTTAGGCTCGACTGCTGCTGGGCGAGTCTCTGAGCCATAAGCGTCGATAGCTGGTCCTGAAGGACAAAGAATGTTCTTCGTTGGAGAGGAACGAACAGAGGAAGCAGGACTGATCCTGCGAGAAGACGAGGGGCGAGGGGACGCCTCCTTCCTTCTCACAGGTACAGCTACCTGCTTCTCAGGGAGACGCGCCTGTGCACGCAACCAGCGTCCTCATCGTTGGAGATCTTACCCCTTTTCTGAGGCGGAAAAGCGTCATACGCATCCTCCGACGAAAGCGGCGATACAGGACGTGAAGCGTCCTCAACACGAAACGTCTTTACAGAGGACGAGAGTCTCTCCGAGCGCTACCCACCCTTGCGCGGGGGAGGACGCTTCGGAGGACGAAAAGCACTCCTTCAGGACGCTGCGCTCGTGCGCGCTCCTTGGCAGCCTGGGACTTTGCAACAAGGCCTGCCGAAGGGACGCCAGATCGGTGGGGAGCCCCCGTAAACCCTCTTGCGGCTTTCGACATTACCCTCTCCCTGAGTCTTGGGGAGTCCGATAGAGGTCTAGGCCTAGAGGCATTATGGGGCCGATCTGACGCCCCCTCCACAACACTAGGGGCACGATCACACACTGAACAGAGCCAGTTTCCAAGGCTTTCACTTGGTCTCCAGAGTGCGTAGAGACTCCAAAATAAGAGAGAGAGCATTAGCTTCTCCCAACACAGAATCAGAGCCCGAAGGCAACACAGGTTTAGGATGCAAACTGCTACTAGGTGTTAATACAGGAGAGATATTAGCCTTACCTTTGGTAGAACCACTCCTGGAGGAAGACCACCTGATCCTATCGCGTTCCAATTTAAGGCGATAGGACTCATATACTCTCCAATCATCATCGGTCAATCTCCCACATTCATTGCACGATTATCCACCAAACAATTATGCCCCCTACAATTCATACATACTGTGTGGGGGTCTACCGATGCTTTCGGTAGCTCACCTTACAATCAGTCCTCTCACACACTCTGAAACTCACAGCACTTGATCCAGACATCACGTTTACAGGAAAAGCCAATCCAAAGTCAAAAAAACGGTCTCCACTATCGCGCATGCCAATCCAAACAATCCAATTCAATACCAAAAAACCAATCAGATACTTAAAAGCGAGTCAAATTCCAAAAAATCCTGAGCAGAAGTCTGTAAACAGTTGTTTACCGACCGGCGACAGAAAAAATATGAATAGAAAATGGGAATGGTTCCTAATATCCGCCTCCCAGCGGTGGGAATGGGTACTACCACCTGGCCGCCCACTGCGTGTGCCGCGAGTTTTGAAATTCTGTCGGACTTCAGAAAATACAGCTATATATATATCTGTCAGGTAAGTGGCATGAACAAAATACATGATTAAACTACCTCTGGTACAACGTATGATACCTTCTTCAACTATTGTTCATTTATACGATAAAGCATTTTCATAGAGATTAAATATTTTCCTGAAAAAGATTATGCCACTATTATATACCATCATATTATTGTAGAGCAGTGTACTAATGGTAAAAAATACACATGAAAACAATATATTATCACAATAAATTTGGTAGAGAAACGATAATTTTGAAGTATCATTATGATAACTTGGTGCACTCCTAATGAAACGCCTTTCCAATGGCTGTCTGTTGACACCTGGGATTGTGCAACAGGCTCGACTAAGGAGCGACTACCCATGGGCAAACCTCCTTGGCCTCCCTTGGACTTCCAGTATGTCTTCTCCCAGGGTTGAGGGGAGTATGACAGGGACTTGGGTCTAGAAGAACTGATGGGAGGGATAGCCATCACCTGCATCTGCACTAAACTTGTTTGGTGAACACACTTATCAAACCTATATTGAGAACTGGCAATGGCAAAAGGTTATTGGAAGCAAGGGTCCAGGCATGGGAGTAGGTGGATGAAAAGTATGAGGACAAGGATAAGGAGAAAAGTCAGAAATAGGAGTAAAAGAAGGCAAAATAGCAGGCTAACTTCTAACCTACGTTATGAGTCGTTTCTAGGCTATGTGACAGTCTTTCAGCTCTAGAAACCACTCTCCTCCTCCTAACCCTTTCTAACTTGTCTAGGTGACAATTTTTTATCATCCCAATCAAGACATTCAGCACTAGTTTTCTGCCAACTACATTCCTGTCCCTTATACTCACTGCAAACTGTATGTGAATCATAGCAGATTAGTCAATCTGGTTTTACAACCTTTGCTACAATAGCTTGAAGGCTACACAAAATTATGCGAAAATACTTTACCGCAATCCTGTTATACAAACCAAGCTGCCGCCAACACCTGATGTTGACTCAAGAGCCAGCAGAACCATAATGAGGTTTTCTGCCAAGTTGTTACCAGTATATTCCCATTAGTGGGGAGGACTTGTCACCTATGATAAAAACTATTGAAGCGCTACCACAAGTTTTTAAATAAAGGCCACCACGTGAGTTAGAAAATGTAGCTATGTAATTTCTTGGTTAAGTTACTTGTATGAAACATGAAACTTTCTTAAAAATAAGTTATCATAAATTTCTCTTCCTGTTTGGAAACTATTATTTCACAACTCATGAAAAGCACTCAGGAGGTGGGAGGTGGGATCTCATTGCGTTTAGACAGGTAATCTAATTTACTGCAACTTTACTACTGCACAGAATGGCAACCAAGGTATTCTAATTTAACATGTAAGATAGTTGAGTGTGGGCTCCAAAAATGATATTGTTAAGATACAATAAAGTTTGTTCATACTTACCTGGCAGATATATATAAGCTGTATTCTCTGAAGTCCGACAGAATTTCTAAAACTTACGACACACGTAGTGGGAGTTAGGGTGGTTAGTAGACCCATTCCCGCCGCTGGAGGCGGGTATCAGGAACCATTCCCATTTTCTATCAGATTTCTATCATCCACTGTCTCCTGAGGGGAGGTGGGTGGGTGGGTACTAAAATTATATATATCTGCCAGGTAAGTATGAACAAACTTTATTGTATCTTAACAAATATCATTTTGTTCATGAAACTTACCTGTCAGTATATATATAGCTGAATCCCACCTTTGGCGGGTGTGGGAGAGACAGAAAAAAGGATTTTAGAAAACACATAAATGTATATGATTGACATCTTGGTTCCTTACCTGTTAGCATAGCTGACTTCGTGATTACTGTCACCCAAGCCTGCTTCTGCTTCACTAGAGTTACCAACAAGGTAGTGACCTATAGTTGGTGCGCTCTAGATGATCTGTCAACGGGGACGGGACCACAATGTGACTAGACCATGCCCATACTTCCTAGGGCAACGAGGCAAAAACCACCACCTAAGTTAGCCTAACAACAAACTCCCATATACCAAAGGCTAAAGGAAGGGACGACTGTACTCGGCAGCGACCCTACAACCATAAACATACAAATATTAAAAACTCACCTACCCTTTTCTATGGGAAAGGATGAGTGCTACCTCCTGCCCCCAAAATAGTGTCTGCGGCGACGTATGGTCCGAGAGAGTAACAGCTTTCATAGGTCGTTCTCACCTCCCGTAGGTAGTGAGAGGCGAACACTGAGTTACTCCTCCAAAAAGTAGCACTTAAAATGTCTTTAAGAGCCATGTTTTCTGAAAGGCTATTGAGGTCGAAATAGCCCTTACTTCGTGCGCGTTAACTTTAAGTATCTTCAAGTCACTGTCTTTGCAAGAAAGCGTGCGCCTCTTTAATGGTGTTTCTTAAAAAGAATGCCAGTGCATTCTTGGACATGGGCATGTTTGGTCTCTTGACCGAACACCATAAGTTCTCCCAATGATCTCTGCCATACCCTTGATCTCGAATGTTCTAGGCCACGGATTGGAAGGGTTTTCGTTTTTGGCCAGAAACGACATATTCAAAGAGCAGATGCATTATGCCCTTTGAAAACCGACGTGTTTGCTGATAGCCTGTATTTCGCTAACTCTCTTCGCCGTCGCCAGAAGCAGTTAGGAATACAGTTTTCTTCGTCAAATCTCGTAGAGACGAAGATGAAAGAGGTTCAAAACGATTTGAAATCAAATATTTTAGGACCACATCCAGGTTCCACGAAGGTAGCTTCGGTAAGTGGTACCTTGGTCGTCTCGAAAGATCTCAATAGATCATGGAGATCCTTATTGTTAGCGAGGTCAAGACCTCTATGGCGAAAGACTACAGATTAGAACGCTTCTAGCCTTTAATAGTTGACACTGCCAACTTTAGATCTTGTTTCAGATAAAGCAAGAAGTCGGCGATCTGGCTCACAGAGGTAGTGTAGAGGAAACTCCTTTTCTCTTACACCAACTTTTCTAAAGGCTGCCCACTTCGAGTTGGTAAACCGCGATTGATGATGGTCTCATCGCGGTGGTGGCGATAGCTTTAGCCACTGATTTCGAAAAACCTCTCGCTCTGGCCAACTTTTGGATAGTCTGAACGCAGTCAGACTCAGAGCAGAGAGTGTGGTACCTCTCGAAGTGGGGCTGTTTGAGTAGATCTCTCCTTAACGGAAGAGATCTCAGATAATCCACTAGGTAGAACATCACCTCTGTGAACCAGATCGCTGCGGCCAAAAGGGGGCGATTAAGGTCAACCTCGTCCCCTACGATGCTGCAAAATTTTCTCATCATCTCCCCCAGGATCTTGAAGGGGGAAAAAGCGTAGAGATCCAGGCCCGTCCAATCCCATAGAAGGGCGTCTACTGCTACTGCTCCCGGATCGAGAAACCGGGGAGCAATACAGAGGAAGTCTCGCCGTCCTTGATGTTGCGAAGATGTCCACTAAGGGGCATCCCCAAAGACCCCACAGTTCCTGGCATACTTCTTGATTGAGAGTCCACTCTGTCGGCAATAACTGTCCTTGTCGACTGAGGAGATCTGCCCGGACGTTCTCGACTCCGGCAATGAATCTTGTCAATATTGTGACTTCTCTCTCCTTCGCCCAAAGCAGGATCTCTTTTGCTAGAGAAAACAGGGAGCAAGAGTGTGTTCCTCCTTGTTTCTTCAAGTATGCCAGGGCTGTGGTGTTGTCCGAGTTGATCTGAACCACACGACGGGAGACTTTGTTCTGGAAGAACTGGAGCGCTAATTGAACCGCTGCCAGCTCTTTGAAGTTGATATGCCAGGTTACCTGTTCCCCTCTCCAGGTACCTGACACTTCCTCCCCCCCTAGAGTTGCTCCCCACCCCGTGGATGACGCGTCGGAGACAACACTAGGTCGGGGTTCTGAAGCTTGAGGGATACGCCCCCTCTGACAGCTTCCACGGATCGAGCCACCATCTTAGATGGTTCTTCACCTCTTCCGAGATGTTTAACTTCATGTCGAAGTTGTCCTTTTCTGTCCAGCTGTCCGACAGAAAGAACTGAAGAGGTCGGAGGTGTAGCCTCCCCAGGGAAACAAACTTCTCCAGCGAGGAAATGGTCCCCAGCAGACTCATCCATTCCCTCACCGAGCATGAATCTTTCCCTAGAAAGGCTGACACTTTTTCTATGCCTTGTTGCTGACGTTCCTGGGACGGAAAAGCCCGAAAAGCCACTGAATCCATCTGAATCCCCAGATACACGATGGACTGTGTTGGGGTCAGATGTGACTTCTCGAAGTTCACCAGAAGTCCCAGGGACGCAGCTAAAGACAGAGTTGTCTTCAAATCCTTCAGGCACCGGGTCTGCGAGGAGGCTCGTATGAGCCAGTCGTCTAGATAGAGCGAGATTCTGATGTTGGAAAGATGGAGCCACCTCGCCACGTTCTTCATTAAGATGGTGAAGATAAAAGGGGCCGTACTCAGTCCGAAACAAAGAGACCCTGAATTGAAAGACCTTCCCTTTCAATACGAACCGAAGGTACTTCATCGATTGGGGATGTATCGGACGTGAAAGTAGGCGTCCTGGAGGTCGAGTGATACCATCCAATCTCCAGGTCTTAAGGCCCCCAGAACTGACTGAGGTGTCTCCATCTTGAACCTCTGCCTTCTCTATAAAGAGGTTTAGACGACTTACATCCAAGACGGGCCGCCACCACCCTCCCGATTGTTTCGGTACAAGAAACAATCTGTTGTAAAACTCCTGGCGTTGCCAGGTCTAAAACCTGTTCCACTGCTCTTTTCTCGAGCATCTGCTCGAGCAGGTCGAAAAGAATCTTTCGCTTTGTTAGCGGATACGATGGGGACAAGTCCCTGGGAGTGGAAGTCAACGGGGGCGGGGGCGGCTTTATGAAAGGGATCTTGTAAACCCTTCTCTATGACGTCGAGAGACCAGGTGTCTGCCTCTCTTACTCTCCAGGCTTCTGCAAACAAACTGCAGCCTGGCTCCTACCGGTGACTGAAGGCACGATCTCTCACTTCTTACCCCTAGACTTGGAAGGGGCTCATACCTCTAGGAAGGCTTCTTCCTCGAGAGACGATCTAGCGGAAGTCCCTCCACGAAAGGGCTTCTGCTTTCTAAAACTGTTGCGTTCCAGACGACGTTGAAGGGCCAGCCGGACGTCTCGAAGACTGAGCCAACAGGTCTTGTGTGGCTTTCTCCGCAGACTCACTGCCAGATCCTTCACATAGCTTGGGGGAAGAGATGACTCGAGAAGGGAGCATACAAAGTTCTGTCCTCTGAGCGGGAGAGACAGGACTTAGCCGCGAAGTTGCAATTAAAGCGACCTTTTCTTAAGAACCCCTGCTGAAAAATGAGAGGCTAACTCTCTGAGCCATCCCTGACGGCCTTGTCCATGCATGACATACACTGGACAGCTCCCCCAAGCTGATCGAGTCTGGCTTACGAGATTGGTTGTCTAAGGCTCCAAGACACCAGTCTAAAAAGTTGAAAACTTCAAGGACCTAAATAGTCCCTTCAAAAGATGGTCCAGTTCGGAAGTCGTCCAAGAAACCTTAGCCGATGCTAAAAGGGCCCTCCTTGAGGCATCCACCACGCTGGCGAAATCCACCTTGAGCCAACGTAGGAACCTTCAATCCTAATTCCTCGCCTGTCTCATACCACATCCCTGCCTTACCGCTAAGTCTAGACGGAAGGCAGGCGAAAGTAGTTCTTCCTTTTGCTTTCCTAGACTCCATCCAGGCGTTTACCTTCCGGAAAGCTCTTTTCGTAGATAACGA
>NC_087208.1:64998481-65003430 GCF_015104395.2 Macrobrachium nipponense | reverse complement strand
CTGCTCGTCCAGCCCAAGTTTCCTTTTTTTTTTGCTGAGTCGAGTGCTTGGCTTTGCCGAACGAACTCTGCTCTTGATCAGTGCAGTTCCTTGCCATGGCATAGCACCCTTCTTTCCCGGTGTTGCAGTCATGGTGTCATCTCATCACAGAATGGTTTCTCTCTGCGTCCTCCCGAGGAGGAAGCAGTTGGCTCTCTCATCGGTTCACCTGCTCCTTCAGGAGCGGGAGCTGTGACGCTGTCCCCAGGAGCTAGTGTTTCGTGAGCCCCAGGGTTCGGAGCTAGGTTCATGCTTCTGTCTCTGTTTCCAAGGGCGCTGCTCATGGAACTGAGGTTGTGTCAGATGCTTGTTTGTGAGTGTCTCCAAGTGTACAACTTCCAAAGGGGTTTGCACACCCGCATTCACTAATAGAGCCTTCTCTCCATCATGACAAGCAGCGCAGAGCCAAAGAAGGGACCGAGCAACTTTGGTGACTGGGACCCACCTGTGAAAGCCAGGTATGGCTCTTCTTCAGGTGCCAAGGTCAATGTGACTGCTCCTAGGGACAAGACGTCGGGAGGAGCTAGAAGAGGATGTAGGAAGAGAATGCTTTGTTGGTTGAGTGAGAACCTCTGCTCCCCTGCATGAAGTGTTTTTGCTGAGGCAAATATGTTTTCCTAAAGTGCGCATTGCTCTCATCACTGCAAGTTAGAGAAGAGCTGACAAGAACAACCATTATTCCCCCCCCCCCCCCCTTTTTTTTTTTTTTTTTTTTTTTTTTTTTTTTTTTTTTTTTTTTTTTTTTTTTTTTTTTTTTCTCCACAGTTTCCACTGGATGAATGAGGGAATAAGAGGAACTCTACAGACTCTACTCCCCAGAGTTTGGATACGAGAGGCTATGTTCATGGTTCGATCTTAGGATCTCACCGAACATATGTTTAATCTGTTCGGGATGGATATCACCAAGAAGATGAACCCCACTGCTCCAGTGTTCCTGTTAGGAATGGCCAGTTCAGTGTGAACTAGTCGTCTTCGGTGTCCTGTCATAGCAGTAGAAGCCTCCCTTTGGGATGGCTTCTCCTTCCTTCTCTTCACTTAAGAATGAAGGAGGTTTGCTTCCAGTCCTTATTCTTTTTCTCTCTTGACTGAAGAAGAATTAGGCTGGCGCTTGATTAACAGGATCCTAAGAATATACGTACTTGTAAACTCTCCTTGCGACATGCTTCTGTTATCAATTGCTCTGTCCGAGTAACAGGTGCATACCTGTAACTTTGCTCTCGGGGATGTAACCAAAACGAATAGTACCTTCTCTTAATTAACTTGAAATTCAGGACAGCCTTTTGGGCCTTCCAAGAGTTGCCAGTTCTGATTTTGAGACAACTAGTGGTAGTATTGTTTCACAACACCAAAAGGTTGGCATTATCACCAAGCAAGAGGGCTTTGTTCCCTCTCGCTTCAGTTAACATGCAGGTTCTCAAGTGTATCTTTAGTACATTCAATAGTTCTATAGCCGAATGCATTCCTACTTGGAATGCACTACCAGGCAACTCAGTCTACGGAGTACTACCTTATCACTGAGATTCTGTTTGCCTTAGTATTGTTTCTCCTCTGTTGAGGGTTAACTACTAATTTGAATCTCTGCTCGGCCATCACAGACTTTGTTCTCTGCTTGAAATTTTTGCATATGGTTTATGTGAGAATTACCAGAGTTACATCTCATTAGACTCATTATCATCATCTGTTTACCTCAGGGTATAACAGAAGTCTGTAATCTTCTTCTCCATCGCTTGTCCCGTAGACAACTGGGATGATTAAGAATGATTTTTCAGACAATACAGTTCTGCTCACTCTGACAATACAGCTGTTAGGCTATAGAAAAGTTTCCCCCAGATCCAACTTTTGCAGTACATCCCTTTGTTTTACAAGGTTAAAAACTTTCAGCTTTCATTGCAAGCACAGGCATTTTTGTGCCAAACAGCAATGAAATATCTGAAATTCTCTTTCAGCCCTCTGTAAATTTCAGGAATTTAAACCATTCCGTTTGGTTGGGGTCATTGACGGAACTTCTCTGTAAAGAATTGTTAGATTTAACTTTCTGATTCAACTGCGAAAGATGTGGGTGCACACTCGCTCTAGTTTTTCAAGTAATTGGTATTGTTTCTCCTTGGTTGAGATTCTACTACTGATGAAAAACTTTTTCTCTGTCTTGCCATCTCAGGGGCTTCCCCTTGACAGCTTTTGACTTTTGTTTGGAACATGTGAGCCCCTACGAGTCATTAGACACAGTTTTTGTTTTTCAGGACTGCATCCAGTCTCTCTCTGGCATTGGCGAAGAGGATAGATGGGTTGCATGGATCGTCTTCAGCATCACCCCCGTCAAAGCCAGATTATCAGGTCGCAACTCCGTCTCCAGTATCAAAATATTCAGAATCTATTGGAACGGGTTGATATTTTCATGATTATTTATGCCTTGGACTTTGTTTTTTAATGGATCCAGATCAGTCATTACTTTGTCCTATTGATGGGTTGCTGGACCTGTGGGGACTTGACACCCATCATTGGATGTTAGTTTTCCTTTCTTCCTTACGGGCTCGCCAATGAAGAAGTGTCCAAGGATGTGGCTTCCTTTGAGTCCTACGTGATCGTGAACTTTGCCTCTGCCAATAGCTATGTCACTGCGCATCCCGCCAGTAGCTTGGTCCTTTTCATTGTACTCTGAAGAATATGTCGGCCTGGAAGATAGATGTAGTCCGATGAGGACTGCATTATATCTTTCTTCCTTTGGGTAATTACCCACAGGTCCCTGGAACTCCCTTTTCTTGGACCTGTGGTGGATACTCAAGTTGGTTTTCCTTACCCGGCTCCTTCAAGAGGACAAGTTTCATCCTTCTACTTCTCTTCCTTCGGGTTGAGAGTAGGACTCGAACTTACACTGCCTGGTCGGATGTTTGATGCGGTAAACTTTCACATCGTGTTTCCTTTCTATTTTTCTTGTCAGAATCAAAGAAGCAATCCTGCTCCTTCCTCCAGCAAGGGGAGGAAGATGTGGGCAATAGGGCATGAACGTCTAGTTCTTTGCTTTGATGTCTCCGACTGTATATATTCTTCTCTGCTTTTATATTCTTCTCTCCTTTTCGTATGAGTTACACTCCTCACTCATTTCAAAAAGGCCCAGAGGTATGACTTTTGATCCTGCAGTTCTTAGACTCCAATCAGTGTGTCAGAGGAATAGTCCAGGTGTGCTGAACTCCAGTCAGTTCTAGAGACTCACTCAGATTCCTTCCTCCAAACAGTGAGTCTTCCTATTGTAAAGGACCGAGGGTTTGTATATCGTGTAGGAACATATCACAGTTTTTGAAAGTAAATTGTATTATTCCTAACTAAACTAATTTGAGGTCCATTACACTGACTGCCCACCTCATACCACCCCTCAAACTGAAACATGGACCGCAAGTAAATTGGATTGTTTAAGTCTGGGCAGGTTTGTATAGTTAGGAAAAATAAAATTTACTTTAAAAAATTGTGATATTTCTGATTGTTTTTAACTGGTTTCCAACTGGCACCAGAAGAATTATTGTATTGTTAAGACCTCTGGTTAATAGCTATGAAAAATAAAAATTAATAAAAAATTTGTAATTTTTTTTGCATAAGTAAAATCATGATAGTGATTTTATTGTACAGTATATACATGCTAATATATGTAAGGTGTTGTACTAATGTTTCCCATGTCCTTGTTATAAACAACCTTATATATAAATTGGTTTTACTTTTTACTAGTACAATATTTTTTAGACATTCGGGGAATAATAGCATAGTAGTACCTCAGACTTCGAACTTAATCCATTCCAGAAGGCTGTTCGAAGTATGATTTGTTTGAAATATGAAAAAAATATCCCCATAAGAAATAAGAAACAAAGGTAATC
This sequence comes from Macrobrachium nipponense, assembly GCF_015104395.2. Classification (NCBI taxonomy): domain Eukaryota; kingdom Metazoa; phylum Arthropoda; class Malacostraca; order Decapoda; family Palaemonidae; genus Macrobrachium; species Macrobrachium nipponense. The sequence goes on along the minus strand of NC_087208.1, from coordinate 64,999,528 downwards.
AGGATAATTTGTTCCAGTCAACCCAAAAAGTCCCCTTTTCAAATTTTTTTTCTATTAATGTATTCAAAAGTTAAATTAAGAGAGTAAAGTAATGAAACTATATTATATGAAGTGAAATTTTTGAAATTTTATTTTTTCTGTGTACGATTTATGAACTGTTTGGTGAAAATGGTGCCCGGCTGGCTGGGCGATGGAGGGAGGAGAGACGGGAATCCTTTGAGGAAACCGAATTGGTTGCAGTATGCAAAGGTTGATAACAAAATTAATTTTATTCACATATTGTTAAGCACAAGGATAATAAGCATTTTTTTTTTTTTTTTTTTACTGTATTGCATTTGATAGTTTTCATGTCTTATCATTGTTAAATTTATTGTGAAATAACATTTTATTTTTTATGTGAATTGGTACTGCTTTTACGTATATATTATAGTAAAGGTTTTACTGTCCTTTCTCCTCAATATTACCATGACGCAGGATAACTTAAAATCATTCATTCATTATTAGTACTCGAAAGTATAAAGGACCCCTCCCTCTACCTCGAGCTAGCTGTGTATCACCGCAATGCCGAATGATTTTATTAATTGTTTATGCTAAATTTTATTGTGAAAAGCTTTGTTCTTTCATTAGGCTATCAAATACAAGTATAAACTAGATAATCAGTCAGTTAGAAGTACAAGCTTTTGTAAGACAAATTATACAAAATTTTCTCAAATTTCATTTGAAAAACAGAAAGTTCGACATAAGAAACGTTCGACAAACTACGTTCTACTGTATTTAGATGTCAGTTCTTCCAGATGGTAATCTAGACAAAATTTTGCTGTACAGCTTTTGTTTGTGAGTCGGTGAAAGGTTTTAAGAATATTCTTACCTGTTGCAAGTGTTAGTCAATCCTTTCTTTCATTTCATCTAGATGAGTCGCTTCCGAGGATGGTGTGGCATTCCTTATGAGCAGGACTTGATGGAATCCAGTAATCTGGAGTTACCTGCAAGATATCCTCTCTTCCAGGTGAGTTTTTCCTAAACATTATGTAGTATGTATGTAGCGGT
>NC_087208.1:64623481-64633481 GCF_015104395.2 Macrobrachium nipponense | reverse complement strand
TACTAGCCCTCGGGGTTCAAATGTTCCTAGGCGAATTGGTCATTTCCCACAGTATTCCCTAGGGATCTCGTAAAATCCTTGATTTCCCATATTCCCTGTAACACACACACACACACACACCACACACACACACACACACACACTATATATAATATATTATATATTATATATATATATATATATATATATATATATATAGGAGAGATAGAGAGACATATATAGAGAGAGAGAGAGAGAGAAGAGAGAGGAGAGAGAGAGAGAGAGAGAGACTTACTACATCTATATACAAAGTAATGAGGAGTTCATTTTAGAAAATTGGACAGGAGTAGTAACAAAGAGTGTTTCCATTATCTGAAAACGAAGCAGCACAAGAGGATGAGCAAAACATCAACGTGAGAGGCAGCGGATGTTATTGAAGAACTTTAAGAGTCAATCAAAGAAACGGATGGTCTAAACTTTGTTGAACAATGAGGCTGTCAGTGAACTGGAGGCTTGGGTACGACGGCTAAGCGAAGTCTTTGATTGAGTTGGTTTGAACTGATGAAATACTGATTGAATTTTCAACTAGAGCTCTAATGAAGAATGATTGAAAACGAATTTATCTAAACTCAATATACGTACAGGAGTAACTGTAGAACACCACAGATAAAGATACCTATCGAAAGTTGGAATATAAAATTTATGCCATAGACCAAGCTGGAACCTATGAGGTCATTCAGTAATGGCGATAATTAAGAAACAATTATTTATGAGAGGGTAGAAAGTAAAGGCGGAATAAAGAATTTGAATGAGAGGGGTCGAAAGGACGATGCATGGAACCTCAAGTAATACCTACATTGTACCGTGTGAGGTGCACTGACGGGAGCTTTTGTAAGTGCCAAGCATGCTCTGAGCACCTGTATTTGTCCACAGATCCATAAATGTACCTATTCAAGAAACCTAAATGTTACCGGACAAAATATTTACTTCTATTTCATTTAGTTTTTTTTACATGGAAATGAATCAATAAAATTTTCTCCATCGACTTAATTCTGTACAATTTCAGAGAGAAGAGAGAGAGAGACGAGAGAGAGAGAGAGAGAGAGAGAGAGAGAGAGAGAGATGAGAAGAGGAGAGAGAGTCAAAGTCAAGTTCAAATTCCTTTATTCCATTAAAAATGGCTATTACATAATTTTAACTCTTTCTTGAGATAACACAGGTCTATTCATGAGTTTTATAAGAGTTTTTACATAATAAAAAACAGTACTCATTATCACAGGACTTGCCAACTAGTATACAGGTGGCATATTGCAATACAATATCTCTGATATCAATAAAAACGGAAATGCAATAAAATTTTCGACAGAAATGCAGTAAGGATAAACAACATATAATGATATAGGCATAAATGAATACGATCCTTAAAAACAATCAAGTGAAAACTTTCAAAAAAATCAGTAAAATAATAAATTAGCTAATTCTCATAAAAGATAAAAGTAAACAGAGTTTACAACCAAAGATAAAATTTCACAACCTTTATTCGTATAGAAGAGAATACTTCTAAAGCTCCTAAAACTTATGACAGTGATGAGAACCTAAGTTTAAAAATGAAGAGTTTCTCATATTTGGAGTAAGTGTGCAATCAAATGAGATTTAAAAGAAGATATGGTTGATATCAGCAGGCAGACGGTTCCAGAACACCGGGACCACACACACCATACACGCCTCGCTCCCGTATCGGTGAAAGTTCTCGGAACAGACAAGTGATCCTGGTGCCTCGTGGTTAATGTTTCTCATAACGATTCTGGCCTACTGTTGGCAAGGAGAACGAGCCATTCTGGCAGAAGTTTATTTCTGATTTTGTAAATCAAGAGGCATATATCGTAAAAGTACTTCTGCTCCATTCGTAGCCAATTCAGTTTTTCAAATATTGGAGTAACATGGTCATGTTTTCGGGCACCTCCAACGGCGACCCTTTGAGGCAAAATTTTGTATTTTCTTGACCCTTTCCAACTGGGTTTATTGGTCGAAACCCCAGACCCGCAAGCAGTAGTTCAGGACACTCAGTACCAACGACTGTACCACCACCTTGACTCGACAGTCTGGCTCAAATCTATCACTCACTCTGTTAAGATATAACAGGATGCCAGTTACCTTTTTTGCGTAGTTCGTCAATATGTGCATTAAAAGTCATGCTACAATCCATGAAAACTCCAGGTTTATAACTGGTGTGTGACGGAACAAGTGTCACATTACTGAATTTTTAATGTTCGTGTTCTCCGGGATGCCGAGAGATATACTGTCTTGATCCAAAGAAAATGACCTGGGTCTTGCCTTCGTTTAGTAATAGGCCGTTACTATTAAATAATATTTTGGCAATAGTCAATATATTTTCGGCTTCTCTTTATCAAATCATCGAGCTTTTTTCCAAGTCCCCAGTCAGCCAAAATCTGTGTATCATCAGCAGCCCTAAAACAATAAAATAACAAGAAGTCAATCCCGTTATATGTTGTGGTAGATCATTGATATAGATAACCAAAAACAGCAATGGGCCCAAATCGACCCTGGGGTACACCAAAAAAGATATTTCCTCAGGAGAGGATAGAATTGAATCAACACGAACAGATTGGAAGCGATTGCTCACATAATTTTCAAACCAAAAGAGTCGACATTGACTTTAGCTAATTTATTTATTAGAATCTGATGATTAACGCTGTCAAACGCTTTGGATAGATCCAATAATAACAGGAGAGATAATTTCTTATTTTCTATATTTTCATATATTTTATTGGTAACTGTAAGTAGCGCAGTTTCTGTTGAAAGATTGGGTCTAAAACCATGTTGCTCGTTAACTAGTAAATTATTTGAGTCAAGGTAAGACATCAGTTGAATGGGCAACTTATTTTCTCGAGTATTTTGAGATGACAGGCAACAGAGATATTGGTCTATATAATTTCCAACGTTTTCAGTGTCTCCATTTTTGTAAACGGGAACTACGTAAGGATGTTTCCAAAGGTCAGGGTAGTTACCTTGTAACAATTGAGGTGTTGACAATAACAAGAATGTAGAATATTAGCTATAACGGGGCAGGGCAGAGAGTGAATGGGAGGATCTGGGGTGATGAGAAACCCATTAATGGATGAGGCCCTCGCAGAGAGAGAGAGAGAGAGAGAGAGAGAGAGAGAGAGAGAGAGAGAGAGAGGAGAGAGGTGTCACCTACATAGCTCCAAAGATGTGTTACACACACATACACACACACACACACACACACATACATATATTATATATATATATATATATATATATATTATATATATATATATATATATATATCACTTGGAGGTCGAGGTAGCAATCTCTCTCTCTCTCTCTCTCTCTCTCTCTGCGAGAGCCTCATCCATTAATGGGTTTCTCATCCCCACCAGATCCTCCATTCACCGAGAAGCATCTTCGTTTCCCCTTTGGAGGGAAATGAAAAAGAAGAAAAAAAAGAGAGAGAGAGAGAGAGAGAGAGAGAGAGAGAGAGAGGAGAGAAGAGAGAGAGAGAAGGAGGAATTTATACGCTAAGGTCTCTGAGGTGTAGGTCAGAAAGGAGTTGCAATTTACATGTTGAAGATTCTTTTTTTTTAAGTTGCTTCTTTCTGCTTAAACTTGGTTTATTATTATTATTAAAAGCTCATAGTAGCATGAGTTTTGAAATGGAGAAGAAACAAATCCACAGTTACTTAATATATGTATATATATATATATATATATATATATATATATATATATATATATATATATATATATATATATATAAGCGTGAAAGGTGGACCATTGGAAAACGTTGTAATTCATTATAATTCTGTATTTCCTACGTTTCATAATAACTTTATTACATCCTCAGGGGATCTGTTAGGTAATGAATAGAATTACTTTTTAAAAACTTGCTAAAAATTACTCTAAAGTAATTTTTTATTCATTATCCAACAGATTCCGTGAGGATGTAATAAAGTTATTACGAAACGTAAGAAATAAAAAATTATTAATAATAAATTACGTTTCCAATGGTCCACCTTCACGCTGATGTGTCATACTGACCGTCGCCTTCCTCTGTCTCTTGATTTATATATATATATATATATATATATATATATATATATATATATATATATACACATATATATATATATCACAAATCAAGCAGATTCGACGCACATATACAAATTGCAGTCAAGGGCAGGAATACGCTGGGGACTCGTACTTCTTTTATTTCTTCCTACGTTTCGTGATTCATAATCACATCATCAGGGAATTCTATGGAACACTGAATAAATTAATAAAAGTACTGAACGGCTAAAACTGAATTATGTTAAAATATTAATCATTAAAAATCTACAAAGGGCGTTAAAAATTATATCAACTAGAGCACACTTAGATACATACACACAAGGCACAAAATCACGACACATGGTTACACAAGAACACATTGAATTGAGCAAGATCACAAAACACTCCTGACAAATTATATGAAAAAATACATTTTGATTTTTTTGACATTTTTTTTCAAAGAAGGGCAAAACAAACTAAGACAGCGATATACTTATACGAAGAGCAGAAGACGCTAACCTTACAACGCAAACGACAGGCCCACACTAACAGGGGGAAAAAAATCAGAAGTACAAATAGTAATGAGCTGTTTCAAAAACAGTGGAACAGAGGCAGTTTGAGTTTTTAATGAAGGAACCCGTAGTTTAATGTTTAAGGACTCAAGTATCTGAAGTTTTTGTTGGTTCTGTGCTTGGCCAATAACTTTAAAATCATCGTAATTTATATGTGCTTTGCCTTTGGTAGCATGATTCCTTATACAGGATAGCTCTGGATTTGACAGTCGACATCCAGTTCTATAACTCACTCCCCTATGAGAGTCGGCTCTCGTAAAGGTGAATTATAGGAAAACAATCTAAGGATTAAAATCGTCTTAATCGCATAAAATTAATCTCCTTCAGCATCCTGGAAAGGGCATAACCATACAACAGAGTAAAATAAAATAAAAAATAAAAAAAATAGTAAACCTCAAATCTCAGACGTAAAGGCCAAACTTTTTCTTTTTTTTTTTTCAAAGCCCTTATTCCCGACTTCCCTTCCAGTGCCGGCAACGCTCCCCCCCCCCCCCCCCCCCCCCCAAAAAAAAAAAAAACCCCCCCAAAAAAAAAAAAAAAGTGGGAAAAGCGCTCAAGCGCGAGAGGGGAAAATACAAATTTGGAAAGACAGTTAAAGAGGCACCGTCTCTTTCTCAGCGTGACACCACCACCTTTGCCACTACGACAATATATTCCGCTTATCGTCTGTTGCTCTGTCTCCGCTGTCATTCCAGTTTCATTGAGCATAATCGTGCGCATCGTGTACTTTCTTTTTTCTTAGTTGTGCAAGCTAATCTGTTAGATTTTAAGGCGGGCTTAGCAATTACCTATCCGTATATGTGAATATCCCCGAATAGAGAAAAAGATGGGAAGAAGAAGTTATGTGAATACTGAGCGCTCCTATTCAGGTTTCAGTACTTGAAGTAAAAATATACATTTGACATACAAGTACCCAAACATACACACACACACACACCCACACACATATTATATATATAATAAAAATATATATATATATATGATATATATATATCATATATATATATTATCTTACCCTCCTTTTATTAAAACTACACAAATTGGAAAGCCTTACCTGTTGTCAATGGTACCCTCCCTCGTCTGCAACCATGTCGTTAGGCTATTATCTCGTAGCTATAAAAATATACTATTTATTACCCAAAGCAGTTGAATATAAAATCGAACAAAATGATTAACAAGTCATAATGACAAAAACCCAAATCTGCCCATAAAGAAAACTAGTAAGTTAACATTCTACCCTCCTGACTTAAGAATTCACTCCCAGACCCAAAATGTCAATAAGTTCATTATATTAGTCAGGTTAGAGATTTCCGTCTCTAGTACCATGGAATAATAACCCATCTTTACGATGGGGGTTTTCTCTCCCGACACCTGACGTGTACCAACTGACCTCTTTGTGCTCACCAAAAGGAATGTGACTTTCGCAAGTGCCTTGGCCTATTAGACCTGTAACATCCATACAAAGAATGTACATGCTTGACGCCAAGACAAGCGATCTCTTGGTTTTTTAACGATTAACGTACCCAAATTCCTTCACTCAAGTAAGCTGCCCTTACAGTTCAGCCTGTCTCCAAGCAAGACATGATATGTGATTCACTAACATCACACACTTGTAATATATATATATATATATATATATATATATATAATATATATATATATATATATATACTATTTATATATATATATATATATATATATATATATCATATATACATATATATATATATATATATATATATATATATATATATATATATATACATATAGTGCTTGATAAGGATGGTAGTCAAAACACCGAAATACAGTCCTTAGCTTTAAACCTGTGTTTTAATCGGCCTTTTATACTTGAGACGTATCCTGTTTTAATACAAGAATTGATTTACATATACTTTGACATAAAGGTAAATATATATTTATATATAATATATATATACATGTATCCCTATATACATGTATACACACAAAAATATATATATATATATATTTTTATGTGTATACGTCTGTTAAAGTTTTCTGCACATAGGGTTCATCCATAATCCAACCGTTATTACATTACTGTGGCCGTGCTCCTTAGTTTGGTCTTTTTCATGACCAGCCCTGTTAAGGGAAACGGTTTAAAACTCAAGACTTTCACAACAACGCTGCGAAATCTTTAATCATCACATAATACATCCAATCGAGCCACTTTCAAATTTTTTCCAGAAACTTACACCAAGGGAATAGTGAACAGCAAAGTTGCACCGAAGAAATAGTGAACAGCAAAGTTGCACCAAGGAAATAGTGAACAGCAAAGTTGCACCAAGGAAATAGTGAACAGCAAAGTTAACATAATACTTCAGCCTCTGTGATCCTAAAGACTCACTTGGATCCTCAAATCTCTCGGCTGGACATAATACGTACACTCATTCAACCAACACCCTCCACCACATTTCTTCCTTGTCATCAAAAAGTTCAAGTTATTGAAGGTCCCTTTCGCCATGTATAACTTTTCGCTCTACTGGTAAAGCATTTTAATACATTTTTCTCTCCTTGAATTTTAACGCATTTAAAGTCATTAAATTAATAAAAATGTATTACCTTTCCTTTTTTTAATATGCCAGATATCTTTTATCTATATTTCTCTTTACATCCTCTTCTTTCTTTCTAGCTGACACCATATTCTTTGGAAGCTTGAATTTCCAGTCAGTGGCCCCTGTGGTGGGCTTGTTCCATATGCATAAGGTTCGTCTTCCGGATAATAATAATAATTATAATAGCAAACTTTCATAATAAATACTGAATCCACAAACCTCCTTATTTTTATGAGTCCTTAATGCTATCTTCTCATTACCAATGTCAGCAGTTTATCTTCGGCAATCGAAACTCTGATGTCACAGACATTCCAAAGTGTACCAGTGATGTGCAGATAAAAGCACCTCTATCTACTTCTCCCTCTTACAGGTTAACTAGTCCTCTCATCTATTGTAAAATCACATTGACCATGTTGCTATGTATGTTAAGTATGGAAGAAAGCACTATTTATTGATTTGCCTTGCGGCTATGTAAGTATGTATACATATATATACGTGTATACATACAATTTATACACTATATATATATATATATATATATATATATATAATGTGCGTGTGTGAACGCACACATACCAACACACATACGCCGAAGAGACTGACAGCCACAACGTGGTATTCAGGAAGGACATCTGCATATTCAGCAGCTTTGCAAGCGTACGTTCATCAAGCGACCCAAACTTAATACTACACACACAGCAGGACGAGAGTAAACTGAAGAATTGAGAGAGAGAGAGAAAAAAGTATTAAATATATTCGTATATATGAATATATGTATATACAGTCCACGAGCATAGTCAGTAACTCTGGCGAGGAATATTGAGTTTTTCTTTTTTGGCAAAAGGCTTTAATATAAATTATGTTGCATTGCATTTGCATGTTTTCTTTGAAAAACAAACTTATAAACAAATGCACACAAACACGCCAAACGAACACAGGAAAATCGTTATGGAAAATTTTACCACTACAAGCTGAATGCAATTTTTGGAATTGTTTTCACAAGTATTTGAAATACAAAAGAGAATAAAATGCACTCTCGCGCATGCGTGTGCAGAGTATGTCCACACACACATTGTGTGTATATATATATATATATATATATATATATATATATATATATATATATATATATATTGAAAAGGGGAATCTGCACAGGTTTATATAAATATACGTATGACGCTAAAATTGACAAAACTGACATTTACAAAACATTATTTTTTCAGAAACTACAATAAAAAAGATAGAAACACTTGGAAATGGGAATAAACGTAATGTATAAAAAAAGTAAATAAATACGGAAAAAAGAACAAAATAGATAGTGAGGTAGCGTGTTCCAGTTCAGCTACAAGTACGGTCAAAAGGACAACATTATTATCATTATTATTATTATTATTTATTATCATTATTTTTTATTATTATTTATTATTATAATATTATTATTATTATTATTATTTAGGTGAACAATTCATACAAAGGAAACTTGGGAGGACATCAACCTATGGTGAATTATAAATTCTATCTATATTACCTTAAAAAACTGAGTGCAGCATCATTTCCACGTGGATTTTTTTAATTCGTTCAATTATCCCGCTATCTCTCTCTCTCTCTCTCTCTCTCTCTCTCTCTCTCTCTCTCTCTCTATATATATATATATATATATATATAGATATATATATATATATATATATATATATATATGTATATATATATATTCAAACTGCATACCAGTATATATTTTCAGATCCTCTGGGCAAAGCTCTCTCTCTCTCTCTCTCTCTCTCTCTCTCTCTCTCTCTCTCTCTCTCTCTCTTCCCCCAGCAAATGCCGGAGAACCGATCCAATAAAAAAATGTCGACGATTCTTCACGCAAAGCGAATGCAAATTAAGAGAGAGAGAGAGAGAGAGAGAGAGAGAGAGAGAGAGAGAGAGAGAGAGAGAGAGTTGGCAGCTTCCTCATCATCATGAGTCCGATAAGACGAACAGCGATAAGAGGAATGACTCTTCCCTTAGAGAGTCAGTCATTCGAAGTCTATTCAATATACAGCCGAGTTTCATCAATTAGATTGTCTTGAGTGGAAGCGACAGCATTGTCCGAATGCGCATGTATTCAAATTCTAAATGCATACATATTCAAGTGCCTCAGTAGCGTGACCGGTATGGTCTTGGCTTGCCACCGAGGTGGCCGCGAGTTCGATTCTCGGGTATTCCACAGAGGGGTTAGAGATGTGTATTTCTGGTGATAGAAATTCACTCTCGGCGTGGTTCGGAAGTCACGTAAAGCCGTTGGTCCCGTTGCTGAATAACCACTGGTTCCATGCAACGTAAAAACACCAAACAAACAAACAAACATATACAAATTCTAAGTGAGAATAGAACACAGAACTCAGGTCAAAGGCCAAGCACTGGCACCTATGAGGTCATTTGGCGTTTGAAACGACAGTTAAAAGGTTGGACAAGTGTAACAGGAAGATAACCTCGCAGTTGCGCTCTGAATCAACTGTTAGGAGAGGGTGGAAGATGGAAGAAAGCTAATATGGACGGAGGTACAGTAAAATGAATGAAAATGGTTGCAGCTGGAGGCCGAAGGGACGCTGTAATGAACCTTAAGTAATGCTTACAGTGCACCGCACGAGGTGTACTTTGGCACTAACCCCCGTACGGGAAATTCGATGAGTGCAAGCGACGTGAATTTGAATAAATTCGGCAAGTGGAATCCTGGGAGTGTTCAGTCATTTCCGATCCCATTCAGCTGAGCCATAAGTACCTACTCATGGAACATATATT
>NC_087208.1:64580981-64620981 GCF_015104395.2 Macrobrachium nipponense | reverse complement strand
CTCTCTCTCTCTCTCTCTCTCTCTCTCTCTCTCTCTCTCTCTCTCTCTCTTACTAAAATATTTTTCTCTCGCTCCGTTAATCAGTCAAATCTTGACATATTTCGGCATGCAACATCTCTCTCTCTCTCTCTCTCTCTCTCTCTTCTCTCTTCTCTCTCACCTCTCTCTCTCTCTCTCTCTCTCTCTCTCTCGGGGGACATTTATTTTGATGCGGTGTGATGACGAGACGTTAAATCAGTAGGCTCGTGAAAAGACATCTTTACTATAGTAGATTCACATCAACCGTGCATTTGACGTCTAGGACTGGCGTAGACGTCAATTGCACGGTTGATGTGAATCCACTATATGAAGAGTTACGACAAAAATATTGATAACGATTGTGAAAGACGATACGACGGATATGGAAATGTTACCATTTTGAAATGAACACTTCGTGTAAAATGTCATTTTGAAATTAGACTGAGTAACTGAAATCTGCAGGATAAATTAGTTCCACCTTTTCTCAAATAAATGTCGTAGATACAATTCTTAAAAATATGCAAATAATAACAGAGACTCCTGAAATAACAGGTACTGCGAAGTGTGAAACAAACCAATGAAAAGATGCCCAACGAGAAAAGCAGACAAGGAGGGAGCTGAACAAAATCAGAACAACAAACAACGCCAACATCAGAATTAAAACTGCGGTAAAACTCCATAAAACAAAAGGGACTTGCCCAGGAGAGCGTGATATTCTGCCAGAGAGAGAGAGAGAGAGAGAGAGAGAGAGAGAGAGAGAGAGAGAGAGAGAGAGGGGAATGGGATAACAGCATGGAGGAGGAGGAGGAGGAGTAGAATGGAGGAGGAGTAGGATAGAGAGGAGGAGGAGGAGGAGGTGAAAAGGAGGATGGGAGGAGAAGAAGGATGAGGAGGAGGAGTAGGATAGAGAGGAGGAGGATGGCGAGGGGGAGGGGGAGTAGAACAGAGGAGAGGAGTAGGATAGGGAAGGAGGAGGAGGAGGAGGAGGATAGAGACGAGGAGGAGCAGGAGGTGGCGGTCATAAGGAGGATGGGAAGAGAAGGATGAGGAGGAAGAAGAGGGGGGAGGATGGGGAGGAGTAGGATGGGAGGAGGAGGAGGAGGAGGAAGCGATATTTTGAGTCTCTACAGCGCTTTTCCCTGAGGGGTCTCCAACACCTTTTAAAAACCACCTGAAAGCTTTTCTGCTTTTCTCTCCCCAAACAAAATCCTCCTCTCTTCGGATGGAGCTGAGGAGGGAAGGGACAAAGGAGACTTTCTAACAAAATAATCACACTCAAGATGAATACTGCTTCTATTTGCTTTTAACTCTGTCAACAGTTGTATATATATAGTATATATATATATATATATATATATATATATATATATATATATAGATTATATATATATATATATATATATGATATATATATATATATATATCTAATATATATATATATATATATATATATATATATATATATATATATATATATACATAACGAGCTTTAATTCCTCAAAAATGAAGGCCACTTTCACTATACGAGAAACAAAGCTCCAGCCGTACGACACAGCTCATAATAAATATGTCAACATAAAAACGACGCAATTTGGCATTTCTATAATTACAGGAAAATTCAGCGTTTATGTTTTCAAATAGTAATGACAATAATCATCTCTCCCGGAAAAAAAACAACAATACGTATTTATTTGTGCGTGTGTGTTTTTTTTCTTGTGTGTGTGTGGGGGGGGGGGGGGGGTGGGGGGGGTGGTGGTCTGTGTGAAGCAATTCTTCCTGCTAATATATTGATTTTCATTTTAAAACTGAAACCCGAATGATCGTGATATGTTATAAAGTACAAAAATGAAACATAAGAAATTATACAACCTCCAGCTTACTCGGAATATAATGTTGGAAACATTATATAGGAATACCATTTTGCAAACATTATATTCCTAACTTAATGTGAAGTGGTCTCCGTAATTAATACTCGTAATTAGTACTACTCACACTAACAACAAGGATCAACCTCTACATTCAGTATATCAAATAAATTAAAACGTACTCAAATCTACGGAAAGATAGCCCGTTCTTTCACCAACGAAAATTAGAAAAAGACAATATATTATTATTATAATTAAATCATTTTTCTGTACTGTTTAACCTACACATTACCCATATTTACATTTTCATTCTAATATAAATCATAAATATCCTATCCTAAAATTCCTGTATCTTGAACTCAACGCAACACACCTTTTTCAGAAGTTTTTAGGCCTTTCCTACCTCCCCCCCCTCCCCGCTAACAATAATAACGACAACAACAACAAAGTAAGAGTAAATGACGACATCGAAAACTACGATAAGCTGGTTTTCCTAAATGTCAATAATTTCAGCTATTGCACAGTAGAGCATATGACACGCATGTTTGACGGTACGAATAATATAGTAACAATTACGATAATAATAAAAATTTGTGATCGCTGCTCTATCGCAAAAGTTCCGCACTGATGGGTGTGGACGGTGACTGGGTGGGTAACCTGCTTTGGTCATCTGGAGCAAGACGTGGGGACAGCATCCTCACACCTCAGTGACGCCCCTCTTTTTAAAGAGGGGAAGGGATAACAATTGGGAAAACAATCACTATTATTATAATTATAAGAAGGCTTTTCCTAGGGAGTGAAATATATCATTACAATTACCAAATACTGCTTTCGAGTAAGTGAAAAATATCATTACCTTCCCCAGTATCATTGCATTCGCTCCTGAGGTGTGACAACTACAACTAATACTTCCTCATAAAAATAAATAAATAAAAAAACGAAAACTCTTCCCCTAAAAACAAAAAACAGCCACTGTAATATACCAAATGCTGCTTTCTAGTAAGTGAAACATATCATTACCTTCACCAAATCATTGCATTCGCTACTAATATGTGACAGCTGCTACTATTAGTTCCTTCAAAATAAACGAACGAAAACTTTCCACATGGAAGCAGCAGCCACTGCATATATACGTATTTACCAAATGCTGCTTTCTAGTCAATGAAATATATCATTACCTTCCCCAGTATCATTGTATTCGCTACTAATGTGTGACAGCTACCACTATTACTTCCCCCAAAATAAACAAACTACAACTTTCCCTTTCGAGAACATCAAAAGAAGAAGAAGCAGCAGCAGCCACTGCAATAATATCGCCCACGAAAGCAAAACAAGCACGTTTGAAAATCCCTTCCCTCTCTGCCAAACAACAGGAGGAAAAATTGTCTCTACCTACCCTCCTCCTCCTCCTCCTCCTCCTCCCCTCCTCCCTCCTCCTCCTCCTCCTCCTCCTCCTCCTCCCCGGGGCAGCACAAAGGAGAAAAATTCCAGTCCCGATTCCAGAATTCCAGATAAGCCTCCAGGATCCGCTGGGTAAAACACGATGCAACACGTATTTGGCCAACACAATACCCACCAACAGAAAGGGCATGGTGCTAGTATGGTAAATTCGCTTAATACTGTTTGCGATGGTTCCAGAAATTCATACAGCTGTAAGGCGATTCATAGGTTGAGTGATGCATGTCGAGTTCTTCATTATCATTTTATATGTCTAAAGATATATATATATAATATATATATATATATATATATATATATATATATATATATATATATATATATACGTAAATATATATATATATATATATATATATATATATATATATATATGCACAAACATAATACATATATCTATATATATATGTGTTTGATAGATATTATATAATATATATATATATAGATAATATATTATATATATCTATATACAGCAGATATACGCATGGATAATGGATATACGTATATGGAGAGAGACAGACAGACTGAGAGACAAGACGGACAAGACTAAATAACCCAATCCAAATCAGGCTCGCGTGCTTAAGAGGGAAGTGAAGTCAACAGTTTCAAATCCAAGGGAAAGATTAGAGAAACCTGGGATTACTGAAGATCAGCCGAATCTCACGTAATCTCATTTGAGTGCCAACAATTAGAAATTCATGATCGGACATTCATTTTTCAAAGAAGGAAACGACTAATCGGAGCATTTTAATAAATAAAATCAGGGCCACACGAGTGTGGGTTCAAATATAATTTCACAAACACACAAACATATATATACCATATATATATGTGTGTGTGTGTGTGTGTAATATATAGATATATATATATAATATATATATATATAATATATATATATATATATATAATCTTGTACCTTTTATTATCAAAACAAGTCTTCAGGTTTAATTTCACACACAAATATGTATATATACACACACACACACACACACGTACTACGAAACACCAGATTCCACAGTCGCCAAATTACCAGGTAGTGCCTAATTCATTACCCAAGTCAGCAGGTGCTTAACGTAGTACTTTCAGAAAATGGATCTAAAATAGCTGTATACATTTCTTGTGGGAACAGACAACAGCACTCTCTCTCTCTCTCTCTCTCTCTCTCTCTCTCTCTCTCTCTCTCTCTCTCTCTCTCCTCTGAGTACTTGGTCCCTTTAGCACGTTGCCCGCACCAGTCAAAGAGATATATAGCGAAAGTTAAGAGTAAATGTACCACATCTTACTTCTAATCGCCTTCACGAGACGCAAAGTAAGGTACTAAAATGCTTTCAAAAACCTTGCCGAGCCTTCAGCTACAGTGTAAGTGGTGTAAAAACAGTCTACCTATCTATTTCCATTTAATATAACTGCTATATAAACGGCCTACTTATCTATTTCCATTGAAAACAACAACTATAAGTGTAAATAAACGCATACATAGACAATGTCATTCCCAAATAATTGAATTTTAGTCATTAAATATGTTCTGGTTTTCCCCTAAGCCCAGACCCGAACATTATAGGAATGGAATGGAATAAAGAACTCTGACCAAATGCCAAACGCTGGGACCTATGAGGTCACTGAAAAGGAAAGTGAGAGTAGAAGGTTCGACAGGTGTTACGAGAGGAGAACATCGCAGTTGCAATTTGAAACAATGTTCGGAGAAGGTGGAAAGTAAGGTGGAAGAATGAGAGATTGAACGGAGGCACAGTAAAAGGAATGAAAGAAGTTGTAGCTAGGGGGCGAAAGGAGGCTGCAAAGAACCTCAAGTAATGCCTACAGTGCATTACATGAGGTGCACTGACGGCACTATCCCACTACGGAGCCGAACATTATATGAAAAAGATAGTAAGATAGATGAGGCCTCTTAAAAGGAAGGAAACTTATTTTAGGATATACATAAGAAAGAAGAGATTCCCCGAGCTTGGCTGTGGCATATGAAGGAAGGCACTGCCTGACGGGTATTACTTGGCCACCAGATAACACATGCGAAAGTGTGAGAGCTTCCACAATTCACGGTGAGAGTCCGACCGTCATCCGTTCATCAAATACAAACCAATGCTCTCTCTCATAACGCATCTCTTAAGCATCTTTTAAACCAATGGTTCTTAAACTTTTTTGCCTTTCGGCCCCCTATGTATTGTGCATAGATCCCACACCCCCCAACTCTTGCAATTTTTGCCAACTATAAACAATACGTTATCTATTTGTATACTATTACACTTCATTGCTTATATGAGTATATTTATGAATGACAGATTTTGTTCCATTGTTGTTACTATACTATTTTTCAATGGAATAAACAAAGTTCAGAGGAAACGGATAAAATAAACATATCATGGAACCGAATTTGATCTTCGTACTTATTCAAGCAGTTTCAGCATTATACAGATGACATCGAGAGAAAATATTAAAAAAAAAATACCAATTACCACAAAAATATATTTTGGCAAATTTGCAATTAACATCACAACTTGAAAAGATAATCATAGGCACCATCTGGCAACCCTGCTTGCGCCCCCCTTGGAAGCTTCTGGCGGACCCCTAGGGGGACGCAGCCCCACGTTTAAGAATCACTGTTTTAAACGAATGTTGGGCGCTGATGAGATTCGGTTATCGAGAAACACGTTAGGCAATCGACAACTCCATCGTCATTGCCATACAGTTATAGATCAACTGCAGATGGGACACTTTCATGAAAACACCGGAGTGGCTCTAAAACTTATTTATAACACTCTAATACAATGATAATTATATACATATGTACATTGCTATATGAGAGAGAGAGAGAGAGAGAGAGAGAGAGTATCGACACTCAATCGGAGAAAGGCGAAATGGGTGCAGGTATGATAACTATATATATATAGTATATATATATATAATAGTATATATATATATATATATATATATATATATATATATATATATACCCTATCATATCATAGAGAGAGAGAGAGAGAGAGAGAGAGAGAGAGTATCGGAACTTAAATAGAAGTCAGGAGAAATGAGAGCCGGAATGAAACGGCAGACTGACGAAAGAACAAATAACAAATAAACACAAAAATGGGCAAGAAAACTTCTAGCAATCAGGAGAGAGAGAGAGAGAGAGAGAGAGAAGGAATCAGAGGAGCAAAAGAAATCGGAATTAGGAACCGAAGGCGGAAGAAGGCGACAGGACTCAGGAGGAAGAGGAGGAGGAGGATTATAAATCTCGGGCTACAATTGAAGAAAACTTAATTAACCGTGTCGGGTGGAAGAGCTGCCACAAACTATTAATGTGTTCCGGGCAGTGGGTCACCTTAAATTAGTATCAAACCTACGGCGGATCTCGACAGAGGACGTGGTTTACGGAACCCTCTCTCTCGTCTCATCTCTCTCTCTCTCTCTCGTCTCTCTCTCTCTCTCTCTCTCTCTCTCTATATATATATATATATATATATATATATATATATATATATATATATATCAATAGCCACCTAGGCGCCGTGGCTGAATGGTATACTATACCATACGGAGCATCATGTATTCCTGGGTTAGTGTGCCGCTAACCAATCCACCCAGCTGCTTATGGGTACCAGCACCTGGTGGAGTCTAGCAATAGGGTGTGGGGCTATCACCTTCATCCCTAAAAGAATTGCTTAGAAATTTGGAAGGCTGCACCCTTCTGGTGCTACACGCTATCAAGGGCAAAAAAGCACACACACACACACACACACACACACACACACACGCACACACACACACACACACACACATATATATATATAATATATATATATATATATATAGATTATATATATATATATATATATAATATATTGTTAACTGCCGAATCGTGGATGAAAACGCATACGGAAGACTTCCACTTCATGACCGACCCGACTGATACACTTACGCAGAAAGCTAATCAGCAGCTCGTCTGTCACGCAAGTAGTGTATATTTCATCTAATTTCGAAAAAAAGAAAGCGAACAGATCGACCTATGCCTTTTTTATGATAATAGTTATATAACTATAATAATAATAATAATTATTATTATTATTAGATAAATCCACAATTATTATATGAAGTAATTGTTTTAATATGCAATAATAATTGCATATGAATAAAATTTATTCATATAATTGTGCCCTTTTATTACATATCAGTTATCACATTGTGACTTTATTTATTATTATTATTATTATTTTTTTTATTATTGATTATTATTATTATTATTATTATTATTATTATTATAAGAAAATTGAAATATAAAGCCCTTGCTATTATTATTATTATCATTAAAAATGTTAATTTATGGCCTTGCTTCTCAATATATACGTAAAGAAAAGTTTCCGTAATTTAATTACATGTCAGTAACTTTTAAAACTAAAATACAATTCTCGGAAGCACTCAAAGATTTAATACAAATAATCGTGAGAACGAATAAGCACCTCATTTGAAGCTACAATGGAACATTAAGACATAATGTTTAAAAAAAAGTCTTTATATTTGGCTGCGAATGAAATTCTTTTAGTGTTTTTTTTTAATTCCTGTGGAACAAACAAAACTTCCAAGGCAAAAGCAAATGCGAGTACCAACAGACAGAGATTAAAAGCAAACAAATAACTTTTTAAAAAACTATGATTCTTTCTTACATGTGTTTCTCTGTACACTTACTCCATTCTATTCTTTCGCCTCTTATTTCTATATCTTTCTATTGTGCAATCTGCAATCTTCCTATTAACTGTCCTCATAGATTCTATCTACCCTTCTTCCATTGTCCACGTATTTTCCTGCCTTTTACGTGCTCGCCAACTGATTCAGTAGTCCCGAGTTCGATTCCTCGCTCTGCCAACTGCCTACCCAAACGATAATGCAAGAAATTATTTAGATATAGTATTCAAAAATACAGACTGGAAACATTTTGAACATGGATAAAATTCGTTTTACCCTGACGATAATTAAAAAAAAAAAAAAAAAAAAAAAAAAGGGGGGGGGGTAGATATTATTTAGATACTTAAAAATAACTGACGGGAAAAAATTTAGAACATTGGGAAAAAATCACTAACCCAAACCATAATAAACATGTAAAAAATCGGCGCAACCGAGTTTTCTGTACAACGTATAATGCTGTATAAAACCATCAACTGTGACCACTTCAGACAGCAGCTTTCCAGTGGCTCACCAGATGTGGTAGAGTGAGGGTGTGTCTCATGGCTCCGGAAAGAGCTGCCAGATGCACGATCCACGGCTAAATTTAAACGTAAATTTAAAAAAATCTACTGAGGCTAGAGGGTTGCAATTTGGTATGTTTCATGACTAGAAGGTGGATGGTCAAAATACCAATTTGCAGCTCTCTAGCCTCAGTAATTTTTTTTTTTTTTTAGATCTGAGAGCGGACGGACTTACGGACAAAGCCGGCACAATAGCTTTCCTTTACAAGAAGCTAAAAAGGGAGAGATTATTCAAATATATAATAAAAAAAAACAAATTTACGTCATCCGAGCAACAAAGCATGACTACATTTCTAAAGAAAATTGTTTGTGAAGCAAACAGAACAAGAACTGAATCGTGAACAAAAAGCAGACGAGACAATGAAAAGAAGACATTAAACAAACTCAAAATATATGAGACGAATCTTTTCAAAGCAGCATCAGGGAATAGAGGCAGTAAATACTTCAGTCTTTTCAAGATTTCTCAAAGTGGCCTTGCAGCCTTGGAAATAAAAAAAAATAATAATAGAGAGAGAGAGAGAGAGAGAGAGAGAGAGAGAGAGAGAGAGAGAGAGAGAGTTGAAATTAAAACAAATGTAAAATTTGACAGTGCGAGAGAAAACGAGTTCAATTGAAAAAAATTTTTTATCAAGAAAAGAAAGTTTAAAAGAGAAAAAAGTATTTTGAGAGAGAGAGAGAGAGAGAGAGAGAGAGAGAGAGAGAGAGAGAGAGAGAGAGAGAGAGAGAGAGAGAGAGAGAGTTGAAATT
Source organism: Macrobrachium nipponense (assembly GCF_015104395.2). NCBI lineage: Eukaryota > Metazoa > Arthropoda > Malacostraca > Decapoda > Palaemonidae > Macrobrachium > Macrobrachium nipponense. The sequence goes on along the minus strand of NC_087208.1, from coordinate 64,611,641 downwards.
AAAACAAACGTAAAATTCAGCGCGAGAGAAAACGAGTTTAATTGAAAAAGATTATTTTTTGCAATCAGAGAGAAGAAAATTTAAAATAGAGAAAAAATATTTTGAGAGAGAGAGAGAGAGAGAGAGAGAGAGAGAGAGAGAGAGAGAGAGAGGAAAGAATATAATTCAAGGAGATACTATTCTATCAAAAAAAAAAAAAATAAAATAAAAAAAAAAAAAAAAAAAAAAAAAACATTCCGAAGAGGATCTACGCCGCCCTGCCGTCTTGTTTACCCCTCCCGCACCTACAAGGAAAGGGGAGGGGGGAAGTTAACCCCTTCCCCGAAGTCTAACACCTTTTCCACTCTCCTCCAACCCCGATATCCGCTTTTCCCTTCGCCCTCCTTTTCCCAGACAGCCATCCTCCCAATTACATTTTTCATTTTTATTCACTTTTTTTCTTGTTTTCGTCATTTTCTACGTTAATCACTTCTTTTGTTTTCCTAATGCTGCTGCTGCTCTCCTCTCTCTCTCTCTCACCTCTCTCTCTCTCTCTTCTCTCTCTCCTCTCTCGTCCCCATCTCTCTCTCTATTTTGTTTGTCTTCAGTCTTATATTTCTTGCTATTTTGTATCTCAGCTTTTCTGCCTTCCACATCTCCTCTATTTCATTACGTTCCAATATGGTTTTATTCTCTCTTTTTTTTAATTATTCCCTTTTCCATTATCATAATTCCCTTTTCGTCTGTCGCTCTTCTACCCATGATCACTGCCTATTTTTTCCCCCTCTCTCTTTTCTACTTATTGGATTTCGTTCGCATCACTTTTCATTATTTAACTCTATTGTTATTATTTACACTCTCTCTCTCTCTCTCTATCTCTATCTCTCTCTCTCTCTCTCTCTTCTTACTACTATCCTCTTCCTTCCTCCTCACAATCTCTTCATTCTGTGAGTCAGTTATTGCACATAGAAATACCTCTGAATGGCTTTAAAGGAGCAGGCAGAGATTGCCTCGGCTGAGGAAACAAATAAAAAAAATCGCGACACAAACGACAGGAGAGAAGAGAGAGAGAGAGAGAGAGATGAGAGAGAGAGAGACCCGAGAGAGAGAGAGAGAGAGAGAGAGAGAGAGGCAAGGTTTAATAAAGATCTATGCATGACTATCTGTTTACGTTTTTTATTTATATTTATTATATATAGTAACTTATTTTATATAGTTATTATTAGAGTATATAATGTATACATATATAATAAGTGTAATATAATAAAGATATTAATATATTATATATATATTAGATATATAGGAGATATTAAATAGTATAGAATTATATATATATATATTATTTAGAATATATTAATTATATATTATTAAAATATTAATATATATGAATAACTTGATCACGAAGTATATAAAACGTGATGCTATGTATAAATAAAGTTTTTTTTTTGCCACGAAGGAAAAAAATGAAAAAACGAGTTAGCCGAGTACTTTCGGTCCTATTCGGACCCTTTACTGAGGCATACTGATTTTACAAAGAACACCATAGTCAAAAGAAGGCTTAATATACAAACTGACACTACCAGATTAGCCATAAGGGCGATTTTCACTCTACAGAGAGGAGGACGAGTCATAGGCTAGCCCCACACTTTGAAGGATACCCGCAGTAAACAAGTGATTCTTCCAGAAGAATCACTTGTTTACTGCGGGTATCCTTCAAAGTGTGGCTAGCCTATGATCCTCCTCCTCTCTGTAGAGTGAAAATCGCCCTTATGGCTAATCTGGTAGTGTCAGTTTTGTATATTAAGCCTTCTTTTGACTATGGTATTCTTTGTAAAATCAGTATGCCTCAGTAAAGGGTCCGAATAGGACCGAAAGTACTCGGCTAACTCGTTTTTTCATTTTTTTCCTTCGTGGCAAAAAAAAACTTTATTTATACATAGCATCACGTTTTATATACTTCGTTATCAAGTTATTCATATATATATATATATATATATATATATATATATATATATATGTATTATTATGTATAATTATATACTATATATATATATATATATATATATATATATATATATATATATATATATATATATATATATTCTTTCGTTTTTTATGTACTTCACATGTGGACTTGTTGGATGGTGTTACATTGGTAGATCTGTTGGATGGCCTTACTTTGGTCGACCTGTTGTATAGTCTTACTTTGGTCGACCTGTTGGATGGTCTTACTTTGGTCAACCAGTTGGATGGACTTCTTTTTGGTCGACCTGTTGGATGGTTCTTACTTTGGTCGACCAGTTGGATGGGTCGACCGTGGCTGTTGGACAGTTGGATGGTCTTACTTTGGTCCACCAGTTGGATGGTCTTTTTTGGTCCGGACTTTGGTGTGGATACGGTTTACTTTGGTTATCCACCAGTTGGATGGTCTTACTTTGGTCGACTGTTGGATGGTCTTGGGTCTTTGGTCACCAGTTGGCTGGTCTTACTCTGGTCAACCAGTTGGATGGTCTTACTTTGGTCGACCTGTTGGATGGTCTTACTTTGGTCGACCAGTTGGATGGTCTTACTTTGGTCAACCAGTTGGATGGTCTTTCTTTGGTCGACCTGTTGGATGGTCTTACTTTGGTCGACCAGTTGGATGGGTCGACCTGTTGGATGGTCTTACTTTGGTCGACCTGTTGGATGGTCTTACTTTGGTCGACCTGTTGGATGGTCTTACGTTGGTCGACCTGTTGGATGGTCTTACTTTGGTCGACCTGTTGGATGGTCTTACTTTGGTCGACCTGTTGGATGGTCTTACTTTGGTCGACCTGTTGGATGGTCTTACTTTGGTCGACCTGTTGGATGGTCTTACTTTGGTCAACCTGTTGGATGGTCTTACTTTGGTCGACCTGTTGGATGGTCTTACTTTGGTGGACCTGTTGGATGGTCTTACTTTGGTCGACCAGTTGGATGGTCTTACTTTGGTCGACCTGTTGGATGGTCTTACTTTGGTCGACCTGTTGGATGGTCTTACTTTGGTCGACCTGTTGGATGGTCTTACTTTGGTCGACCTGTTGGATGGTCTTACTTTGGTCGACCAGTTGGATGGTCTTACTTTGGTCGACCAGTTGGATGGTCTTACTTTGGTCGACCAGTTGGATGGTCTTACTTTGGTCAACCTGTTGGATGGTCTTACTTTGGTCGACCTGTTGGATGATCTTACTTTGGTCGACCAGTTGGATGGTCTTACGTTGGTGGACCTGTTGGATGGTCTTACTTTGGTCGACCAGTTGGATGGTCTTACTTTGGTCAACCTGTTGGATGGTCTTACTTTGGTCAACATGTTGGATGGTCTTACTTTGGTCGACCTGTTGGATGATCATACTTTGGTCGACCAGATGGATGGTCTTACTTTGGTCGACCTGTTGGATGGTCTTACTTTGGTCGACCTGTTGGATGGTCTTACTTTTGGTCGACCAAGATGGATGGTCTTACTTTGGTCGACCAGTGGATGGTCTTACGTTTAGCAGACCTGTTCGGATCTAACTTTGGTCGAAACGTTGGATGATCTTACTTTGGTCGACCAGTTGGATGGTCTTACTTTGGTCGACCTGTTGGTTGGTCTTACTTGGCAGACCTGTTGGATGGACTTACATTGGTGGACATGTTGGATTGTCTTACTTGGGTGTTTGGCGGACCTGTTGGATCTAAACTTTGGTCGACCTGTTGGATGATCTTTCTTTGGTCGACCTGTGTGGATGGTCTTGTCTTACTTTGGTGGACCTGTTGGATGGTTTAACTTGGTCAACTGTTGGATGGTCTTACTTTGGCAGATCTGTTGGATGGTCTTACTTTGGCAGATCTGTTGGATGGTCCTTATGTGGATATTAGGATTGCACATGGATTCTGCATAGCAAGTAAGGCTTCAGGGAAGTCTTGGAAATTCCGCAATCTAGACATTGCTGGCCAGCACACTGGGCAGTTTGCTTAAGCCCCAAGTGGATACGTATTGTTAAAGGAGATTATACGAACTCGACTACAGTTGTGGATAGCGACATCCGTAGTCTCAGCCGAACACCTGCTTCGTCTTCAATTGTTGATGGACGTAGGATTCTTCAGAGAAAGGATAACATTGCAAGTCTTGTGTGTCTCTATGAATATCTAACCAGCGGACTTTCGAGCCCTTTCTTGGTCCTGCAACTTCAATATCGTCCTTAGAATTCTACGGATAAATGTTCTGAGCAACAATAATCTCAGTCAAGTTGTTGTAAATATAATGATTATATTTTTCAAGTTTTCTTTCTTTGCGCCTACCAATTAGTACTGAAGGTCTTCTCTCTATAAATATTCAATTAAATCGTTTTAATGTTAAAGGGTGTAAGAACCTGGAGTCAGTAATAAACACAATCTTCCCGTAAAAATCATACATGTATGTATATACATACATAAATATATTTTCAAAATCGTTTTGAAATGATTTTGAAAATATATTTATGTATGTATATGCATACATGTATGATTTTTACGGAAGAAATTATGTTTATGATTTCGTCCTCAACAGCTCTCTCTCTCTCTCTTCTCTTCTCTCTCTCTCTCTCTCTCTCTCTCTCTCTCGGCAATATCTGTTCAAGAGCAAACACACCATAACATACATACCCTTTGAAGGGCAGGCCACTCACGTCTGCTTCGCGAGTGTGGCGGTTTTATTCTCTCTTTTTTTTTTATTATTCCCTTTTCCATTATCATAATTCCCTTTTCGTCTGTCGCTCTTCTACCCATGATCACTGCCTTGTTTTTCCCCTCTCTCTTTTCTACTTATTGGATTTCGTTCGCACTCCACTTTTTCATTTATTTAACTCCTATTGGTTATTACACTCTCTCTATTCTCTCTCTATCTCTATCTCTCTCTCTCTCTCTCTTCTTACTACTACTTATCCTCTCCTTCCCTCCTCCACAATCTCTTCATTCTGTGAGTCAGTTATTGCACAATAGAAATACCTCTGAATGGCTTTTTAAATTTAAAGGAGAGGCAAGAGATTTGCCTCGGCTGAGGAAAACAAATAAAAAAAATCGCGACACAAACGACAGGAGAGAGAGAGAGAGAGATGAGAGAGAGAGAGAGAGCGAGAGAGAGAGAGAGAGAGAGAGAGAGAGAGGCAAGGTTTAATAAAGATCTGTGCATGACTATCTGTTTACGATTTTATATATTTATTATATATAGTATATAATGTATACATATATTTGTATATAGACATATATAATAATAGTGTATATATATATATATATATATATATATATATATATATATATATATATATATAGATATATAAATAGTATATATTATATATATATATATATATCATATGAATAACTTGATCACGAAGTATATAAAACGTGATGCTATGTATAAATAAAGTTTTTTTTTTTGCCACGAAGGAAAAAAATGAAAAACGAGTTAGCCGAGTACTTTCGGTCCTATTCGGACCCTTTACTGAGGCATACTGATTTTACAAAGAACACCATAGTCAAAAGAAGGCTTAATATACAAACTGACACTACCAGATTAGCCATAAGGGCGATTTTCACTCTACAGAGAGGAGGACGAGTCATAGGCTAGCCACACTTTGAAGGATACCCGCAGTAAACAAGTGATTCTTCCAGAAGAATCACTTGTTTACTGCGGGTATCCTTCAAAGTGTGGCTAGCCTATGACTCCTCCTCCTACTCTGTAGAGTGAAAATCGCCCTTATGGCTAATCTGGTAGTGTCAGTTTGTATATTAAGCCTTCTTTGTTTTTGACTATGGTGTTCTTTGTAAAATCAGTATGCCTCAGTAAAGGGTCCGAATAGGACCGAAAGTAACTCGGCTAACTCGTTTTTCATTTTTTTCCTTTGTGGCAAAAAAAAAAACTTTATTTATACATAGCATCACGTTTTATATACTTCGTTATCAAGTTATCAATATATATATATATATAGATATATATATATATATATATATATATATATATATGTATTATTATCTATAATATATACTATATCTAGTATAATATATATATATATAACTATATATATATATTTTTAGGGTTTCTTTCCGTTGGTTTTTTTGTACTCCACATGGGGACTTTTTGGATGGTCTTACTTTGGAGGTCGACCTGTTGGATGTCTTACTTCTTTGGTCGACCTGTTGGATGGTCTACTTTGGTTTTCGACCTGTTGGATGGTTCTTACTTGGGGTCGACCTGTTGGATGGTCTTACTTGGTCAACCTGTTGGATGGTCGGTTACTTTGGTCGACCAGTTGGATGGTCCTTACGTTTGGTGGGACCTGTTGGATGGTCTTAACTTTGGTCGACCAGTTTTGGATGATCTTACTTTGGTCGACACTGTTGGATGGTCTTACTTGGTCGACCAGTTGGATGGTCTACTTTGGTCAACCTGTGGATGATCTTACTTGGTCGACCTTTGGTTTGGATGATCTTACTTTGGATCGACCATTTGTGGGATGGTGCTACTTTGGTCGAACCCAGTTTGGATGGTCTTACTTTGGTCGACCAGGTTGGATGGTCTTACTTTGGTCAACCTGTGGATGGTCTTAAACTTTGGTCCGGACTTGGTTGGATGATCTTACTTTGGTCCGGACAAGGTTGGAGGTCCTTCCATTTTGGTGACCTTTGGAGGTGGTTTAACTTTGGCTCGACCAGTTGGATGGTCTTACATTGGTGGACCTGGTTGGATGGGCTCTTAACTTTGGTCGACCAGTTGGAGGTCTTTACTTTGGTCAACCTGTTTGGGATGGTTCTTTACTTTGGTCAACAATGTTGGATGGTCTTACTTTTGGTCGACCTGTTGGATGATCATACTTTGGTCGACCAGATGGATGGTCTTACTTTGGTCGACCAGATGGATGGTCTTACTTTGGTCAACCTGTTGGATGGTCTTACTTTGGTCGACCAGATGGATGGTTTTACTTTGGTCGACCTGTTGGATGGTCTTACTTTAGCAGACCTGTTGGATCTAACTTTGGTCGAACTGTTGGATGATCTTACTTTGGACGACCTGTTGGATGGTCTTACTTTGGTCGACCTGTTGGATGGTCTTACTTTGGCAAACCTGTTGGATGGACCTGTTGGATTGTCTTACTTTGGCGGACCTGTTGGATCTAACTTTGGTCGACCTGTTGGATGATCTTACTTTGGTCGACCTGTGAGGATGGTCTTACTTTGGTGGACCTGTTGGATGGTTTAACTTTGGTCAATCTGTTGGATGGTCTTACTTTGGCAGATCTGTTGGATGGTCCTTATGTGGATATTAGGATTGCACATGGATTCTGCATAACAAGTAAGGCTTCTGGGAAGTCTTGGAAATTCCGCAGTCTAGACATTGCTGGCCAGCACACTGGGCAGTTTGCTTAAGCCCCAAGTGGATACGTATTGTTAAAGGAGATTATACGAACTCGACTACAGTTGTGGATAGCGACATCCGTAGTCTCAGCCGAACACCTGCTTCGTCTTCAATTGTTGATGGACGTAGGATTCTTCAGAGAACGGATAACATTCCAAGTCTTGTGTGTCTCTATGAATATCTAACCAGCGGACTTTCGAGCCCTTTCTTGGTCCTGCAACTTCAATATCGTCCTTAGAATTCTACGGATAAATGTTCTGAGCAGCAATATCTCAGTCAAGTTGTTGTAAATATAATGATTATATTTTTCAAGTTTTCTTTCTTTGCGCCTACCAATTAGTACTGAAGGTCTTCTCTCTATAATATTAAATTTATCGTTTAAGGGGTGTAAAAACCTTGAGGTCAGTCATAAAACACAATCTTCCCGTAAAAATCATACATGTATGTATATACATACATAAATATATTTTCAAAATCGTTTTGAAATGATTTTGAAAATATATTTATGTATGATATGCATACATGTATGATTTTTACGGGAAGATTATGTTTATGATTTCGTCCTCAACAGCTCTCTCTCTCTCTCTCTCTCTCTCTCTCTCTCTCTCTCTCTCTTGGCAATATCTGTTCAAGAGCAAACACATCATAACATACATACCCTTTGAAGGGCAGGCCACTCACGTCTGCTTCGCGAGGAATGAACCGAGCTCACGTCAAAATAGGATAAACAGAAAATGTAGAATTATACAAAAAAAGCTAGTTTTCTGTACAGCGTAGAATGCTGCATGAAACTCTCAGGCACGGCCCATGAAACTTTCGGCAACAGCCCGGTGGTGGCCTGTGTTGTTGGCACCTATAGCGGTTAATTATAACCTTAAATAAAATAACAACTGCTGAAGATAGAGGTCTGCAATTTAGTATCTGTGATGATTGAAGGGTGGATGATCAACATAGCAATTTGCAACCCTCTAGCCTCAGTGGTTTCTAAGATGTGAGGGTGAACAGAAAAAGTGCGGACGGACAGACAAATAGCATCTCAATGCTTTTCTTCTAAAGAAAAATAAAAAAGGATCCACAGAACCACGGATCCTTTTTCTCGAGGCTTTCGAAATTAACAATATGCTCAATGATTTTAAGTGTCTTATGCATATATTCTACAGACAAGAAAATGTTCGTGATTGAAAAAAAAAAGGGGGAAAAAAAATCTAAAGGTCTGCCCCCAACGAGCAACTTGTCCATACCAACTAAGGATAGAGCTTCGGAAATACCGCACGACCCCTGAATGAAAAACTGGCAAGAACCGAGATCTCAAAGTCAGCCCGATTCTCGTTTCCCCAGAGTTTGGACTGAAAGGCCAACATTGCATTCACCAGGAATCCCAGCAGAGGGAAAGACGAAAGCAAGGTGACCTTTAGAGTCCCCTCCTGGCTGGCAAAGATCTAGGAGGAAGAGGAGGTGGTATCTACGCAGCGTCTATAGGAGAGGTTATACCTTTCTACATATTTTCATTTCACTTCGCTATGCACTTTTTTTTTTTTTTTTTTTTTTTTTTTAGTCTTCTGTAAAAGGAAACTGTTAGATGGCTTTGTCTGTCCGTCCGTACTTTCTCTATCCTCACTTTTTCTGTCCGCCCTCAGATCTTAAAATCTACTGAGGCTAAAGGGCTGCAAATTGGCATGTGGATCATCAACCCTCCAATCATCAAACTTGCCAAATTTCAGCCATCTTGGGTTAAAGTTATTCACGATCGTGCGTCTGGCAATGCCACAAGACAGTCTACCACCAAATTTTAACCACCTATCCTTAGTAGGTTTTATTGTATTAAAAGTCAAATTTATCCACGATCGTGCGTCTGGCAATGCCATAAGACAGGCCACCATCGGGCCGTGGCTGGAAGTTTCATGGGCCGCGGCTCACAGTGCATTATACGCTGCCCAGAAAACTCGATTGCGCCAAACATACTTCGGCGCATTTTTACTTGTTTTTCCCTTCGACGGTGTGGTTCCACAGGCTGTGAAATATCTGCGGGTTCTCGACAAGCCTTTTGGGATGGGGTTGCTACACCCACGCCATTTTCAATCCGGGTCGCGCTCTGTTATTTTCAATACCAAGGCAATAAAGTGTTGGTTATATCTTCGATTTCATTACATTTTTTTATCCGAACGGGAAATGAATGCATCATGTAAATGTGCCTAAGTTTTCATTATTATTATTATTACCTTATTATTATTATTATTATTATTATCATTATTATTATTATTATTATAAACACTCACATTCTATAAGCTATTACCATGAAACATTGGCTCCCACGGAACACAATGCCAATAAGTAAGAGCTGGGGGGGGGGGCAAAAACAATCCTTTGTGCTGGAAACAAAGTTCAACAATAAAGACCAAGTCAACAGGAAAACTAATCAAGAAACTTATACCGTAATGAACGTAAAGGAGACAAGAGCTCTTTGTCAACGAAATGTGTAGTATACGCCACGCAGAGAGCGCGGTGTAGAAACAGGAAATACCGCTTTAGAAAAAAAATGAAATCATTTGCCATCTTTGTCGAGGTGGAATGGAAAGAAATGGGATATAAAACCTAGGCCAAAGGCCAAGCGCCGTGACCTATGAGGTCATTCAGCGCTGAAAGGGTAATTAAGGGTGAAAAGGTTTAACAGGTGTAACAGGATGAAAACCTCAAAGCAGTTAGGAGAGGGTGGAAAGTAAGATGGAAGACAAAGCATATGAAAGGATGTACAGTAAAAGGAATGAGAAGGGTTGCAGTTAGGGGCCAAAGGGACAACTTGAGTGACCCCTACAGAGCACCGCACGAGGTGCACTGACGGCACTAACCCCCTATGAATGATATTACTTTCTCCACAATCATGTAGATTATTTTGCCTTTCCAATTATCACCTTCCGAATTTTATTTCCTTTTATTTTGCCCCGTAGAGGGTAGTGCTGTCAGTGCACCTCACGTGGTGCACTGTAGGCATCACTAAATGTTCTTTGCAGCATCCCTTGGGCCTCTAGCTGCAACCCATTTCATTTCTTTTACTGTACCTCCATTCATATTATGTTTCTTCCATCTTGCTATCCATTATCCCCTAACAATTATTTCCTGGTGCAACTGCGAGGGATTACTCCTTTTACATCTTTCAGCGCTGAATGACCTCATGGGTCCCAGTACTTGGCATTTGGCCTAAACTCTATATTTCATTCATCACTTTTATTGACTGTTATCACCACAAGAATTAAAATCTCCTTACCTCTGGCATCACCATCATCGTCCGGATATTATTTCCTTCTCTTATCATGAGAATGATATTCCCTTATCCACTATCACATTATTTACTTTCTTGTTCTCCACTGTCATATTTAGAATAATACTTCCTTTCTCTCTCTCTCTCTCTCTCTCTCTCTCTCTCTCTATCTCTCTATCCACTTTTCTTCACCCCCCCCCGTTTCTTACCCCCCCTCCTCTTCTCTCACAACACACACACACTTTTCCTCTTGTCCTCTCTCCTCTCTCCTCCACTTTTCCTTTTTCCTTCCTCCTCTCTCTCTCTCTCTCTCTCTCTCTCTCTCTCTATTTTCTTTTTCCCCTCTCTCTCTTTTCCTCTTTCTATCTCTTTTCCTTAATATCTCTCTCTCTTTTTCCTTATTCACTAGACAAATCATATTCCGCTTTCACCAACACCCTACTAATTTTCCAATCTCTTCTCACATAGTAACAATAACATCGATCTCCTGAGTAGCATCAAACGAATTACACTTACCAGACTCTACTATCATCACGTGAATTCGTTTTCTACTAACTGGTATCATCGTATGAACTGTTTTCCTTCATTTCTTTGCTGTTATTAGCATATATTCATTTCCCAACTCATCATACGAATCATATATCCCTGCCTCTTACTATCATAAGTATTACACCCTCTTCTGCTGTGACCAACATTTATTTTACCTTAAAAAACTCATTATATTCCTGACTTGCGGCCATCGAGATCATTCCCGTTTCCGCTGTCAAACGAATTACATTCGCCTTTCGACTAATAACGATTACATTCTGTTCTTAGCCATCGTCAGCCTTACCACCCTTATCACCAATATTCTCTACTCGATCAATGTTTCCATCATTATCATCATCATCGTCCTTTTCACCCTTTTCATCAATATTTTCTACTTGGTCAATATTTCTATCATTATCATCATGGTCCTTTTCGCCCTTTTCATCAATATTCTCTAATCGATCAATATTTCTACCATTATCATCATCATCGCCCGACCTTTTCGCTATTTCTCATCAACATTCTCTACTCGATCAATATTTCTAACATTATCATCATCATCGTACTTTTCGTCCTCCTCTATTCGGTCAATATTTCTATCATTATCATCATCGTCCGACCTTTTCGCCCTTTTCATCAATATTCTCTACTCGATCAATATTTCTATCATTATCATCATCGTCCTTTAAGCCCTTCTCATCAATGTTCATCTCTATTCGATCATTATCCCTACCACCAATATCCCATTTTCGTTCATTTAGCTTAATTTCGTACCTGCGTTACATAAATAAATTTCTAAAAATTCCTCCTTTTAAATCCACCTTTTCCTTCTTTATCAAAGGTTTGAGAACAATAACCAGGTTATTTAGGTATCCAGGATTCTTGAAATATGATGCTGACGAAAAAGGATCCGTGGCTTTTCTTGCAACAGGGGAAAAAAATTCTTTTAATTAAGCCTGGAGTAGCTATATGGTACATAGACAGAAGAAAAAGGGAGACTTAAAAATGAGAGAGAGAGAGAGAGAGAGAGAGAGATTTATCAAGTAAGGCTCCGGTGCCAGACGCACAATCATGGCTTAATTTAACCTTAAACAAAATCATAACTAATGAGGCTAGAGGGCTGCAATTTCGTATGTTGGACGACTGGAGGGTGGATGATCAACATACCAATTTGCAGCCCTCTAGCCTCAGTAGTTTTTAAGATCTGAGGGCGGACAGAAAAATTGAGGACGGACAGACTAATGTCTATCTCAAGTTTTCTTTTACAGAAAACTAAAACGATAAAGGAAGAAATAATTTCATCGTGTTAACCTAAATGGTATTTACCTATAAACCATAAAAACAAAGACAAAAGTTATTTACCTGTACAAATGGTCCTATTCACATATGCATATAAATGTACTCTTATCCATAAAATACACATACAAACAAATAATTTCCCACGCATGTCTTCATTGTTCAGATTTTAAAAATAAAACATTTGACTAAATATAAATATTTAAACACAATTCAGAAAGACTTTTTTTGTGGATATCAATCTGCACTAATGTAAGCGTCGGTCGAGCTATGGCCTGCCCTTTCTCTCAAAAATCACTGGGTTTTAATACAGAGAAGAGAGGAAAGGGAAAAGGGAAGGGGAGGAGAGAAGGAGATGAGGAGAGAGGAGAGAGAGAGAGAGAGAGAGAGAGAGAGAGAGAGAGAGAGAGAGAGAGAGCTTCTATACCATGAGCTTGCCTCTTTTCAAGCAAAGACAAAAAGTGAGGCGTAGCTGTGCTTCTCCTCCGATCACGGATTAAAAAGAAAGAGAGAAAAAGTTGGACGCCGTCTAATTTTTCATGACATTTCAGAGTCCCCCCTGAATAGAGCCTCGTCGTCGTTTTCTGCAATGTTGCATATGCAGTGATTATAATTGTACACGCCATTCAGCGCCATTCACCTGCGATTCCAGGAAAACGTTTCTCTTTTAATGAAGGGACTGGAGGGTTCTCTCTCTCTCTCTCTCTCTCTCTCTCTCTCTCTCTCTTATCTGTAAACGTTCTGCTTTGCATTTGTCTGGAGTGTTATCCTACAGTGTACTGATCTCTTCTGTGGGGTTGCCTAATATGTATGTATGTATGTATGCATATATGTAATGCATGAATGTATGCAAGTGTGTTTGTACGCACTGTATACATGTATGTATGAATGAATGGATTATCATATATGTATGAATGTAATAGGAAGAGAATATAATAATGGCAATCACTCAGGTCAAGCATTTTTGGAGAACATATCAATAACAGATTTGGAAGTTTAAAATAGTATTACTTGTAGCTGTTCACCTAAAAACACAGAGTATATCGTCAATGCGTGACGCATATGAGTAAAAGTTAATTCTGACTTTTTACTCTTAACTGGTAAATTTTAATACTGACTTTTTTCTTAACTGGTAAAGGTAAATTCTGACGCTTTTTCTTAAATGGTAACAAGAGTAATTTTGACTTTATTTTTTTTAACTGGAAACGGATAATTTTGTCGATTTTTCTTAACTGGAAAAAGAGATAATTTTGACGATTTTTCTTAACTGGAAACGCCTAATTTTGACGATTTTTTCTAAATGGTGACAAGAGTAATTTTTTTTTTTTTTTTGTTTTTTTTTTTTTTTTTTTTTTTTTTTTTTTTTTTTTTTTTTCTTTTTTTTTTTTTTTTTTTTTTACTGGAACCAGGGATAATTTTGACGATTTTTCTTAAATGGTAACAAGAATAATTCTGGTGCTTTTTCTTGGTAACAGGAATAATTATATTATTATTATTATTTTTTTTTTTTACTGTTAACAGGCATAATTTTGACGCTTTTTCTAAACTGATCACCGGATTAATTTTGAAATTTTTCTTAACTGTTAACAGGGTTCACTTTGACGTTTCTTCTGAACTGATAACAGGAATAATTCTGACGTATTTTATTTACTGGTAACAGAAATAATCATGACGTTTTCCTTAACTGGTAACAAGAATAATTTTTAAGTTTCTTTTTAAACCATAACAGGAATATATCTGACGTTTTTCTTAAATAAACGAGTATAATTTTGACGCCTTATTAAACTGGTCACAGGAATAATTTTGACGTATTTTCTTAACTGGTCATAGGAATAAGTTTTACTTTATCTCTGAATTCGTAACAAAAATAATTTGGACTTTTTTTCTTATCCGGTAACCATTAACAATTCTGACACTTTCTAAAGTCCAGTGCCTTCGACTTGGAAACATTTTTGCCTACCCGAGGAGTAAGCCTACAAACTACCTCGTTGCTGTTCTTGTTGGGGGGTAGGAAATGTCTGTGGAAGAGACTAAAAACGTCTGAAAAAGGTGTTTCGAGTTGAGTTAAAGATACAGGAATTTTAGGAAAAGATATTTATAATTCATTTATTAGAATGCACAGAAAAATTATTTCTAATGAAATATAGCATATCTATATTAATTTTCGTTGGTGAAAAAAGGTTCTATTTGACAGTGGATTTTAGCATGTTTTAATTTACGTTAAAAGTTAGGAATTTAATGCTAACAACTTACATGTAAGAGGAAAATCTTGAACGCGCCCAAGGTAAGCTGGAGGTCGGATCACGCTTTGTTCTGTGATGCAGTCTAAAATAATCTAGCTTGATCACCCGTATAAGAAGGCTCCTAGCTTTGCGGTGGTGAAACAGTCTCTCATGAACAATCATACTCAACAGTTGCCGGTCCTGCGATTCTTTAGCTTTTTCAGAACGAACACCCTTGCTTCAAAATTCCGGTCAGGCGGTACACCTTGAACACTTTTGCATTCCGTTCATGCCTGAATGTTCAAAGCTATGCAATACCTGAACACTAAGGAATGAGTGAGTACTAGTCCTTGAGAGTCTCCGCTCATGTGGTACTTGAACATTTTAGCTTGAACAACCTTGGCTGGCAAATCTCAATGAAGCTGTACATTCAAATTTAATTCAGCATTTACCACCTTACTTTGAAATATTCAGATTAGGGCGGCACTGAAATGCTTTAGTACAAATAACATTATATGCAACTTTGTAGTGGTGTTGTACACGAACATTCCATATTAAAACCTTTACTGAGAGTTCCTGGTAATGAAGTACTCGGAAGTTTAGGTATAGAGATCCTTAAGTGAAAGTTCCTGGTTATGTGGTACTGGAACGTTTTGGTATAATAAACCTTAAGTGACTGTTCCTGGTTATGTGATACTCGAAGTTTTAGTATAATAAACCTTAAGTGAGAGTTCCTGGTTATGTGGTACTGGAACGTTTTAATATAATAAACCTTAACTGAGATTTCCTGGTTATGTGGTACTGAAACGTTTTAATATAATAAAACTTAAGTGAGATTTCCTGGTTACGTGGTACTCGAACGTTTTAGTAAAATAAACTTGCGTGAAAATTCCTGGTTATGTGATACTCGAACGTTTTAGTATGATAAACCTTGAGTGAAAGGTCTTGGTTAAGTGGTACTGGAACGTTTTAAGTGAAAGTTCCTGGTTACGCTATACTCGAACGACTTAGCATAAAGATGTTTAAGTGACAGTTCTTGATTATGTGGTACTCGAACGATTTAGTATATTGAACTTTCAGTGAAAGTTCTTTGCTATAAAATACTCGAACGTTGTTTCGTAAGCGCCTTTACCTTTTGAGCATTTTGACTTAAAACTTCTTCACTTTCAGCGTCATGACTATAACGCTAGAGTTTTAGATATTACAAATAATATCGTTGAACAATTGTTACAGGAATTATCATGAAGTTTCCCATGTGACTGAGTTTAAAATAATAAATAATTATTCTTCAAACTTCAATATCTACTGAATCTATTCACATATTCAAAATTTAAATATTTTACAAGAGACTGCAGTCATGAAGAAATTACGTTATATGTTTCGATAGAGACATCTAAAGCACATTATACTTTCATTTATTTGTGACGCATCCCGGGCACGAAATTATATTTTCACAAAAAAAATCGATCATTATTTCGCATTGAATAGTTGTACAGTCAAAAGATGCTAATTTGGAAAAAGTTAAAACGCAGATCCAGAATAGTCCCGAAATATGAAAAAAAATCATTAAGTGTCGTAAAAAGAAATTTAAATATATATAATATATATATATATATATATATTTTTATATATATTTTATATATAATATATATATATATATATATATATATATATATATAGATTACTGTTCTTGGGGTTTCCATAAAGGCCAATCAATTACGGCCAGGTGATCGCGTTTCACGATGGTTCGTTCTCTAAACTTTAAAGTTTACCCCCTGCTAGACCTCCAATTCAATTTGACAGTATCTCTGGAAGCGAATTTTCCTTCCTTTCCAGCTACTGCTGGGAACTGCAGTGTGGTTTACAACCTACAAAGGTTTCAACTTTTCGCAAGTGATACGAAACTCTCCCGCACTTTTCCCTAGTGCCACGGGAGATCATTGCTTAATTACGACTATTGTAATCCGAGATCATCCATCTCTCTCTCTCTCTCTCTCTCTCTCTCTAATCTCTCTCTCTCTCTCTCTCTCTCTCAGTTCCGTCCAGCAACGGGCGTGGTGTAAAGGAACGACACCTTTGTGTACTGTAACAGAACCATTACTATTTTCTGTTGAAAAACAAACGCTCATTGAAGAATAAATATACTTAAGAACTCAACATACAATATCGGAGCGTCACGCTCACTGAAGAGGGGAGCATCACGGTCCAACCAAAACTAGTCGCGGATTTTCTATATATATATTATTATATATATATATATATATATATAGATATATATATATATATATATATTTGTTCTCCAATTTTTGTTTTATATATGCATTAAGTTGCCAAGTTCTTAATTGATATCTTGTGATCACTTTTTACGTTATTGCGACATGGCAAATCTCAAAATTACTTCTCAATAGCATTCTGAAGACTTTTAAAATATAATCCAAGACATCCCAAATAAAAGGATAATCAAAGTACAAATGATGAGCAAAATGAGAATAAGAATGAAGAGACTTATGGACCAAAAGAAGTACTAGAGACAGAAGACGAACAAAACGAGAGAAAAGAACGAAGTTGGCGGAGGTTATCAGGGTCGCAGATGGCAAACCGGGAGCTTTCGATAAATGAAAGTGGGTTTCGTCAAGCAGAAATCCTTTCGAAGATCTTTTTTTCCCTCACATTCAAATCATCATCAGTAAAATGGCAGTATTGGGGCTGAGGAGGATACTCAAAAGGGAAGGAAATAACTTGGGGGATGTTGACGTCTGAAGCGACATTCCCGGAAGAAGAAGAATTAAAAAGAAAAAAAAAAAAAAATTTCATTATGAAAGATTTACGTAGAATACTAAGTATACTTATATATACATACATACAAGTAAGCGCGTGTGGAAAAGGCACTAGTGAATAGCAACCTCATTTCAAAAAATACTTGCTGAAAAACATGAGAGTAACAAGTTCAATGAAGGGTACAAAATTAGGAAATGGAAAAATTTTGCTTAAATATTCAACAGTACCTGAAAACTTAAAGAATGTACCTAAAACGCGTGAGGGGCTAAGTATTTAATTAAACACACACATACACAACACACACACACACACACACACACACACACACACACATATATATATATATATATATATATATATATATATATATATATATATATATATGTGTGTGTGTGTGTGTGTGTCTGTGTCTGTGACTGGTAAAAATGTTCTGTTACAACAGAATTCCATCTAAAAAAAGGAGCCCATAAAAACGCCAAAATATAGAGGAAATACTATATTTCAGAGACTGCTGTCACTCTCTCCAGGTAGATGAACCTACAGAAATATAGTATTTTCTCTCTATACTTTGGCGTTTTTATGGGCTCCTTTTATTAATATATATATATATATATATATATATATATATATATATATATATAGATATGTTGTGACAAAGTGCCAAGTATCTGGTTACTACACTTACCATTCATTAATTGTCACCTCACAACAGCCAGGCACCTGAACCCTCATCACAGGTACTAAACGACTGAATACTCTAAAGGCAACAGTGATCCCTTAACAACTTACCAGTATTGCAGGAAGGGAAAATCAGACTAAGTTCAATCAAACCAGGTGTGAGGTAATCTTGTAAGTAATTAAATTAATTAAAGGGCATCACTCCATTAAAAACTTTAAAAAGTCTAAGTATTTCCCTGATTTCAGAAGTCTAAGTACTTCCCTGGTTCTAAGTCACTTCAAGTTAATTGAAGGAAAACAGATCAATTACCACTCTATGTTTCTACCTAACATCAATATAATCATAATTGAATACTGGTGTAAAATAAAGAAAACACTTATACAAATTTTAAATACAAAAATCTATTATTAAACTCAAAATTTATAAGTGAAATTCATAATATCAGGGAAAATTACTGTTACTTGAAAACAAAGTAAAGTTTAATTAATTCTTGAATCAATTAAGTAAAATTAAATCAAAATTAATTTATCACAAAATTCAAGAAAATTATTTCAATCAAAATTCAAAAGTGTTAGGCAATAATTGAAAATTTGAAATTAATTCACAAGTGCTAAACAATAATAAAACTTGAAAAGAATTCTAAGTAAATGCAAATTAACTCACAAATGTTAAATTTAATTAAATGTGCAATGATTGAACAATGAAAATAACTAAGTTAATTAAATTGTGAATGCAAATGAAAACAGAGACAAATACGGAAAATACCAAAATTTCAAAAAGTACTAATCACACAGAATATAAAATAAAAAGAAACACTTCAATAAGAAAATGGATAAATGCACAAAACATAAACACTTCAAATGGAACAAACACAAAACACAAAAATTCGCAGTGTAAAAATGTAAATAGTTTCACTCAAACCATTGTAACTACTACTATGCATTTCAGGGCCGTGTCCAATTGATTTTCGTTGATAAAATCCTACCAAAACATCGGATATGGGTCACATTTTGGAAATAGGTATTTGAAGCCACAGCCTAATTGGCAAAAATATGCAATAATGTCTAATGTGAATAATAAAGGCACTTACCAGAGTAAATATAAGAAATTGAAAGGGTAACTTAGCTAAATTTAGACGCACCCAGAGAGAGGCTACTTGTGACGTGACTATGACATCAGACGTAATACCCAGTAAACTTTCCATTCACAATAGTAAACACGCCGATAACAGGAGGAGGACAGCAGAGCATTCATACGTCAAAGCCAATCTGTTCTACGTGACTGCTGTCTGGTGCTTCACTTATGGCAGGCCTGGCAAATTGTCCTCGTGGCTGCAAGACTGCTTTCGTGTTGCGTGTTTTTGCAGGATGCAATAAAGAAAGGAACCGCATGCGTCATATTATTAATATTAGCAGGTAAGTGGATAACAGATCATGCACAAACACCAAATGATTCAGACAGGAAGCCTAAATTAAATTTTATAGGGGTCATACTTGAATGACGAGTTTGGAAAAAAAAATGAGATATAAAAATATTTTGTCTATATTAATGTATTTCTAAATTTTCACAATAAGAATAAGAGACGACAGGTTTTTTCTTGACTGCAAACTATCTCACTGACTAGCTTCATCAACCATATTTAACAATTTACCTATTCTACTGACCTCATATTAGATATATATATATATATATAGATATATATATATATACATATTATATAATATATATATATATATATATACATATATATATAATATATATATATATATATCATACATACATACATACATATAATATATATATATATATATATATATATATATATATATATAAAGAGAGAGAGAGAGAGAGAGAGAAGAAGTGTATAGGGTAACTGTTTGTGTGTCTTCATTCATAAATTGGCTATAACGACTGGAGTGTCTATGTAACTACGTCATACTACAGTAGAGTATCAATGAGGGGGAGGGGGGCCTTCAGTAATGACGTCTACATAGTCTCTCTCTGGGTGCGTCTAAATTTAGCTAAGTTACCCTTTCAATTCTTAGATTTACTCTGATAAGTACCTTTACTATTCACATTAGACATTATTGCATATTTTTGCCAATTAGGCTGTGGCTTCAAATACCTATTTCCAAAATGTGACCCATATCCGATGTTTTTTGGTAGGATTTTATCAGCGAAAATCAATTGGACACGGCCAAGAAATGCATAGTAGTTATCAGTTTTTACCAAACCTTAGTAACCATCAGTTATTAGTTTTTACCTAACCACTGTTCCTATCAGTTATTAGTTTTTACCTGACCACTGTTCCTATTAGTTATTAGTTGCAATTAATAAAAATATAACACACTTTACCTTTTTGGTATACCAATTTCTTTCTTTCTTTGCTGCAGGCTTGTTTCACACTTTCACAAAACCAGGCGCCGTTACAAAAAAAGGTTTGTTCAGATTCCACAAAAAACACTAAATAACACTAAATAAACTCTAAGAAATATCAAATCTGAAATTCTCAAGTTACGAATGACCATTCAATAAGTACGAAATCGTTACGTTACTTTAAAATCAAAAGTGCTGAGAGAGAGAGAGAGAGAGAGAGAGAGAGAGAGAGAGAGAGATCTGAACGCCTCGAGTATCTAAGATGTAATGAAATTCTTCTCCCTTACGGAAGCTGGACTGGAGATGACACAAAATGTTTTGGGCAACAATTCTGTCTAGAAGCTTCGAAATCTTACGCAACTTTACACACAAAATGTGTAATCTGCACGTGGCTTTGACAAAGACATACGCGTATGAGACCAGTCTGTTAAAAAAAGACACGTACTCGACTCAATCGATCTAAGCAGAAGTCCCTTATCATACGTGATGACAGAATCCCAAAACACAATGAAGACTCGAGGTCTCTAATCAAACGTGTTGACAGATTAGGAAAGCAAACGGAGATCTCGGAGTTCCTCTAATCTCGAGGAGATGAAAAGTTACTGAAACAATTCTAGCTTTGAATGGACAAAGATATTCTCTCTCTTTCTACATTCTACGTTATATATTCTTTTTATATATGTAATGCAGAAATCTGAACACACATTTAAAACATCCTAACTCTAAGCTATCTAAGAATCTGAAAAAATGTTGCACAATTCTACATAACATTTATTTTATACACAGTCAAAGAGGGGACATATGCATTTTGAAAGTAGCAATATAATATATATATACATATACATATAGATAATATATATATATATATTATACTAATATATATATATATATATATAACTGCAGATGTCTCCATTCACGTGTGTTAACAGATGAAAATGTTGCCAAAAAAAATCTAATGACTGGTCCCTTTACGGACGCTCAAGACAGCTCTGGGACCTATGAGGTCATTCAGCGCTGAAACGGACATCGACAATAAAACTGTCTGAAAGTTGTAACAGGAGGAAAACCTCGTAGTTGCACTATGAATCAATTGTTAAGATAGGGTGGAAAGGCAGATGGCAGGAAGGGAATATGATCGGAGGTACAGTAAAAGGCATGAAAGGGGCTGCAGCTAGCTGCCGAGGGGACATTGCAAAGAACCTTAAGTAATGCCTACAGCGCACCGTATGAGGTACATTGACGGCAATATTCGTATACGGAGGTTCTTTAAAATACTTTTAAAAATATTAGAAACGCCGTAGCTCTTAATTTGGAGCTAGTATAGTTCACAGCCTGGAAATGGAGGCTCCATTTTATACTCTGATTAGAGACCACTTTTGTAAACAATCAATATAATATAATAAATTGGAACTTCCACCTGACAAACATCCACTTTAATCGCCCAATTTTTATTCTTGCACAGGAAAGCTATTTTATAAACAACCACTAAACACTTTACTGTTTATGTACACATGTATTATGAGCGATTATAATTAAACGTTCTCTGAAAGCAAAGGTATTTTCATTGAATCTCAGTATATACGTTTTAAAATGATGCTATATTGCATTGAATTCCAAATGTTTAGTCAAGAGCTCGTGCATTTTTTCCTGTATTTTAAGCATATCTCCAACGATCTCTAGTGCATTTGCGGCGCATTTAAATATCTCTACAGAAAGCAAATGGAATTGTAGTGTCTCGTAAACGTTTATAAAAAGCAGAGGTTTTTTCCATTTTTTCTTGAGCCATCTTCCACCAAATTTATTTAGAGAGAAACATAGTTTGAATACAAATACCGAATGTATTACATAGATGCTTCAACAATGCACAGGATATCAGTGTCCTGAAGCGAGAGAGAGAGAGAGAGAGAGAGAGAGAGAGAGAGAGAGAGAGAGAGAGAGAGAGAGAGAGAGAGAGAGAGAGAGAGAGAGAGAGTTGGCATTGTATAAGGAAGATTTGGGAACTGGTGAAAAACAAGCTTCTTCATAACAGAACATAGTTAGTATACATATAATTGCTTGAATCTATAATAACAACAGTCTATTGGTAATGAATTCAAATGTCTACACTTGCCGTCGTCTATGCCGGGGACATCCCATGTAAGCATACACAAGGCGTGATCCGACCTTCAGCTTACTAGGGGCGCGTGCTAAAATCCTAAAATCTACATTCACATACAGCGTTGTTTCACCAACGAAAATTAAAATACTCAATATTTTATTAGGAATAATTGTTACGTATTGTTTAACATGCACATTATTTGTTTTTTACATTTTCATCCTAATAAATAAACCATAGATATCCTATCCTAAAATTCCTGTATCTTTAGCTCAAAGTGAAACCTTTTTCAGACATTTTTAGGTTTTCTCCATAAAGCGCCCCTAACCCCCAATAAGAACAACAGCAAGAACAACAACAACAAGAACGACAACATATTAGTTTGTAGGCTTACTCCCCGAGCAAGTGAAAATGAAGGTACCTTGATCCGAGCTTCTAGACAGTACGTGGCGTTCCTTGCGGGGTTTGGTCTAACTATCACTTACATTGCCTTCAAATTTGGAAGTATGGTTACATTACTAAAAATAATAAGAACCCGAAAATAATTTGGTAAAGGGCGTATCAATGCGAAATAGACAGTTTATCTACGACTGTTATTATTGCTCGATTTACGTATGAAATAAACCACACGACAGATAAATGAAGGTAATCGGTGTCACCAAGCAAATACTGTAATGAGATCATCACACAAATTTACTGGGCTAATTCTTCCATTAACTAAAAATACTACTTCGATTTTTAAGAAATCTGTCACCATGGTGAGTTTTTTTTTTATATAACAATAATTGAACCCCTTCCATTTTTTTCACACGCGTGTGCTGTTTTCTTGCACAATTAATAAATAAATAAATGAATAAATGAATAAATAAATAAATAAATAAATAAAAAATAAACAAAAAGAAACAGCAGGTGGAGGAAAAGTAGTAACTGTTGCTCTCTTACCAAAAACAACGTTGCCCAACCTAACCTCACTAAGATTTAATCATGACTCCAAAATCGCGATGATTTAATTAAGACTCCAAAATCACTATGATTTAATCATGACTCCAAAATTCACTATGATTTAAGACTCCAAAATCTCTATGATTTCACTATGACTCCAAAAAAGTCTTTTGTGCATCCCAAGTAAATACATTTACAAACACCAAAGAATTGAATTCCCTTATTATCACTCCGGAGTTCATATTTGAGGCTGAAAATGATAATGAACCATAATACTGTTATACTGGGTGTCCATAAAATCCCAGTACCATTACAAGCATTTATTACTCAGAATGGTACTGAGATTTTATGGACACCCTGCGTCCATAAAGTCCCAGTACCATTACAAGTATTTATTACCCAGAACGGTACTGGGACTTTATGGACACCCTCTACTGTTCGTCAATTACGAAAAAATTATTAGGCAAACTGATAATTCTGAACACTACTTTGACAAGAATTCTCATAAATCGTCCTTTCTATTTAAGCCTTCTTCAGGGAAATACGACCTAACAACCTAAAATGGGCAGGTGCCAAGATCTTCCTTGATAAAAGCCGGGGGCCATACCTTAAAAACTAACCATAGAATCTTCTTGAAAATCATCTCTTTATGGTTCCCACACCAAAATTGCCAGCAGACTCTCTTCTAACCTAATCTAATCCAACCTTAAAGCATGAACTTCTATCACCAGAAATACACATCTCTCACACCTCAGTGGAATGCCCGAGAATCGAACTCGCGGCCACCGAGGTGGTACGCCAACACCATACCGACCGCGCCACTGAAGCTCTTTGGTGCAAAGCTAGCATACATCTCGGGAATTTGCTCCGCGGTAGCTTTTGATAGATTCGGGGAAACTCAACGGGAAACACTCGCCACCAATCGCTTTCGCCTGAATAGGTTGACAAATGACCCACCTTTGGTTAAAACTTTTGCGTCATTCTGCTAACGGAGAAGTAGGCGGAGAGAAAAATCGCTTACATATAAAAAGCACAACCACATTACTGAAGGTGGTTATCATTGTTCCTCAATAAAACAAGGTTGTTGTTATTGTTGTTGTTTTTCGGAAAAACAACTCTCGTTGCGCCTTCGATACAAATTCCGACAAACTCTCAACATATCATGTGTTTATCTTTATTTTCGCTTGCCAAAGCTTCCTATGTTAATAGGACTTCTTACAGCTTGCTAATATAGAATGATGCCGATAAAACACGACTCCCATCATGTAATAATAATAATAATAATAATAATAATAATAATAATAATAATAATAATAATAATAATAATAATAATGTGTGGCGCCGTGGAGGAGTGGGTTAGGTCGTCAATAGACTTAAGTAAAGTTAAGCAACATTGGGGCTGGTCAGTAGTTGGATGGGTGACCGCTCTCCTCGGCGTTGATTCCTTGGGAAAGGATCTTTACCATAATTTCCTCAGTCTACTCAGCTGTAAATGAGTACCCATCCCTGATGGGGTAGGGTCCAGCTATGGGTTAAATAGCAAAACTCAGCAATGATGGAAAGAAATGAAGGAATAAACGACAACGACGTAAATGGAACCTCTGGCAACAGAGGAGCTTCGTCTGGCAACCAGGTATTCAACCCAATTGAAGGGGAAGACGGTCAGGTACTTGGAGGTTCGTCATCCAGCAACTGATCACCACAACGACAATAATCAACAGCCTGAGATTGGAGCTACAGAGGCAAAAAGGAAGAAATGGACAAGAGAAAGAAAATAAGGAAATATGGAGATGCTATCAGAAGCAACCAGACGGAGAGAGGATATAGAAGAAGTTTGGTCAACATCTGGAATGAGAGGAATAACACCCCCCAAGCAGAGCAGAGGCTGGCAGACGAAGTAAGGAACATAAAGAAAAAGAACTGGCCTCAACAGAAAGGGAAGAACTGGAAAGGGAAATGTCACACGACAACGAATTACACGAAGACGAACTGAGAGACGATGCCACAGAAGACGACAGGGAGGATGAGGTATCAAACAACGACACACGAAGAAACACCGACGAAGTAACAGAGAGGACGGAATGGGTAGAAAAGATCAGACAATGGATGGAGCCAGATACAGAGAGAACAAAGATCCCCTCCATGAAAGCCTACAACACCAAGAAATTAAGGAGAAAACAAGTGAGGTCAATGAAATAATGGGCATAATACGACCACCAGTATCACAGAAACAAATAACTTGACATATGCAGGAGCAAGATTAGTAGCAGAACTGATGGGGACACGAACACCAACACCACCATCACAACAAACCCAACAGAAACCAAAACAGCAACCTCCTTGGAAAAGGCGGCTGGAAAAGCAAATCATGGTGATGAGATCTGACTTGAGTAAACTGAAAGAGATGGCAGAAAAAAGGCTAGAAGCAAGAAAACAAGGGGAGGAACTCAACGAGAAATACAAATTACAAGAGAGGGGACTAAACAGCACCATAGAAGATGTAAAACAGAGGCTTAAGGCCAAAGCACATAAGATCCAACGGTACATGAACAGGAATAAGGGATACCAACAGAACAAACTATTCGGAACCAACCAGAAAAGACTATACAGCCAACTGAGAGGGGAAGACAACCACCCAGAAATTCCTGAAGCCGAACCAAGTAAGAGACTCTGGGAAAACATATGGAGCAATCCGGTATCACACAACAAACATGCAACATGGCTCCAGAAAGTCAAGGAAGAAGAAACAGGGAGAATAAACAAAGATTTCACAGACATCACGACAGACACAGTCAGACACCAACTAAAGAAAATGCCAAACTGGAAAGCCCCAGGTCCCGATGAAGTCCATGGATACTGGCTCAAAAACTTCAAGGCCCTACACCCACGAATAGCAGAACAACTCCAGCATTGTATCTCAAATCACCAAGCACCCAAATGGATGACCACAGGAAGAACATCCTTAGTACAAAAAGACAGAGTAAGGGAAATATAGCCAGTAACTACAGGCCTATCACCTGCCTACCAATAATGTGGAAGTTACTAACAGGTATCATCAGTGAAAGGCTATACAACTACCTAGAGGAGACAAACACCATCCCCCACCAACAGAAAGGCTGCAGAAGGAAGTGTAGGGGCACAAAAGACCAGCTCCTAATAGACAAAAGGTAATGAAGAACAGTAGGAGAAGGAAAACCAACCTAAGCATGGCATGGATAGACTATAAGAAAGCCTTCGACATGATACCACACACATGGCTAATAGAATGCCTGAAAATATATGGGGCAGAGGAAAATACCATCAGCTTCTCAAAAATACAATGCGCAACTGGAATACAATACTTACAAGCTCTGGAATAAGACTAGCAGAGGTTAATATCAGGAGAGGGATCTTCCAGGGCGACTCACTGTCCCCACTACTCTTCGTAGTAGCCATGATTCCCATGACAAAAGTACTACAGAAGATGGATGCCGGGTACCAACTCAAGAAAAGAGGCAACAGAATCAACCATCTGATGTTCATGGACGACATCAAGCTGTATGGTAAGAGCATCAAGGAAATAGATACCCTAATCCAGACTGTAAGAATTGTATCTGGGGAACATCAGGATGGAGTTTGGAATAGAAAAATGCGCCTTAGTCAACATACAAAAAGGCAAAGTAACGAGAACTGAAGGGATAAAGCTACCAGATGGGAGCAACATCAAACACATAGATGAGACAGGATACAAATACCTGGGAATAATGGAAGGAGGAGATATACACCCAGAGATGAAGGACACGATCAGGAAAGAATATATGCAGAGACTCAAGGCGATACTCAAGTCAAAACTCAACGCCGGAAATATGATAAAAGCCATAAACACATGGGCAGTGCCAGTATCAGATACAGCGCAGGAATAGTCGAATGGACGAAGGCAGAACTCCGCAGCATAGATCAGAAAACCAGGAAACATATGACAATACACAAAGCACTACACCCAAGAGCAAATACGGACAGACCTATACATAACACGAAAGGAAGGAGGAGGGAGGGACTACTAAGTATTAGAGGGACTGCGTTAACACCCAACATCGAAAACAGAGCACTGGGGCAAATATCTATAAACAGTTTGAAGACGAGTGGCTAAAGAGTGCATGGGAAAAGGGAAGGACTAATAAAAGTAGACGAAGACCCAGAAATATACAGAGACAGGAGAAAGACAGAAAGAAACTGAGGACTGGCACAACAAACCAATGCACGGACAATACATGAGACAGACTAAAGAACTAGCCAGCGATGACAATTGGCAATGGCTACAGAGGGGAGAGCTAAAGAAGGAAACTGAAGGAATGATAACAGCGCACAAGATCAGGCCCTAAGAACCAGATATGGTTCAAAATACGATAGACGGAAATAACATCTTCTACCCATATGTAGGAAGTGCAATACGAAAAATGAAACCATAAACCACATAGCAAGTGAATGCCCGGCACTTGCACAGAACCAGTACAAAAAGAGGCATGATTCAGTGGCAAAAGCCCTCCACTGGAGCCTGTGCAAGAAACATCAGCTACCGTTGCAGTAATAAGTGGTACGAGCACCAACCTGAGGGAGTGATTAGAAAACGATCACGCAAAGATCCTCTGGGACTATGGTATCAGAAAGGATAGGGTGATACGTGCAAAACAGACCAGACGTGACGTTGATGACAAAGTCAAGAAGAAAGTATCACTCATTGATGTCGCAATACCATGGGACACCAGAGTTGAGAGAAAGAGAGGGAAAAAATGGATAAGTATCAAGATCTGAAAATAGAAATAAGAAGGATATGGGATATGCCAGTGGAAATCGTACCCATAATCATAGGAGCACTAGGCACGATCCCAAGATCCCTGAAAAGGAATCTAGAAAAAACTAGAGGCTGAAGTAGCTCCAGGACTCATGCAGAAGAGTGTGATCCTAGAAACGGCACACATAGTAAGAAGTTTAGTGATGGGACTCCTAAGGGGGCAGGATGCAACCGGAACCCCACACTATAAATACCACCCAGTCGAATTGGAGGACTGTGATAGAGCAAAAAAAAAAAAAAAAAAAAAAAATAATAATAATAATAATAATAATAATTTCTGCTACTTATAACAGCAGCGATAATATCGCAAAAAAAAATGCTATGTTGGTGAGCGTTGATGCCGCTGTTGTTTTTCCATGTCAAGACCAGATACACACAAACCGCTGAGAGAGAGAGAGAGAGAAGAGAGAGAGAGAGAGAGAGAGAGAGAGAGTTTCTCTAGTGGACTTTCTCTCCAATACCCTGAATAGGCGAACAAGACTGAAGTGTTTTTCATGAGAAGGGATGCAGGGTGCCACTGGAATAGGGTTTTGGAGAGAGAGAGAGAGAGAGAGAGAGAGAGGAGAAGAGAGAGAGAGAGAGAGGAGGGGGGTGGGGGTAATAAGTAGGCATGGTAGGCGGGGGGGGGGGGGGAGAGTAGACGAGAGAGAGAGAGGGAGAGGATACGATCTGTTATTGGCATCAAAAGCGCGACCATCTCTCTCCCTTCTCCCCCTTTCTCTATCTCCTTCTTTATCTTCATTTTATTCCCCCACACACCCCCAAACCACCCCAACCCCCTTCGCCAGTTCAAACTACTCGTTACTGTGAATAACGTACTACAGGAATGTGCGCTAACAAACAATACAAAGTATACAAAACTACAGACGTCAATATACACCTAACATACTTATTTCATAAGTGTCGTTATGACAAACACACACAAATCAATCCATAGAAGGAAGAAATGGATTATTTCTTTGTCGCTTAACGGAAAACTCGCCTCAAAACGTCGTCAGCTCTTCCGCGTGGAGAGGTCGTCAGCGCCTAGCGCTCTCGAGATCTGTCATAATTTTGTGAGGAAAATCTTGGGAAAAATGCAGCGAATGTAATACCGAGAATAACGGAGAGGTACATCATACAAGGAGACTCGCTACTGTCAAGAGGTGTTAGAGTACGAAATATGCAGCCGGGGATGACACTTGTTTTTCACACACACACTTACACACATACTATACACATGAGTCATCCCCGGCTGCATATTTCGCACTCTAGCACTTGACAGTAGCGAGTGTTAATATATTTTGTGTTATTGTATTATACACACACACACACACACACACTCACACACACACACACACACACACACATATATATTTATATATAATTATATTATATATATATATATAGATATATATATATATATGTAGTGGTGTAATCGGGAGACGGAATATCCGGATTATAACCCAGACATAAAAGACGTGTTCTAGAACATATGATAAACAGATCAATGATACTCTTTTACACTATATCGCACGCACATTATTATTATTATTATTATTATTATTATTATTATTATTATATTAAGGCTGGTTAACCAGATAACGATAAAGGAGCAGGACAGCCATGCAACGGATGAATAAGAAGAAATTAAATTTAGCAGAGTATCAGAGGAAAAAGAGAGGCTACCAATAAAGTTTGGTTGCGCTTAAAGTTAGCAACACAAGGCACACTGTAGTTGGTATCCCACTAAAGGACACACATAGTACAAAGCAATTTACAGTACCAAGCACAGCTGATGTAAAGAAGCACAGACAGAATTAAAGCACAATAATGCCGATTCTCTCTTCTAGGTAGGTTGGATGTACAGTGACATCAAGTTACTGTACACTGCACAGAGACATAAAGTCACTGTACAGACACAAAGTCGGTGTTCACTGCACAGTGACATCAAGACTGACATAAAGTAAGATTTGAAACATATGAAAAGAACATGTCCACATTTTTACTGAGGAATTTCCCGATGAATAATAACAACCAAAAATAAGGCCACAGTCATAATTATTTGCATAAATATCTATTGTTTTTCTAAACATCTATATTTTTCCAGACAAGCAATATCCTGCAAGCCACTTTGTTCAAGAATATTTCCTTAGAATAAAATAACTACTGATGGCAACAGAATCCCCGCTGGCCTAATCTCCGGCTGCAGTCAAGGAAAAAAAATTCACTTTGCATTTTAGTGATTTTCTTTATAAATTCATAACATTCTTCGCAAAAGATATTGATTCCAGGATTCTGGACTTCATTAA
>NC_087208.1:64575981-64578481 GCF_015104395.2 Macrobrachium nipponense | reverse complement strand
ATAAACAAAATCTCGTGCTCACTTTTATGATTTCTTAGTATGTATGTATATATATACGTGTGTAACAATATATATTTATATACATAAAATCACAAGTACAAATATCATTATTTAGGTATCTCTCTCTCTCTCTCTCTCTCTCTCTCTCTCTCTCTCTCTCCTCCTCTCTCTCTCTCTCTCTCTCTCTTAGTAAATAATCATGACCAAGAGAGGAAGGACACATTCCGAACCAACACAACGAAGACATTCAATGCAGTAAAACTTTAATAACAAAAATGCCACCAATATGTTATATGTAAAACCTGAAGAGTCTCCTTCACGGCCTCTGGTACCTTGTCTGGTACTATAAAAAGAAAGAAAAAATTAAATATTGAATACCTTCCAAACATCAGCCCCGGGGACACTACTCATCCCCCTCTCCACTGCTATTTACTAAATATTCAACACCAAACCCCCAGCCCCTCCGGGTGGGGGGGGGGGGGGGGGTTAACTCTCTCTTCTCCTCTTCAGCCTTCCTCCTTTCCTGTTCACGTGGGATAAAAAAAAAGTCTGAAAAGACGGTTCAAGGGGAAACTCACTTTCTGTTCTGGAAAGATAAACTGGGCATGAAAGCGGGACTTGAGGTGAAGGGAGGGAGGGGGAGGAGGAGGAGGAAGATGTAGTGTGAAGGGGTGAGGGAGCCGAAACACGTGAATTCATATTTATAATAATAATTTGCGGAAGAGGATGCTCGGGGAAATGAATAAGCTCGCTCTTAGGGATATTAAAGAGAGCCCGGGCGGGATACACGCCTCAGATCAAAGGCTGAGGAAGTGGAACTGACGCAGAAGGTTACTCTCTCCAAAAGGATTATTTCAGGCATCCCATAAATTTATGGTTTTTTCCTGGCACCCACGAGTCTACGGATATAAAACCCATCTTCACGTTTTCCATCGTCCAACTCTGTTATGCTATCACTTTTACGGTGTAGGTACTTTAACATTAATAATAAGAATTGCAACGAGTCTAAAGCCATTCATACATTTTCCATCGTCCAGCCTCTGGTGCTATCCTCATTTCTCACGATTATGTACCATTAATTAATAAGAAGAAATTTTAGGTTAGGGAAGATCATTGGTTAACTTAACCGGATGGTCAAATCTTGCCTCTTAAAACGACAAAAGTGAAATAGCGTGGGAAAACATATGAAACAATAGAATTCTGAAGGCAGGGCCAAAAGGCGTGGCTTACTTTTTTAAAAGAGAAAAACCAGAATACTTTCAGAAAACAACGATAAAGCTTCAACCTTTTCAAAGCAGATCAGTAGTGATCATACATACATATGATCGACTTCAGGGTTCATGCATAGCATTCGAGGTACTGAAAGAATGAAAAGTAATACTTATAAGATCGCTTGGTTTCAGGAGCTGTAATGGCCTGTCCACACTAGCGGGCATGCCCGTCGGGCACTTCCAGCTGTTTACATTTTCTCTCGTTTCGGAAGCAGTGTTACCAGACAATCGCATCGTTCTGGCTCCATACTCTGTCGGTCAGTATAGTGGAACGGGTTATGGGAACAGTGTGTGCCCGTCGGACAGTGCCCGCTAGTGTGGACAGGGCCTTAGTAAGAGATAATTTTCAAACGATCAAAACGATTAAGGGAGAAACAATTACAAACTTGTGTTCGGTAGACTGAAAAGGAGAATCGCGCAGATTCCCGAAAGCACTCTGTAGAGATTTATCTTTTAAATACTTACCATGGAGAATCGCGCAGATTCCCGAAAGCTCCGTAGATATTTAACTTTTAAATACTTACCATACAGAAGCATGGTTTCTCCAATTCAAGACTCCTGCTACTATGACTACTTTTTAAAACAACTGACCTCTAATCATGTTATCATGGGCTATCCAAATCCGGACACATTTTACTCAACATAATGTTACTTTTGGTGGACATAATTCATTCTTAAAGTCAGTTCAAGTATACCCAATACCCGAATCTACATTTCCAACCTTAAAACAAACGCATAGATTCATTAACAACATAAATGCCCAAAGAATGGAAGGTTCTTTTTCACTGTATCGCACTCACAGTTAGTACTTGTATCCCTCCTTGATTCTTTCAACGCTAGACTAGAAAAGGGCAACTAAAGCCAGGGTAGAGGAGGAAGGTGGATTAACTAAGGAAATCATAAGATTCTATTGATTTAGGTAAAATGTGTGAGAGAGAGAGAGAGAGAGAGAGAGAGAGAGAGAGAGAGAGAGAGAGAGAGAGAGATTACTAAGAACATTTTAAAATTCTATTGATTTAGGTAAAATGTGAGAGAGAGAGAGAGAGAGAGAGAGAGAGAGAGAGAGAGAGAGAGAGAGAGAGAGAGAGAGAGAGATGAATTAATAAGAGAAATTATAGAATTTTGTGTAGCTCAAATGAGAGAGAGAGAGAGAGAGAGAGAGAGAGAGAGAGAGAGAGAGAGAGAGAGAGAGACTCCTATAACCAAACAGCATTCAATCCGTATTTGCA
>NC_087208.1:64555981-64570981 GCF_015104395.2 Macrobrachium nipponense | reverse complement strand
ATAATATGTGATGTTAGACTCACAGGCCTATAATTACTTGCCTCTAGTCTTGATCCACTTTTGAATGTAGGGGTAATATATGCTAATTTGTGCTCATCATAAATCGTGCCTGTATCTACAGAGAGAGAGAGAGAGAGAGAGAGAGAGAGAGAGAGAGAGAGAGAGAGAGAGAGAGAGAGAGTCTTGACAGGTAAATTTCTTTTCAAACTCTGAGAACAAGAGAGAGACTACGTAGACAAAAATATTTTAGTTATTGAGAGAGAGAGAGAGAGAGAGAGAGAGAGAGAGAGAGAGAGAGAGAGAGAGAGAGAGAGAGAGCGATATTCATAAAAGCATACCGACTGACACAGACACATTTAGCAATCAGTTTTTGGCCACCGATGCAAAGCAAATAAAGTAAACATTGGCCTACTTCATAAACAGTGATATAAAAGTTTGGTTAAACAAACAAAAGAATCTTCGCGTAAAATAACTGCCGGAAAAAAAGAGAAATATGATTAATGGTCGGGCCGAATCAAGAGGTCCACGCTGAGCCTCATAATCCCTTCACCATTTTAACCCAGTTTATCTAAAGGAAACCCTCCAGCTTACTCGGGACATGTGCAAAATTTTCCCCTCACGCATAATTTGTAAACATTATATTCTTAACTTAAAATAAAACCTGCAAAAATCTACAGTCAAATAGAACCTTGTTTCACCAACGAAAAATAAAATAAATATGTTATACTTTATTAGGAATATTTTTTCCGTATTGTTTAACATATACATTATTAATTTTATACTTTTTTATTTTAATAAATACATCATAAATATCCCATCTTACAGTTCCTGTATCTTTAACTCAACACGAAACTCCTTTTTCAGACCTTTTTAGGCTTTCCTACCCACTCCCCCAATAACAACAAAAACAAAGTAGTTTATAGGCTTACTCCCCGAGTAAGCTCAAACATACAGACAAACGAATGAAAAAGTAGAGCCAACGGAGAGACAAAGAAATTGCTGGAGAGCAAACGGGAAAAAAATACTAATTGGAAAAATGGATGATATGCATTTTCAAAATGAAAGGCTCAGGGAAAAAAACGAACCCCGGGGGAACGATAAATGTAATGACATTAAAAGTCACCATCCCGAGGCCTTTTCTCATTGTATTTTTAATGCTAAATACGATTTACCCTTAAGCAAGCGATGAAAAAAAAAGTGCAATTTGAGCCGTGCCATCTTTTTTTTTTTTTTTTTTTTTTTAACAATCAAGAAAAATTCTGATACGCTCCACAAGAACGGAATAATGGACGCATTATCTAGTGGCATCGCCTTTTTTTTTTTTTCGTAGAAAGGGCAAACCACGTGGCTTACTAAAAAAAAAAAAAAAAAAAACTCTTGCCAATAAGAATCTACACAGTCGCATATACATACATTTCTTTGCAGGACAAAAAACAAAAAATAACATAAATGAATACTCAACAGACACATGCGTAATTTGATTATGAAAACGTTAAAAAAATCACACATTCTATACATATCTGTATAATTCATGTTGGGAAAATAATACATAAAAGTTAGGACTAAAGAAAAACTAAATGAAAAAGAAAAGTTAAAAAAAAAAAAAAAATTGAAGTTTTCTTTAAAAAAAAATGAAGTTTTCTTAAAGAAAAAAAAAAAAAGTTGCTCGAAGAACCACAACGCTAGTGGCTGGCTCTTCCTTCCTCCCCTAAGTGTACGTAATTATGCATCGCAAGTTGTACTGAATATATAGTCAAAATGTAAAAGTAATTGAGGTAATCTATATTCAACATTTCCAGATTAAAAAAATATAAATAACATAAGATTTAAACCATCTAAAACGTAATCTTTATCAAATTACGCATCATATATTAAAATAAGAACTATGAAACCAAACCGCTACAGATATATATATATATATATATATATATATATATATATATATATATATATATATACACATATATATATATATATATATATATATATATATTATATTTTGTTTCATAGTTTCTATCTATTTTTATTTACAGATGAAATTTTTGCCATGTTTTCCTTCAAGATATTAATAAATCACAGTATGAACAAAAATATCTCTCACCCACAATATACTTCTTCTTTTGCAAAATACCATTCAATATACATACAATGCATACACAATTTTAATTTACAGTATTAGATATGATTCACCTACACCATATTTCCTGCTAGATTTA
Organism: Macrobrachium nipponense; assembly: GCF_015104395.2. NCBI lineage: Eukaryota > Metazoa > Arthropoda > Malacostraca > Decapoda > Palaemonidae > Macrobrachium > Macrobrachium nipponense. Next base: position 64,568,765 of record NC_087208.1, on the reverse strand, counting down.
GAAATACAAAAACGTAATATTTACATTAATGAATATGCTGTACTTCATTCCAGCCATATTTCCTGCAAATATTTCCAAAGTGGATCCTGAGAGAGAGAGAGAGAGAGAGAGAGAGAGAGAGAGAGAGAGAGAGAGAGAGAGAGAGAGAGAGACCCTTTGCCGACAGATGCAGTCCACTCCTTCAATGGAGAATGCTCAAGAAATAATTTCATTTTTGTATTTCCTTCTCAGACACACACGTGCAGTTTTTTTTTTTTTTTTTTTTTTACAATTATTTCGTTGATAATTCTAATTTCCCACGACATTCAGTTACTTCTGCTTGTAACGCGTTTTTTTCACAATTATTTCACTGATAATTTTAGTTTCAAACTACATTGAATTACTTGTGCTTGTAACACTTTTTTTCCACAATTATTTCATTGATAATTCTAATTTCACACCACATCCGGTTACTTGTGCTTGTGACACATTTTTCCAAAATTATTTCATTAATAATTCTAATTTCAAACGACATAGAGTTATTGCATTTGTAAAGTCTCCACAATTATTTCATTGATAATTCTAGTTTCACACGACAGTGGTTGCTTGTGCTTTAAACACACTATTTTTCACAATTGTTTCATTGATAATTCTAGTTTCACACGACACTGGGTTACTTGTGCGTATAACATTTTTCTAACAATTATTTAATTGATAATTCTAATTTCATACGACATTGGGTAACTTGTGTTTGTAACACTTTTTTCACAATCATTTCATTAATAATTCTAATTTCACACGACACCGGATTCCCTGTGCTTATAACACTTTCCTTTACAATTATTTCATTAATAATTCTAATTTCACACGACACTAGGTAACTTGTGCTTGTAACGCTTATTTCTTCACCGGATAACTCTCATTTCACTCGATATTGGGTTACTTGTGCTTGAAAGTTGTTTATTTCTTAAAATGTGTGGCGACATGGCCATTGTGGTTGAAAGAGTTTGAAACTTTTCTAAAGTTTATCTTTTTACTTTTTTCATATTGATGATAAATGCAACCTCAGTTTATTAACGAATCTTCCACACATCTAGAACGTTTATTAAGTGAGATTAAAGCTCATAAATTTATATACTGGTAATTAATTATGTTCGGAACATGACCTCGAACTGTCAGAGTTTTTTTGTTTGCAAGTACAAACAAGTAAATAATGAGCTGAAGTTTATTCGGCAAAACTTTCAGCCATGAAACTTTCAGCCACGTCAAGGAGGTGGCCTGTCCTATAACGTTGCCAGAAGCCCGATCATGGCTAACTTTAACTTTAAATCAAATAAAAACTACTGAGGCTAGAGGGCTGCAATTTGTTATGCTTGATGATTGGAGAGTGGACGATTAATATACCAATTTGCAGCCCTCTAGCGTCAGTAGTTTTTATTTTATTTCAAGTTAAAGTTAGACATGATCGTACGTACGGTAGTGTTTTTAAGAACCGAGGACGGACAAAAAAAGTGCGGACGGACTGACGAAGTCATCTCAATAGTTTTCTTTTTACAAATAACTAAAACAAACCAGTAAATTTCTTACTGAAATAACATTTACATTGAGAATATTAACATCATTTGGGAATATCCACAAAGCGAAGCAAACAGTTTTAAAACATCACACCTCCGAAATAAGCAAAAGAAAGACAATTATACTGGGCCATCGTTCGACGCAACTGCGATTATTACAAAAACCTTGAAAACAAACAATCTGAGAAATTCTACAGAGAAAAGTTTAAAGACGCAGATCCCTTTCCCTCAGTTTTATCGTGATAACCAAAGACAATACACGAAAGATGGGAAACTGACTATTAATACCATTAAAAAAAACATCATCCAACCCGTCAGAATGCGCGCCATCTATTGATCATGCCCTCAACTAAAACTCGGCTGTGGCGTAGCGCGGCTTTTTTTAAATGTTAAGATTTATTCTTATGCTGCAATAAACTTCTCTTTATAAATTATTGAATACTAAATCGATCAATATTGCTTGTTAACATGATTATAGGGCTCTATCATAGCTTATGACTTATATATTAGGCATTTCTGAATCATTAAATAAAATCCTTCAGTTAATGTAACATTAATTGCTAAGTATCTTTATCTAAAATTGAGAGGGCACTTAACATTAATTGCCAAGTATCTTTATCTAAAATTGAGAGGGCAGTTAACATTAATTGCTAAGTATCTTTATCTAAAATTGAGAGGGCAGGTTAGAAATAAGAAACAAAACTTATTCTCATATTATCTTATTATTTCACCAATATAGTATACAGTAATTATTTTCCTTTTTTTGGGCTTGTGCTTATGACTGTATACTGTACATACCTAAGCGACTGTACACAAATGTTCTTGCAAAGAACATAAACAAAGTAAGAAATGGCACATGCTTCATTTGCATGCAATAGTCATACAAGTCATGCAAACAAAACATGCATATATCAGAATTTAAATAGCAAACAAAGCATGGGATAGTCAAAACCAATAATATGAAATCAAAATGAAAAAGCAGACTTAACTTGCATGCTGATTAGGCAAAAGTTAAGCAATATTTGTTAATAAAACTAAGAAAAGTACAACAACAAAGTAGTAAAAGTAAGGTACCCTTTTATAAAAAATTTTTATTTGCTTTCATAAAAAGCAAATAAAAATTGAAATCACAAATCAAATAGGGAACAAACCTATTTATAATAATTTATTAAAATCTCATTGCCCAATTGTGGGAGTTCTCAAAAATGCATATTCAATTGGCACCCTTTTATGAAGGTAATGTAACCCAACACTTCTGCCTGGTATTTTCTAGTAAAATGCCATTTCTGCAAGAAGCATGCACATTCCTAAAAAAATTTGAAACAATTATTCTAATTGACTTGAACCATGTTAATTTTTGCATCATGTACAGTACAAGCAAATATCATAGGTTTTCACAACTTGTTTTGCCAATTTATTACTACTGTATTACTGCGTACATTTGCTGCCAAATGGTAAATTTACTTTGGAATACTATGCGGGGTGTTGGTACCAATTACAAGATTTCATTTTAAAAATTGAACAATTATGAGCATATAATGTAGAAACATAGATGAAACGGTAAGAATGGATCTTGTGGGAGCAGATATGCTGGTTTGCATGTAATTTTTTTTATTTTGAACGCTTTTATCCATACATATAGGAAAATTCAATCATAGATTAAAAGGTTAGTGAACTTGAAATTAAAGTAAAACTCTCTAACTTAACTAACCTACTTATGCTCTCCCATATGAATGCTCCCATAAGATCCATCCTTCCTGATGAAACAACTTTGGTTTGCTAAATAGTTGCTTATTAATGAAAAATTAAGGTAAACATTTATTACTACAACCCAAGGGTAAGCTGCTGAGAATATAACATAACTACAGTATATATACAGTATATCAAAGTTGCTGTGAGTAGCCTATCTGGAAAAGGCATGGAGACCCCAAATATTCACGAATTGTATGACAGTGATAGGAATTGGTATAGTTTATTTCATATTTCTAGAGATTTTCAAGATATGCAAATATCACTTTAAGGTATTTATTTGAAATACAATTGACGCCTGTAAATGACAAGAAAATATAGTTTTTCTAGTTGATTTTGATATGTTGTGCAAGATAGCTTCATTTCCATTGCAAATTACTGATGACATGGTTAGGTAACTGTTGGCATGGTTATGGTACTGCTGATATGGTTAGGTTTACTGTTGACATGATTAGGCTACTGATGTACACTACCAGGAAGGTTAGGTTGGTTGTTGGGGTTTCAAATGGCAAATATTTTTTTCTAGTCGAAAATCACATATAAATATATTTTCTTTCCGCTTAAAGGCGTCCACCGTATTGTAAATATTTTCCAATATTTATTTCGGAATAACACTGCACCAACATTCAATTTTGCTTTGGTCTATTTTATTTCTTCATTTTCTCTAAAAGTCATCATGTACTTTGTAACAGATGTAATGATTTTATTACCTTTCTTTATTCTGAGGAAAAGCATGAAAAATCAGATGGGGAAAATCATTTTTCGTCCTATTGCAAACCACACACGGGTGATGATGGCTACGCCCACTCATGATTGAAATTGAATGCCCCGCTTTGTGAAAAAGTAAACAAACAGACGATGTAGGCAGGTGCGATGCTACCGCCATCTTCATTTCATGCCAGGTACTAAATTGTATGCGGCCGATGAGTCTGTGGCTTGAGCTTCCCATCTTTCGTGTATTGTCTTTGGTGATAACATCGCGAACGATAATGAAGATTGACACCGCCTGAAAAATGCGCTAAGATAATTGTAAATAGAGACGTTTGCGGACATTAACGCACTGGGCAACAGGGAACGCACCTAATGGGCTGGGATGAATGACGCAATCTCTTATTTCTCTCGTCCATATCTGTTTACCTCTTCCTCCCTCTTCCACTATTATCCTCCGTTCTCCTCCTCTCTCCCTTATTGTCCATCGGCCATTGTGGAATACTTTTTAAATGAAAACAGTCCATTTCCTAAATGTCCGTTGAATTAACCATGAATCCTGGCAAAAATACACCTTAGTCTCTGCCTTTATTACTTTCGCTTGTGATGTGGGTCTGTGTTTGCACTGGTGCCAAAAAAGGGAGCTGCCTCTGAGGAAAACTTCACAGAGAGAGAGAGAGAGAGAGAGAGAGAGAGAGAGAGAGAGAGAGAGAGAGAGAGAGACTTAAGCCCACACAAGGCTTTTGTTACAGAGCACGGCATCTCCCTTGAACAACACGGTTTGTGGTAACCGTTTAAAAATGCCACAAGTGCAGTAATCCAAATTCAGATATAAGTTTTGAGAGCATACAGGGCTTGCTTTTTCTGTCACTTGACAACGCGACCAATGGAGTGGGGAGGTCTTTATTAATTTACCAAATAAATAAATAAATACATAAACAAATGAATAAATAAATATAAATGTCAGTAAAATACAAAAATTGTTCTTTGGGTAGTAATGCATTGCATCTTCAGTGGAACTTTTAATCTCATTAACCTGTCCAAGGCATAACTGAACTGAATATGGAATTTAGGCCAAAGGCCAAGCACTGGGACCTATGAGGTCATTCGGCGCTGAAACGGAAACTGACAATAGGAATTTGAAGGCTGTAACAGTAAGCTTTAATTCTTTTATTTAACTTCGCAATTTTATCAGATACTCAGTGCTTATCTTTATTTCGTGCTTTCCCATAACTAAGCCTTTACGCACATCTGCTTGCCCTATCCTACTGAACGAGATTTTTTTTTCCTGAGATACTGTGGCCAGTTATTTTCAGTTGGAAATTTACGAACTTTTCCTCCTCATGCTTGCCACCAAGAAGGGTCAATAGCGGTTTGGCAAAGTGAACTTCTTTCTTAAAGTTGCCAGCTACAACCATCTGATCTCGCGTGGATCCTGTAAGGGAGCGAAGCCCAGGCGATACTTCCAGAGCCACAGAGACACAGGAACAACCTCTAAAAGCTATCTTCATTCAGAACGAAATAAATGTGGCGCTTTCCCCACTCACTCTACTATCCCTCGGCTGTTGCATGAACATCTCCGACCAGCTCCTTGGCATTTAATTGAGCCTTATCCCTCCTTGTATAGAATACTGTCCTGAAATGTAGTGGGCTCTAAAATCGCCATTATTACCCTCGCCGAAGAGGCTATATTTTGGGTCGATTTCCCTTGTTCGTTCTCTTTTTGACAGAAGGATTGCGTTCTTTTTGACAGAGGGATTACGTTCTTTTTGACAGAAAGACTACGTTTTTGACAGAAGGATTAGAGAAGGATTACGTTCTTTTTGACAGAGGGATTACGTTCTTTTACACAGAAAGACTACGTTTTTGACAGAAGAATTAGAGAAGGATTACGTTCTTTTTGACGGCAGGATTGCGTTCGTTTTGACAGAAAGATTGCGTTCTTTTTGACAGAAAGATTACGTTCTTTTTGACAAGGGATTACGTTCTTTTTGACGGAAGGATTGCGTTCTTTTTGACGGAAGGATTGCGTTCTTTTTGACAGAAGGATTGCGTTCTTTTTGACAGAAAGATTACGTTCTTTTGACAGAAGGATTGCGTTCTTTTTGACAGAGGGATTACGTTCTTTTTGACGGAAGGATTGCGTTCTTTTTGACGGAAGGATTGCGTTCTTTTTGACAGAAAGATTACGTTCTTTTGACAGAAGGATTACGTTCTTTTTGACAGAGGGATTACGTTCTTTTTGACGGAAGGATTGCGTTCTTTTTGACAGAAGGATTGCGTTCTTTTTGACGGAAGGATTGCGTTCTTTTTGACAGAAAGATTACGTTCTTTTGACAGTAGGATTACGTTCTTTTTGACAGAAGGATTGCGTTCTTTTTGACGGAAGGATTGCGTTCTTTTTGACGGAAGGATTGCGTTCTTTTTGACGGAAGGATTGCGTCTTTGCGGAAGGATGCGTTCTTTTGACAGAAAGATTACGTTCTTTTGACAGAAGGATTACGTTCTTTTTGACAGAGGGATTACGTTCTTTTTGACGGAAGGATTGCGTTCTTTTTGACAGAAAGATTACGTTCTTTTGACAGAAGGATTACGTCCTTTTTGACAGAGGGATTACGTTCTTTTTGACGGAAGGATTGCGTTCTTTTTGACAGAAGGATTGCGTTCTTTTTGACAGAAAGATTAGTTCTTTGAGAAGGATTACGTTCTTTTGACAGCATTAGTTCTTTTTTAGGAAGGATTCTTCTTTTTATACCAAAGATTACGTTCTTTTGACAGAAGGATTACGTTCTTTTTGACGGAAGGATTGCGTTCTTTTTGACAGAAGGATTGCGTTCTTTTTGACGGAAGGATTGCGTTCTTTTTGACAGAAAGATTACGTTCTTTTGACAGAAGGATTACGTTCTTTTTGAGGAAGGGATTACTTCTTTTTGAGAAGGATTGCGTTCTTTTTTGACGGAAGATGCGTTCTTTTTGACAGAAAGATTGCGTTCTTTTGACAGATTACGTTCTTTTTGACAGAAGGATTACGTTCTTTTGACGGAAGGATTACGTTCTTTTTGAGAAGGTTGCGTTTCTTTTTGACGGAAGGATTGCGTTCTTTTTTGACAGAAGATTAGCAGTTCTTTTTGACAGAAAGGGATTAACTTTTCTTGACAGCAAGGATTTTTGCGTTTCTTTTGATTACACGAAGGATTACGTTCTTGACAGCTTATGATTGGGGGGGGGGGGGGGGGCGTTCTTTTTGCGAAGGATTGCGTTCTTTTTGACGGAAGGATTGCGTTCTTTTTTTGATTTTTCAGAAAGATTACGTTCTTTTGACAGAAGGATTACGTTCTTTTTGACGGGAGGATTGCGTTCTTTTTACGTTCTTTTTGACGGAAGGATTAGCGTTCTTTTTGACAGAAGGATTACGTTCTTCGCGTTCTTTGACGGAAGGATTTTTGCGTTCTTCTTTTTGACAGAAGATTACGTTCTTTTTGACAGAAGGATTCGTTCTTTTTGACAGAGGATTACGTTCTTTTGACGGAATTTTTGGATTGCGTTCTTGTTTTGACGATTAGGATTGGCGTTCTTTTTGGCATTTTTTTTTTTTGAAGGATTGCTTCTTTTTGACGAGGAAGGGAGTTCTTTTTGACGGAAGGATTGCGTTCTTTTTTGGCAGAAAGATTACTTCTTTTTGGACAGTTTTTAGATTTTTACGTTCTTTTTGACAGGAAAGGATTACGTTCTTTTTGACGAAGGATTGCGTTCTTTGACGAAGGATTGCGTTCTTTTGCAGGAAGGATTGCGTCTTTTTGGGACGCAGGGATGGCTTTTCTTTTGACAGAGGGGATTAAGCATTCTTTTTGACAGAGGATTTTTACTTTTTTTCTTGACAGAGGGATTTTTTTACGTCTTTTTGACGGAAGGATTGCGTTCTTTTTGACAGAAGGATTACGTAATAAGTCAAGTGTAGATTTTTACGAAAAATCTCATCATTGGTGGGTCTCGTTACTGACAACACATAGCTTATGAGAGAGTGGCTTCATCAACCTTAGCGGAGATTTGCGGTTTCCGGCGCTTTCTTTCTTCATATGAGTTGAACCAGAAGTTCTCAGAATTAATAACCCAGCCCTTACCTCCAACTGGAATTTACTTCAGTTGGGTCATAAGCTTAGCATATTCTGTTTATTCTGTAAATATTACTTTCGACAGTGCTCTCGAGATATGAGTGATTTCCAAGCCGCCTCGCTTTATCCCACAGAGTAGATTTCACGACCACGGTGGTCCACAATCTAGATACTTAATTCCCATCACTTTCAGTATGTGGAACTCTCTTGCTTCCTCACTTTCTTAAATATGTTGACAAGCCTCTATTGAAGAGAACTGTATCTTACTATAATGGGCGTTATGTCTGCCCGTCCGTCTGTCATTCAATCACGGGGTTTCATCCTACCTAACGCCCCCCCCCCCCCCCCCCCCTCCCCCCATCCCCCTAATGGGCATGGACGGGTAGAAAACTGAAACCGAAAACTCAAGCAAAACACTAGCCTGCATAGCAACCACCGAAGCGACTCCTGGCGCTAAAACGGACAATCTTACGACGCTCCTGATTGGCTGTTGATAAGCCAATCACAGGGCTGGAAACTCTCAGTCTCTCTCTCTCGAGAGAGAGTTCACATAGGCAGGATGTATGTTCCACCTCTCCTGAAGGATACGTCTTTCAGGAGAGGTGGAACATACATCCTGCCTATGAAAACTCTCGAGAGAGACTGAGAGTTTCCACCCCTGCGATTGACTTATTAACAGCCAATCAGGAGCGTCGTAAGGGACTGGGCTAGACGTCAAATGCACGGCTGATGTGAATCTACTACAGTATCATTAATGCTTACATGTCGATGACCACCGTTCATGAAACGCCAGTTTATGGTAATGAATCTATCGCCGCAATCAATGCTACATGACGTAACAAAGATATTAAGTGAGGCATTATGATCTACATATAAACCCTCATTAAATAAAGCAATGAAAATTGCTATTACTCTTCGGTCTTAATTTCAAGACATTTCCGAGGCACCTGAATTAAAAATTAGAGATAAATAGGTAACGTTGACGTTGACTTCATATGGCTGCTATTATGATAAGGATAACAATAAATTTCACAAAGACAGGTACTTAAGCATTCAAATGAATAATTCATTCGCATATTCAAACACTTGTTCAATGTTGTTCTACCTTGACCATGTTAACAGCCATAGTATATTAATGTTACTTTTGCATCTAATTACATTCTTTATATATTATATTATATATATATATATATATATAGAGATATATAATTATATTATATAGATACATAACATATATATACAATATAATATAATTATAGATATATATTATATATTATAATAATATATATATTACTCGTAAGAACATGTTATTCAGTACAGATGCACGTAGCGGCTATTATTTCAAGACAACGTGTCTCTAATTCACTAAATCCCTTCCTACCCTCTTGTTGAATGCGTAGACGGAAACTATTATGTCTTTCATTCTCTCCTGCTCGCAGGTGTTTCAGCCATCATCCATGGCTATCTTTCAGGCTACACTTGTGCAGTGTAACTACCCTTCTATACACAGACCAGTACAGCCACACATAACAGGTTAACAACAAGATTCCAAATGAAAGTGAAACTTGATCAAGATATTTCACAACCAAGATGAATTTCTAAAAAGCCTGACAAGACTGCTTCCCTCAATTGCAATTTTTTCCTGCTGAAAGGTAGATCATAGCCTGAAGATACCTAGATACTCAAATTAGGCGGCTTCAGCGTGACGCTCACAGCAGCAACAACTGCAAACCACCCGAATAATTCATCCTCCATTGTCACTGATCAAGTCATTTAGAGGCAGTTTCTTGTTAAGCTACTCCACAAAATGCTATAATAGATTCACATCAACCGTGCGTTTGACGTCTAAGTCAGTCCCTTACGACGCTCCTGATTGGCTGTTGATAAGCCAATCACAGGGCTGGAAATTCGAGAGAGTTCACATAGGCAGGATGTATGTTCCACCTATCCTGAAAGACGTATCCCTCGGGAAAGGTGAAACATACATCCTGCCTATGTGAACTCTCTCGAGAGACTGAGAGTTTCCAGCCATGTGATTGGTTTATCAACAGTCAATCAGGAGCGTCGTAAGGGACTGGCCTAGAAGTCAAACGCACGGTTGATGTGAATCTACTATATTGCATGACTCTATTACTCTGTAGGGCTCATAGCTGCATCCTTGGGGATGGTCACCTATGGCCATTGTGAATCATAAGCAGGGGCTTCCACGCTTCTTCAAAAACATCTAAATTTGTTAGGCACTCTGGTCCTCGAACCCTTGGATTCATTTGGGTGTAGCGCAGGTGCTCGTCACAAGTGTAGCGCGAAAATGATAGCCGTGAGGTTTCAATGCTGAAACACCTGTTAGACGAACAATTCTCATAATTTTCTGTAGAACTTTAGACTGAAGATATAAAAAAAAATACAGAATGTTAGAGAAGTTTTGTCTTTTCATGACAGACGACACGTGCTTCAAATACAGTAAGTGTATGTATGTATATGTATATATGCGTATATATGTTAATATACATAAATATACATGCTATATAAATGACCCTTAACAAGTAGCCAAAAATAGGGTTAAAAATCAAACTCTATCAAGCAATAATTTCTTAATCTAGTTCTACCTTGAGTTCTCCCCGAAATACTATAAGAAGTGTCAAATCTCTTCACGTATATAAATAGCAATAACTTCAATGGTAACGCCCTTCTAACAACCATATCGGTAGGCAGAGATCTGTTAATGTAAAGTAAAAACCATTTGCTGCCAAATGGTAACACCGATGACGATAATGAATAAGAAACTTCCTTGAATAAAATGTGGCCAACAATACGATTTTACGATTAATTGTGTTGAAGCAGAAGAATGTCATGATTGTGATGATAATAATTTCGTCTGATAAGCAAATAAATAAACACAAGAAATTAACGAAAAATTCAATAAACAATCTCCAACACAATTTTCCTTTCAACAAATCATAAGGAAATAATATACGTTACAACGTTAATGGCCGATGATGACAAATTTTGCAAATGCTCCATTCCTAACGTCACGTGAAGTGCCCGAGAATCGAACTCACGGCCACCGAGGTGGCAGGTCAAGACCATACCGATCACGCCACTGAGGCGCTTCAGTTATAAGTGGAAACACAAAATAATGAATAATGAAACACAAACATAGCCTAAATCTAGTACACCAAATAAATTAAAACGTGCTAAAATCTACAGTCAAACAGAGCCTTGTTTCAAAAACGAAAATTAAAATAAATAATTTACATTTCATTAAAAATTGTCCCGCAATATTTAACAAGCATATTATTCATTTTTCTACATTTTCGATCTAATACATAAATGATCAATATCCTATCAGAAAATTTTTGTATCTTTAACTAAAGGTGAAACACCTTTTTAGGCTCTTCAACAGACGTTTCCTCACCCCCCACCAACAACAACAACAACAACAACAACAAAGGAGTTTGTAGGCTTACTCCCGGAGTAAGCGAAAATAAAACTAGCATGCCATAGTACCCGTAACAAAACCTGTAGGACCACCAGAGAGGATACAGGCAGTATACACTAATGGTCTCCCTCTGTCACAGAAAGGGATTACCTCGACGAGGCCCTTCCCGATACAGAATCGACGGCAATTTGAACTGACTGTTGAAATACACACCAACTCTGAATCTGATGAACCCAATCAAGTTAGAATTACGTCCCTCGTTGGGACCGTAGAACTGACCAGGAGGCATCTTAAACCAGAAAACCACGAAAGAGATGCAGGCATTTAGGCTACTGTCGATTCAAGAAAGTTTCAATTCTCCAAGGGAAAGAACTTCGCGGAATTGAGGCTTTAAGAACGAATGAGGAGAAAAGAATGATATCCCCGGAGAAAGAAGCAGTGAAGAATCACATCAATGAAGGCACAAAACTTGTACGAAAAAATATTAGACATATACACGTATCATACCTCCCTCACCATTTAATCTAGAGAAAGCAAGTATATTAAAATAGAATATAAAATTTAGGCCAAGAGCCAAGCGCTGGTAATTATGACGTCAGGGCTGACGTAAACTGAGAGTAGACAGTTTTGAAAGGTGTTACAGGAGGAAAACCTCGCAGTTGCACTATCAAACAATTGTTAGGAGAGGGTGGAAAGTAAGATGGAAGAACGAGAAGGTGAACGGAGGTACAGTAAAAGGAATGAAAGGGGTTGCAGCTGATGCCGAGAGGGCGCTGCAAAGAACCTTGAGTATTGGTGCAATAACGGCAATGCCCCTCCACGGGGGGGGAAAGCGAGCATATGAAGACGATTTTTGTGAGGTAATGGTCAAAACACTGACCGCGATAAAGATCTCTTTGCTGCTGTGTGGTAAAAGGAGGGATCAAAAGATCTGTGTAACTGACATCCAAGGGTAGGATTTGACTAAATTAGATTTATGAAAATTTGACAACAAAGAGGGGAACTGAAGCACTTCCAGCCATTCAACGCTTCAGAGTGAAACAAGGCGTGATCTGACCTCCAGCTTACTCGAGACGTGTGCAAAATTTTTCCCTCACGCATAACTTGCAAACATTATATTACTAACTTACAGTGAAGTGTTCATCAATACTCACATTTTGTACTACTCATACTAACAACAATGATCAAATAAAAAGGACACATTAAACACGTTCATATATTCT
>NC_087208.1:64548481-64550981 GCF_015104395.2 Macrobrachium nipponense | reverse complement strand
AATATTTACTTACTTTAATAAAATCTATTTTTACATGTGAAGAAGAGAATTTTCATTTATTATACATAGGAACATTTGAAACCCCAATCAACCACCAAGAACTGTTCTAAGGGTAATTTTGGCAGTGTGATCATGTTGCTTGTACACGAGAATATTTATTATACTTTATTAATCGTTTTTATGACCATCCTCTTCATCGCATCTAATAAATGACTAAGGATCTTTTATCATGAGTTCAAGAGAAGATAAAGCTATATTTGTATGTCTTAAGCAATTTGGAATAAATCAAGTTTTTCGAGTATTTATATAAGAAAAGATAATTCGTCTTGTATTGTACCAAATTATTTTATACTGATCAAAACCCTGGTCTATTTCTAAATACTTTCTAAAGGAATATATATATAATTAAATAATATATATATATATATTATAATATATATATATAAATATATATATATAATATATATATATAATACTATATATATATAATAATATATATATATATATATATATATATAATATATATATATATATTATATATAATATATATATATATATATATATATAATGATAAAAGACGGATGCTGCACAAGTTAGCTTACTAAAGTTTAATCTGTCGTGTGCTAAATTTTCCTATTAGGAAAATTTGCCATCCGTATATATGTGAACAAAAAAAATCGTACCTAATAAAGGTTGCATGCATATGCTGCCTATGGTAGATTCACATCAACCGTGCATTTGATGTCCAGCCCCGTCCCTTACGACGCTCCTGATTGGCTGTTGATAAGCCAATCGATGGGCTGGGAACTCTCAGTTCCTTGATAGAGTTCACATTTCACATAAGCAGGAAGTATGTTCCACCTCTCCTGAGGGACACGTCTTTCAAAAGTATCCCTCAGGAGAGGTGGAACATACATCCTGCCTATGTGAACTCTCTCGAGAGACTGAGAGTTTCCAGCTCTGTGATTGGCTTATCAACAGCCAATCAGGAGCGTCGTAAGGGACGGGCCTAGACATAAGATGCACGGTTGATGTGAATCTCCTATAGTACAGTACGAGTATATCTTTTTTTACCCTCAATGTCGTGTTATGGCTTATGCCATCATGGGGCCTTGCCTACAGGGGGCCCACGAAAGGGTTTAAAGAGGCCTGGTACGGACCCATGGACTCAGCCTAACCAACTGAGATCGGTTAACAGCAATAATTTAAATAATTATTAAGAAATTTCGGCCTGAAATTGACAGTACGTAGCAGAACTGGCTGAAATTGCCCCAAATCATGCAACATTTTGGACCGTGTCGAGATTCGAGAGCCCAATATTTTTCAAGACAATATTATTCCACATTGATTTATATATCATATATATATTATATATACATGTATATATATGTATATATATAAATATATAAATAAAAATCCCGATATTTCTGAGACTCAACGGAATTATATGCTTTAGCTGTTCAACTCTGGAAGAGAAATTATAGTTCCTCTCACTCAAGAGGTGTTGGAATTCTGGAAGCGATGTTAAATCCGATAATATCATATTGTATACTAAAGACTATTCTAAAACAGTTTTTAGTTAAAACGAGACATTATCATACATTTCTTCCCAAAGAGAGAATGACCAAGCCTGGGCCATCCTATAATTTATCCAATGAAATTCAGCCAACTTAATAAAAGGTATTTACCAATCAAGAGAAAAACGAACAGAAACGCTAGCACACGGACAAATGATAGGCTTTCCTACTCCCAAACCGTAGACGCAGTCTGAGAGAGAGAGAGAGAGAGAGAGAGAGAGTCTCTTAGAGTAAACTTTTACGGTTTAAAGCGGCAGGCGGAGGGGACAGGTCATTGCACTGTCGTACAATGTTCCAGAGACCTAAATTATACTCATATCTGATCGACCTCCGTTAAACCCCTCCCCACCCAAGCTAAGACCAGGGGAAACCAAGCATTGGCTGTTACTGGCTCAGCAGAACAGACCTATAGGCCAGCCTAAACCGGCGTCCTCTAGCTCACAGGAGCGTTAAGGTCATTTTGCCAATGATATCTACCAAACTACGAGCAATCGTTCTCTAGCTCACAGGAACGTTAAGGTCATTTTACCAATGAGCTCTACCAAGCTACGAGCAAGGTTTGAACCTGGGACCCTAGGAATGAGAGTTAACGACGATCCCACTTAGCTACCAAAAGATCCTTGGTAACAACAAATAATGCCATGTAAAGGAAGGGAGACTGAAATGAAGATCGAAGTTATATAGCATGACTACAAATCATTACCAGTGGGAAGGCTGAACATTATTGCAGCTTAACCATAATTATATTTTCCCTATCATACTTTACAGACTGTTAACTGGATCAAACCAAACCATAAAATTTCAAGTACAGTAGATAACAAAAAGCATGAGTTACCCCTGAAGTCAAGTTAAATCCTACAAAATTATTACAACTGTCATAAAGAAGGTAAGCCAAGAGACTACATTCTATGAAAAAGATTCAA
>NC_087208.1:64543481-64545981 GCF_015104395.2 Macrobrachium nipponense | reverse complement strand
ATTATATCTACAGATTAACCATTGACAAATAGGCAATGACAATCCCATAAATCTGCAGATACTTCTAAAACTGGATCATATAAATTACAGCCACGCCCAGCATCCCAAGAGGCAGACTTATCCACACTAATGATGTGACGTTTCTGAGTCCAGTAAGCTAGCAAGGTCAAGCTGTTGTCAAACGAAACACAGGAAGGACATTTGAAGTATGAAAACAATCTATTCCATTCTGGCTGTTTCAGTTAGTTTCTCAATGGGAATGAGACGAAATGAACGCATCATTTGCGAAGGTTAGATTCGTCTAGATATAAACGACTGGCACAAACAATGCATTTAAGAATCTGAGGTTACGGTGTAGGAAAGATTTCCGAAGGTCGCCAGTAGATTCAATATGCGAGTAATTCACATTAAACACAGACAGTACATTTAAAAGAGTTAACAAAGAAGGGCTTTCATC
Organism: Macrobrachium nipponense; assembly: GCF_015104395.2. NCBI lineage: Eukaryota > Metazoa > Arthropoda > Malacostraca > Decapoda > Palaemonidae > Macrobrachium > Macrobrachium nipponense. The sequence goes on along the minus strand of NC_087208.1, from coordinate 64,545,524 downwards.
GTCAGACTGTGAGCCATGTATGAAATTTCCATTAAGTAAATTCAGGCAGTGTTACATCATAATAATTCAGATTCGGGTAGTTCAATTTTAAAAGTATATGCAAAATGGGTTCAAGCATAAAAAAGGTATGAAGGCTGAATTGGGTAAACTCTGACTGAAAACAGGAGTTGAATTAAACCAGTTATGTGCAAGGCACGCACGACGTACAAGCTCACAGAGTGATCTTACTTTACGAAATTCGGGTACTGTGGTGGCCTGTGTTGTTGGCACATATAGAAGTGCCAGACGCATGATCATGTCTAACCTTAACCTTGAATAACATAAAAACTACTGAGGCTAGAGGGCTGAAATTTGGTATGCTTAATGATTAGAAAGTGGATGACCAACATACCAAAGTGCAGCCCTCTATCCTCAGTGGCTTTTAAGATCTGAGGGCGGACAGAAAAATTTGGACGGACAGACAAACAGCCGTCTCAATAGTGGCCTTTTACAGAAAACTAGAAATGAAGGAAAATCTCAAATAATGCGGCAGAATAAAATGAGGTGGAGGAATGAAAGACTAGAAGACCGGGCAATTAAACAAAGAATCCCTTTGAGGAACCAAGGATGGATGTCACCGGAGTTCTTCCCTCAAAGATCTGAGCACGATACGGATTCCGAGAACTGGAGAAAAAGAAAGAAAGAAAGAAAAAGACTTGGAGTTGTTTACAGGCAGTGACGGGATCAGCTGCGTCAGAAGAATTGTCTGGGAGCCTTCCATAGTGCCAGGAGCCAAAGAGTGGCCCTCTAAAGGGAGGATGCTATATTGCCATTAAATTGAAAACGACATAACTATGTTGCCATTAAATCGAAAACGAGAGATCTTTGTTGACAGTAACATTAAATCGAAAACAATAGAACTATGTTGTCATTTAATCGAAAACGAGGGTGTTTTGTTGCCATTAAATAGAAAACGAGGGATTTTGTTACCATTAGATCGAAAACGAGAGAACTATGTTGCCATTAGATCGAAAACGAGAGAACTATGTTGCCATTAGATCGAAAACGAGAGAACTATGTTGCCATTAGATCGAAAACGAGAGAACTATGTTGCCATTAGATCGAAAACGAGAGAACTATGTTACCAATAAATCGAAAACGAGAGAACTATGTTGCCATTAAATCGAAATTGAGAGAACTATGTTGCCATTAAATCGAAAACGAGAGAACTATGTTGCCATTAAATCGAAAACGAGAGAACTATGTTGCCATTAAATCGAAAACGAGAGAACTATGTTGCCATTAGATCGAAATTGAGAGAACTATGTTGCCATTAACTGGAAAAATTGATAACTGTATTAACGTTAAATCGAAAAGGAATAACTATAGTGGCATCAAATATAAAAGGAGACGATAACTACAGTGGCATCAAATAGTGTCATCCAAAAGAAAAAGAAAACAACTATATTGAGATGAAATCTAAAAGGAGCAGATAACATATCGAAAAGGCGAATACTATAGTGAAATCAAATAGAAAAGGAGGAGATAACTATAGTGGCTGTAAATAAAAAGGAGATACCTATACTGACATCAAATTGAAAAGGAGGAGATAACTACCGTGACAGCAATCTAAAAGGAGGAGTTAACTATAGTAACATCAAATTGAAAAGGAGGAGATAACTACCGTGACATCAATCTAAAAAGAGGAGATAACTATAGTGACATCAAATTGAAAAGGAAGAGATAACTCTCGTGACATCAATCTAAAGGGAGGAGATAAGTATAGTGACATCAAATCGACGAACGAGGAGGAAATAACTGTACCGCCATCCAATAGAAAAGGAGGAGATAACTATTTGAACTTTCTGTCACTGACAGTATCTTTTTCAATATTCTTTTAAAAGTTCCCATTTTTCATATTTTCCATCTAAAGGGATGATAGGGGGGAGGGGGTAATTTTATCTTGCATTACAATGCAGAATCTTAAATAATACGTATATCATTTTCATCTTATCATTCAACTCTCCATTGATATAAATAAAGTGTGAAATTTAGCAAAATGGA
>NC_087208.1:64515981-64530981 GCF_015104395.2 Macrobrachium nipponense | reverse complement strand
CTAAACAGGTACAAGTCAACAAAACAATAATATGTATAATCACAAAATGGCCCAACCGGAAAGAGAGAACTTAGAATACAAACAAACAGATCTTCTTCCTAACATCAACCTAAATCGGTCTTCCAAACCTACCTAAAAGCGCCTCAGTGGCGTGGTTGGTATGGTCTTTACCTGCCACCTCGGTGGCCGCGAGTTCGATTCTCGACTATTCCATTGAGGAGTGATATATGTGTATTTCTGGTGATTGAACTTCTATCAACAGAAAATTTCGTGGTTCGGAAGTCACGTAAAGCCGTTGGTCCCGTTGCTGATTAACCATTGGTTCCATGCAACGTAAAAACACCAAACAAACCTACGTAAGATACAAATACAAAAACAACCTGAAAGGTGACGGTAGATAAACCGAAATTAAAACTTGATCCAGCTTAAATAATAAGAAAAAAGAAAAAAAACTAACAAAAATTGAAATTAAGATTTTCTTAATATAAAATGAAACCAATATTTCTAGAAATAAAAAAAATTCAACGTAACAAAAATTGCAATATAAAATTTCACAGAATATACAAAATTTTAATTTTTTTTTAATCAACAAAACAAAAATCGTATTCAAAACTTTCATAGGATTACCAAAAATAATTTAAATACAATAAAATTCTATTTAAAAGCAACGTTAAGACTTCAAGAGGAGAAATTAAATAAATAAATTTGCAGCAAAGAAAGGCCCCAGGGAAATCGTCGTTCTCGAGTAGCCTTTCTCCAGCTTTTGAAGTCTGGAGAGAAAAAACAAAATAAATAAATAAACAAAACAAGGCAACTGGGTCACTATAATGCACTTCTCGACAGTGCAAGCAGAGACTCCGTTGCGGTTATTTGCAAAGAAATGAAAAAAAGAAGATGCGGGAAAGGCGCCTCCGTCGTAATGGGCCTTTTGTACGTGACTAACAAAGAACGCTACATAAAATGTTTTTGTTTTGGGGGTAAACAACCAACGTTGCTTTTACGTTTTTGTTTGGGTATAAACAACCAACGTTGCTTTTACGTTTTTGTTTAGGCATAAACAACCTACGTTGCTTTTACGTTTTTGTTTGGGCATAAAACAACCAACGTTGCTTTTACGTTTTCTGGGGGGTAAACAACCAACGTTGAATTTACGTTTTTGTTTGGCATAAACAACCAACGTTGCTTTTACGTTTTCTGGGGGGTAAACAACCAACGTTGAATTTACGTTTTTGTTTGGGCATAAACAACCAACGTTGCTTTTACGTTTTCTGGGGGGTAAACAACCAACGTTGAAGTTACGTTTTTGTTTGGGCATAAACAACCAAAGCTGCATTTACTTTTTTTGTTGGGGTAAACAACCAACGCTGCATTTTCGTTTTCTGGGGGGTAAACAACCAACGTTGAATTTACGTTTTTGTTTGGGGATAAACAACCAACGTTGCATTTACGTTTTTGTTTGGGGATAAATAACCAACGTTGAATTTACGTTTTTGTTTTGAATAAACAACCAACGCTGCATTTCCGTTTTGGGGTAATCGACGACGTACATCTTTGTCAGAGCTGAGAAAGAACGTCATAAGCTTTTTTGTTTTTGGGGTTAAAAACGACATGTGGTTGGGGGTGAAAAAAAAAAAAACTTTAGTCTTGTTTGGGGTGAAACAGACAATGTTTTGTTTGGGGTGAAAAAGCAATGTTTTGTTGGGATATACAGACAAATGGTTTTGTGTGTGTGTGTGTGTGTGTGTGTGTGAAACAGCAGCATAAATGTTTGTTTGGGTGAAAAACCACGACATAAACATTTTTATCCAGGGGTATACAAAAATGACAAACGTTTTGCTTCTGGGTAAATGACAACTTTCCGTGAACGTTTTCATTTCGGGTAAAGAACAATACCTAAACGTTTTTATTTGGGATAAACTTCTTTCTGTTACTTCTTTCAAAAGTTCAGTGGCCTCTGAATAATAATAATAATAATAATAATAATAATAATAATAATAATAATAATAATAATAATAATAATAATGGATCTTTCTTGTTTGTCCGCCCCGAGTGGCGGCAGAGTAGGAGAGACATGACACATCCAACCACTTGCAAACTGGTTTGTCCGCCCCGGGTAGAGCGGGCAGGGCAGGGCAGGGCAGGGCAGGGCTGGGTAGGGATTGGTAGCAAGAGACATGACACATCCACCCTCTTACTAAAAACCTCTTTGTCCGCCCCGAGTGGCGGCAGGGCAGGTAGGGGATCAGTAGGAGAGAAATAATACATCCACCCTCTTAATAAAAATCTGTTCGTCCGCCCGGAGTGGCGGCGGGGTAAGTAGGGGACCGGAAAGGTAGGTTAGACATGGCAGGCAGCGCCGGGTTCCACCGCAGCGTAGCACGCGCCATCAAGCTCGTAATAATAATAATAATAATAATAATAATTATTAGATCAAACGTAAACAAAGGAACGTTAATCATCCAAGTTAAGGACCTCAAAGCAAAAGGAAAACGAAGCATCAACCACTTGGTTGGAAGACAACTAAATAAAACAAACCGGGGTTCAATAAACCCCCCCCCCCCCCCTTCAAGAGCTACTTCACAACGTGATAACCTTTGAGGTGTACGCACGTGTATGTGTGTGTTTGTGCAATGCGTGTATATGTGCGTATGTGCATGTGTGTGTGTCTGAGCATGAGCTAGCTTGTGCACATAAGAGCACTTCAACATCCGCTTCACGTGCATTAAAATCTTGACTTGACAGTTAGCCTCCACCTCCCACCCCAACACTCCCCCCTTTTTTCTCTCATGAAATATCTATCCTCAACAGTACAGATATGAAAACTCTCTCTCTCTCTCTCTCTCTCTTCTCTCTCTTCTCTCTCTCTCCTCTCTCTATTTAAATAAGTTATGAGGCAAATAAACTAACTCTCTCTCTCGCTCTCTATTAGTATTTTTTAGCAAATAAACTAACTCTCTCTCTCTCTCTCTCCTCTATTATAAATATTTTGAGCAAATAAACTAACTCTCTCTCTTTCTCTCTCTCTCTCTCTTTCTAAAATATTTATCATACGTATTATGAGCATGGAAGGGGTCTCTCTCTCTCTCTCTCTCTCTCTCTCTCTCTCAAATATTTATCATGAGTATTATGCACATAGAAGGGGATCTCCTCTCTCTCTCTCTCTCTCTCTCTCTCTCTCTCTCTCTCTCTCTCTCTCTCTCTCTCTCTCTCTCTGTGACCTAATGGATTCATTGTGAAATTTTGACATTTTTGTGCGCGACGAACAAGTGTATTTAAATATGTCCCTTATTCCGCTTGTGAATAACCTCTGAAGTCGTGGTGACCTCATAGTACATAGTAATGTTCATGTTTGTTCAAAGCAAAAATGGGAATGTTGTTACGGCACTTCAAAACAAGAAAAGCTGAACACATGATTATGCTTTATAAAAAGTAAGCCCGTAGTCCACTTGAATATTGCAATATGATATGGTACCCACACTACCAAAAGGATATTGCGCAAATAGAGAGTGTACAAAAGTCCTTTACAGCTAGAACAGAAGTTAAGGATCCTGACTACTGGGAATGACTACAATTTCTAAAATTATATAGTGTAGAAAGGAGAAGAGAACGCTACATGATAATAAAACAGATAGAAGGAATTGCCGTAAACTTCATGGAACTAAAAATATCAGAAAGAGCAAGCAGAGGTAGATTAATAGTGCCCAAAACTATACCAGGAAAACTAAAGAAAGCACAATGGACATTAATCCACTACGCACCAGCATCGACAATGCTGCGTCTATTCAATGCGTTGCCAGCTCATCTGAAGAACATATCAGGAGTGAGCGTAGATGTGTTTAAGAATAAGCTCGACAAATATCTAAGCTGCATCCCAGACCATCCACGATGAAGATGCTTTAGTAATTCTCTGGTAGACATTAGAGGTGCCTCACACTGAGGGATCTGGGGATACCCGAACGAGCTGTAAGGTCTGTAGGTAAGGTAAGGTAAGGTCTCTCTCACTCTCTCATGTCGTCTGCAATTAGACTGCAGTTAAGTATTAAAGTTCATGTTAACTTCTCTCTCTCTCTCTCTCTCATGCCGTCTGTATTTATAATGCAGTGACCTAGTCAAGTTAGAGTTAACTCTCTCTCTCCCTCACTCTCTCTCTCTCTCAAACATTTATCATAAATGTTATGCACTTGGAAGAAGTCTCTCTCTCTCTCTCTCTCTCTCTCTCTCTCTCTCTCTCTCTCTCTCTCTCTCTCTCTCTCGTCTGTAATTAAACTGCACTTCATAGTTCATGTTCAACTCACTCTCTCTCTCTCTCGTCGAAAGAATCATCACTCAAATGAAACCATATAAATATCAACTCAAAGGAAGAGGCGATGAAAAGTTTCCGAAAGCAAAAAAAAAAAGGGGGGGGCGTCTCTCTGTTCCTCATCTACAATCACATTGCAGTTGCATAGCCATGATCTCTCTCTCTCTCTCTCTCTCTCACCCCCTCCTCTCTCGTCTCTCTCTCTCTCTCTCTCATATATATATTTATATATATGATATATATATATATATATATAATATATATATATATATATATGATATATATATATACTATATATATATTACCTATATATATAACTTATAAACCCCTATTTCTATTAATTTTAAGTAATATTCATCGCAATGTTGTTTAGTACAATCAGCCTTATATTATTAAAAAAAAATAATGATCCGCTTGCATGAGCCAAATTCCACATCAGCGAAAACGTCTAAGACGTCTTAAGCAAACTTTCTTTTTGTTCATTATCTAAATAAAATATGAATCCTTCGCAATTTTAATTAATCCTTAGGACGTCTTCTACGGGTCCCACAAAGCGACCCATCTTCTTTTCTGTAAACTTTTAAATCGTTTCTTTGCGAACTTGTTGAAAAAATCTCCATTTCTATGCTCATGACATTCCTTGGTCAGCGAGCGCATGCGCAGTTCAGGATATCTTTTTACCTTTGTGAGTCGGTCTCTCGGGTCTTATCTCTCCTTTTCATGTCAGCTGCCATTGGCCGACCCTGCTGACTTTTAACCTGCTGATGTTCTGCGAGTGTCTCCTTGCTGTCTTTAGCTTATTCCATTACTCAGATTTTCTTTAATATTTAAGAGTTCTCTTTTTCAATATCTCTCTCTCTCACACACATCTGTAATCAGAGTGTTGTTGCATAGGCATGTGAGTGTAAAACTCTCTCTCTCTCTCTCTCTCTCTCGTTACCTATACATAATATTCGTCGCATTACCGTTTAGTACAGCTAATACAATCATGCTCTCTCTCTCTCTCTCTCTCTCTCTCTCTCTCTCTCTCTCTCACCTCCTCTCTCTCTCTCTACATAATATTTGTCGCATTATCGTTCAGTACAATTAATCCAAATATGCTCTTTCTCACACTCTCTCTCGTTACCTCTATATAATAATCGTCGCATTATCGTTTGGTGCAACTGTTCAAAATATGATCTCTCTCTCTCTCTCTCTCTCTCTCTCTCTCTCTCTCTCTCAGACGAATAATATACAACCCTCATTAACCACCGAAATATTCTCGCACCAAACAAACCTCGATATGAGACTCTTGGTCACAATACAAAACCCAATATGTTTCTTTCCACCTTCCATCTACAAACAAACATGAAAGGCGCCACAATTCCCAACTGAAAAAATACACGGTAACCAGTAAGAGAGAGAGAGAGAGAGAGAGAGAGAGAGAGAGAGAGAGAGAGAGAGAGAGCTATTTCTTGTGCATGATAGTTCTGATAAATTTATTTTAAAAATCTGGAGAGAGAGAGAGAGAGAGAGAGAGAGAGAGAGAGAGAGAGAGAGAGAGAGAGAGAGCTCTGTCTTGTGCATGACATTTCTAATAAGTTTATAAAAAAATTGTAGAATGAGAGAGAGAGAGAGAGAGAGAGAGAGAGAGAGAGAGAGAGAGAGAGAGAGCTCTTTCTTGTGCATGACATTTCTGATATATTTGTAAAAGTAATTGTAGACTTAAAGAAAGAGAGAGGGGGAGAGATTTTTTGTGCATAATATTTGTGCTTCAGAGCGTGACTGAGCTCTTGCTTGTGCAAAATCCTTTTGAAAATATTGATAGAGAGAGAGAGAGAAGAGAGAGAGAGAGAGAGAGAGAGAGAGAGAGAGAGAGAGGTTCTAAGACACGTGACCAAGACGAGGCGCAGTTAATCACGGAATATAAAAAAAAAAATCATTAATCACCTATCTAAGTTTCCATCTAACCTATAAGGAACCAATTAGTCACACCACTTCAGAACTAATGAAATGTCGAAGAAGGTCTTGGAAAATGAATTCTCGGGGAAATTAAGCTCGCCATTAATTACCCAATAACTGTAAAACTGGACTTAATGAAGAATTAATCCGGCGATCATTTCTGAGCGATAGTGAGCAGACAGAATAGAATATAGAATTTAGGCCAACGCCAAGCGTTGGGACCTATGAGGCGTTCAGAGCTGAAACGGACATTGACAATAAAAAAAGGTTTAAAAGGTGTAACAGGAGAAAAAAGTTAAGTATATCTTAGTTTTACCAGACCACTGAGCTGATTAACAGCTCTCCTAGGGCTGGCCCGAAAGATTAGATATTTTTACGTGGCTAGGAACCAACTGGTTATTTAGCAACATGACCTACAGCTTATTGTGGGATCCGAACCACACTATATCGAGAAATGAATTTCTATCACCAGAAATAAATTCCTCTGATTCCGCGTTGGCAGAGCCGGGAATCGAACTTCGGACCACCGGATTGGCAGCCGAGCGCGAAAACCACTCGTCCAGCGAGGAACTTGTAACAGGAGGAAAGCGTGTAACAGGAACCAGAGGTTATTCAGCAACGGGACCAACAGTTTTACGTGACCTCCGAACTGCGTCGAGAGTGAATTTCTATCACCAGAAATACACATCTCTGACCCCTCAATGGAATGCCCGCGAATCGAACTCGCGGCCACCGAGGTGCAGGCAAAGACCATAACCAACCACGCCACTGAGGCGCTAGGAAAGAGAATGTGAACGGAGGTACAGTAAAAGGAATGAAAGGGGTTGCAGCTAGGGGCCAAAAAGGGAAGCTGCAAGACCTTAAGTGATGCATAAGGGGAAAATAAGTAGATAGAAGACTGAATGGCTCCGATTAATAAAGCTATGAGTTGCTTAGTTACAAAAACTACTGTTATTTTTGCTTCTGAGGTTATCATGCTTGTTAGCAGGATAATAACACAGAACAAACGGTCTGTTTTACCATGACGTAATATCAACGATTAATTAATTTATTTATTTATTAATTTATTTTTTCTTTGCTAATAACCGATCTCTTCTTTCCGTATTTCTTATTACATTCTGTTGCTTCCTCAAATGAACACCATAACCTTTGGATGTTTGAAATTCAAGTCGCTGGCCCCTGTGGGCTTGTTCCACATGAATAGGGTTCATCTGAATAATAACAATACTTACTACTTACGTAAAAAAAAAAAAACAAAAAAAAAAAAAAAAAAAAAAAAAAAAAAAAAAAAAAAAAAACGCGTGATTTTTAACATTTTGCGAGCCTCGTCACTGCCACCGCATGATTGGATTTTAAGAGATTTAGGAATGTAACGTTTCCGTCAAAAGGGACCGTTTGGGGAATGGATTATTCAGTCTTGCTTCGCACGGCTATTTCCTCAAGTTCCGACTCGAGGAAACAGCCGTGCGAACCGTTTGTCGACAGCCTAGTTTAACGGTAGCAAACAAATTTATCACGAACCGCACCCCGGGACGTCAGTGATGGAGACAAATGATACCACAAACATATATAACTCGGTTCTGCTTTTAGAATCGGGAGGTCGGCGATAAATGTATTTAAAGTTTTCATCCGCAGGTTTCGACGGAAGATTACAGCTTGACGCATCAATCTTCTCAAATGTTTCAAGGATTCTCACGCGTTATTTTCAAGTACCAGATGCGCGTACACAGACACTTCGTCCCTCTCGGCAAATTTCCTGGATTTCAAAAACCTGCTTCTGTTATGTGGCCTCCGGTGGAGACCTTATTCTAGATGTACGTATGACCTTTCTTACAAATACTTTACTCTCTCTCTCTCTCTCTCTCTCTCTCTCTCTCTATAAGGATACCAGAGTATTTTGATCAACATGTCTCTCATGGATAGACAATGTTATTAAATCAAGACTTAATGTGCAAATAGTAGAAGATGAAGAAGAGGAAGAAGAGGAAAACGGAAGAGAGGAAAACAAAACTGAAATGACAGAAAAAATAATGAAAACAAAGTGCAAGACAAGAGTATGGATGCAGAGATACTCATAGATAATACATATGAAGCAATCAAGCAGCATACATACGAAGAAATAAATTATGACATGACAACACAAAATAAAATCCCGAAGAGGCTTTACCCAGATCTGCATAGTGATGGGATAGAGATAGAAAAAAATAGAAAAGAAAGAAAGTCTGCACCCTTTTGAAAAGAGGGAATTGCAGATTCGGAGAAAGATGTTACTACAAACATCCCAAGGTATGTCACAACTATGAAATCTATGGTAAATGTGCATACCTAGACGGCTATGAGGATGAATGCAGAGATCTACATCCAAAAATATGATAAACCTAAAAGAAGGAAAAGGATGTAAGTTCGACAAAAAATGTAAATATATGCACCCAGTAGCCATGAATCAAAATCAATTAAATAAACAATTAAATAATAAAATCCAAAATAGAAAAGAAACAAATAAAGAGAGGAACAAAGAACATGAGGTGAAGGAAAAAAAACAAGCCATCACCGCGATATGGAGTGTCAGCGAAGAATTTCCAAGCATCAGCTCAAAGATACAGCTCAAGAGATAAATACTGTATATGCGATGCTAGGGGATGGTGCAGATACGGAGAAAATTGCAGATTCAGACTCATAATGAATAATTATGAAGAAGGAAGATCAAATATATGGGAAAAATTGGATTTTTTACTTTCATAATTTCTGGAAATGAAGAAAAGAATAACATACCAGAACAGGAAAGAGACATGGGAAAATCCTTATTATTACCCATATTAAATGAAGGAGATAAGATGCAAAGCATCATAGTGATGAATGCGCAGGGTTTAGTTACGAGTAACTCAAAAAGAAAAATAGTTCTTAGAAGAACCAACCCAAATTGAAAAGAAAATAGATATAATGAATATAACTGAAACCTGGTATTCCCAACAGACTGGTAATGATGATCAAATAAAAGGGTTCCAAACTTATAGATCAGATAGAAAAAATAGGAATCAAGGGGGAACCGCGATATATGGGAAAGACATAAAACAAGGAAAAATATATGAGAAATATAGTAACTCAGAATGTGAACTAATAGCGGTAGAATTTGAATCTGAAAAATTAATGAACATAGTAATATATAGACCCCCTAATACTAAAGAGTTTGACACAATAATAGAAAAATTGGATGATATATGTAGAAATCACAAGGACTGGATTATTCTCCTATCCGGAGACTTTAACTTTCCTTTCATAGACTGGAAAGAACGAATAGGAGATTATGGTTGTATTTATACATATAAAAAAGAAATTAATAGTAGTGCAGAAGATATGCTACTAGAATACAACATTCTACAAATAAATCACCTGCCAACAAGAAAGGAAAATACTTTAGACCTAGTATTTGTGAACGAGGTGAATTATGTTATAGAAATAATAGTTTATAACGCGAGTATTTCAGACCATAATGTCATAGAATTAACAGTCCATTCCAAAGCAAGTGAAAACAGAAATATGCAAGAGATGAAAAAGTGGGAAGGATATGGGAAATACAATTTCTACAGTAAAAATATAGAATGGTCAGAAATAAATGAAGAATTAAACAAAGATTGGGATAACATTTTCAAAAGTGATGATATACAGGGAAATACAGATATTATATAAAATATTAGAGAAAATAGTGTATAAATATATACCGAAGAAGAAAAGTAAACATCAGTTATGCATACCAAGAGCCAGAAGGATCTTGTTCCAGAAAATCAGAAAGTGGAATAAAGGTCTTGCAAAAGAAAAAAATGCATGGAAAGTGATGGAACTAAAAAGAAAGATAGAAAATGCAGAACAAAAGATTATACAATCAAAAGAAAATGAAAAACGGGACTTGGAAGAAAAAACCCTAGTAAATATCAAGCAAAATCCCAAACTATTGTACTCGTATGCAAAAAAGATGAATAAAAGAAGAACAGAAATAGGCCCTCTAAGAATTGAAGGGAGATTAACGAATGAAAAAAAGGAAATATGCAACATATTGGCAGAAAGATATATGAGAGAATTTACCCCTAGAATTGATAATAAAGATAATGATAGAGAAATAAGGGATGAAAATAGTGAATATTTATCAGACATAGATATTAATGAAGCCGATATTGTGCAGGCTATTAATAAAATTAAAAATGGAGCTGCAGCTGGGCCTGTCCTTGCTATTTTGTTAAAGAAAGTAGCTCATTCTATCGCAAAGCCACTTGCAATATTATTAAGACAAAGTGTAGATACAGGCAAGATTTATGATGAGCACAAATTAGCATATATTACCCCTACTTTCAAAAGTGGATCAAGACTAAAGGCAAGTAATTATAAGCCTGTGAGTCTAACATCACATATTATGAAAGTGTATGAAAGGGCAATGAAGAAAAATATTATGAAACATTAAAAAAAATAATTTGTTTAATATACGACAACATGGTTTTATACCTGGAAAAAATACACAAACCCAATTGTTAGTCCACCGTAAGAACATTACAAAAATATAAAAAACGGAAATGAAACAGATGTGGTTTATGTAGACTTTGCAAAAGCTTTTGACAAGGTATCATAATATATTAGTGAAGAAAATTAGAAAACATAATATAGTGGAAAAAGTAGGAAGATGGTTAAAAGAAATTATAGACAAAAGAAAACAGATAGTTATTGCAAACGATGAGAAATCGGATGAAGCTAAGGTAATATCCGGTGTGCCACAAGGTACGTTGTTAGCTGCATTACTGTTTGTTATTATGATTGCAGACATAGACAGTGATGTTAAGGACTCGGTAGTGAGTAGTTTCGCTGATGACACAAGAATAAGTAGAGAAATTACTTGTGATGAGGATAGGAACGCGCTACAAAGAGACCTTAACAAAGTATATGATTGGGCAGAGGTAAATAGGATGGTATTTAACTCTGATAAATTTGAATCAACAAATTATGGAGATAGAGAAGGAAAGCTATATGCATATAGGGGACCTAATAATGAGACAATCACAAATAAGGAAGCAGTTAAAGACCTTGGGTTGATGTTGAATAGGAACATGCTATGCAATGATCAAATAGCAACTCTATTGGCAAAATGTAAAGCAAAAATGGGAATGTTGTTCCGGCACTTCAAAACACGAAAAGCTGAACACATGATTATGCTTTATAAAACGTATGTTCGTAGTCCACTTGAATATTGCAATATGATATGGTACCCACGCTATCAAAAGGATATTGCACAAATAGAGAGTGTACAAAGGTCCTTTATAGCTAGAATAGAAGAAGTTAAGGATCTTGACTACTGGGAAAGACAATTTTTAAAATTATATAGTCTAGAAAGGAGAAGAGAATGCTACATTCAGGCATGGAAACAGATAAAAGGAATTGCCGAAAACATCATGAAGCTAAAAATATCAGAGAGTAAACAGAGGTAGATTAATAGTGCCCAAAACTAAAACAGGAAAAATAAGGAAAGCACACAGGACATTAATCCACTACGCACAAGCATCGACAATGCAGCGTCTATTCAATGCGTTGCCGGCTCATCTGAGGAATATATCAGGAGTGAGCATAGATGTGCTTAAGAATAAGCTCGACAAATATCTAAGCTGCATCCCAGACCACCCACTGAGGGACCTGGGGCAACCCGAACAAGATGTAAGGTCTGCAAGGTCTGTAATCTCTCTCTCTGTGTGTGCTAATTTATTCCAAAAACCTCTTTCGGTTATGTGGCCTCCAGAGAAGACCTTTTTCTAGATGTGCGTTTGACCTTTCTTACGAATACTTAATTCTCTCTCTCTCTCTCTCTCTCTCTCTCTCTCTCTCTCTCTCTCTCTCTCTCTCTCTCCCCAATGACGACAAATTCAGCCGACTGATCTCCACCTCTTTGTCCTCATGAGGGCGCAATCAATGGGGTTTTTTCCCCTCTCTTGATCACTTCCGAACACCGGCGGTTGCCAGCCACTCGCATCCTTTGAAACTGTTTACCACAATTCTCGTGGTCAATTACACGGGATGAAGCGCATTCCGCTGCTTTTCTGAATGGAGAGATCGACACGCGAAAAACGAACGTCAAGCTTTGTAACGGTGGGGGGGGGGGGGGGGGGGGGGGTGTAAAGGGACACACACACACACACGGTTGAATAACAGGAAACGGCAATTTTACAATGTGCGCAGGTCAGATCTGAAAATAGGCACACAGTCCGTCTGTCTTTCTCTGTATGTATATATATACTATATATATATATATATATATATATATATATATATATATATATATATATATATATATATATACCTACTATGAAATTCAGGGCCTCTGTAACACAGTTTTTTGGATTTTGCTCCTTATCAAAGCATCAGAGGTAGCTGAAAGTTGACATATGTATATTTTACAACTACACACAAATTTTGTCAGCATTATAATAACCTAAACCTGATAGTTTTAATTTTTATAGAGTAAAAATGATCTAGCCGACGCCATGGCCAATGATTGCGAGCCAAGAGTCGAAAAACATTCATTACGTAAGCAAGGTAAACATCGTTTTACGAAATGTTGCCCCGCCCATCCACTAGACAGAAATCCATTCACCTTATTCCATCGGCTCTGAAACCCATAGTAGTCAAGAATGGTTAACAGGATTTGGAATTGTCCCCGTGGTTGCAAAACTGCATTTGTCTTACGACTTGCAACTTTATACAGTCAAGAGAAAGCCCGTGGCCATACTTACTATAGTCTGAATAGGTAATTATTCAGTTTCTAGTTTAAATCCAATGTTTATGGTCTGATTTGTATTTTGTTAAAATAAGATTTTTATCCAAAGTAAATACAAGCTTACATGTGCTAAAATCTCCAGCAGACCAACGGATCATCCGATATAATTTTTTTTCGTCTTCTTTAGTCTGTACGACCATGTTGGGTTTAAAGACTTTATGAATGGCGGAACGATGCATAGATGTGGGTGGGGTATCTGTGCTAGCGTAGTAATACTACTGTAGCAGTAGTGCCGCAAAATTAGTAATAGCAGCAATATACATGCTGGGTTCCCTGAGGATCATTTAGCACTTCTTACAACTACTCGAGAAATGAGTTTTTATAGCCAGAAGTTAGATTTTCTAATACAACAATGGCCATGATAGCCTTCATTGTTATCCTGAATTATAACGAGGCCAAAGTGGGTGGAGCCTCATGACGTCATCCTTTTGACGATAATTATTGGTGAAGGTTTAAAGCCAAAATACGATACCGACTATTTTTTTTTTTTTTTTTTTTTTTTTTTTTTTAGTTTTTTTTTATAAATAGGTAGATAGCGATAAATAAAATTGCTTGACATGGATACAGCAGTTATCAAATCAAGCTTGTCTACTATGTCTTTGAAAATTACCAACTATTCCCTACATCTTGTCAATCTGATTGTGACCTATAAAGTAGATTATAATTTCTTAGGAAACTTATTTTGGGAGTTAGACTAATAATCGAAGTGCTTTTGTATTTATTAACATACTTTGTTGGTTTGTTCATTATGACAATTATCAGTGGAGAGGATTCAGAGTTCTTGAAGGTGTACTGCTTTGCTTGTATTTAAATTTTTGTCATTGTTGCCAGAGGTATAGCCTTCGTTACGTATAGCCAATCATCCATCGAGAAAGAGGGAAGAAATGCTGTCATAAGTTACGTAACGAGTGCGTTCGAAACCTTTTCTCTGAGTAAGTTGGCCCGTCTTCAAAAAAGGTAACTTTTACATTATAAGTACCAAATTTATTCAACCTACGTAATGCAGAATACAGTCAAAATTTATGTGTAGATATAATGTGTATCCTCAATAAGCGTTATATCTATGAAATGCATAGATAAAAAGTTATTGCCAAAAAACCGTGTTACAGAAGCCCTGAATCTCATAGTATATATATATACATATATATAATATATAATATATATATATATACAGGGTGGTCCAAAAGAGGTGGACAGTAAATGATAACATTTATTTTGAGATTACATATACAATTATATTTACTAATATAATAGATACAGTTGGAGAGGAACTGTATCAGCCTTATGCCACTGGCCAGTGGCGGAAAGATAAAGTAAAGTAAGTAAGTAATACAATTATTAGATGGACAATTATATCTTGTTGTGTGCAATAACACAAAAGCTCTGAAATTTTATCAACGCAGGTACTCAAACTGCTGTCCATCATAATTTACAGTTATTCCACTTGCTCTCCACCTATTTTTGGACCACCCTGTACACACACACACACACACACACACACACACACACACACACACACACACACATATATATATATATAATATATATATATATATGTGTGTGTGTGTGTGTGTGTGTGTGTGTGTGTGTGTGTGTGTGTGTATATATATATATATATATAGATATATCTATATATATATATATATATTATATATATATATATATATAGATATATAATATAATATTAAATGGCCCGCCGATGCGTGAAGAGACGCAAAAGCGCTTGGTACAGATCTTCTGACTTACACACACACACACACACACAATAGGGGGGAGGAGGATGGGGGGGGGGGGGGGGGGGGGGGGAATTACCTCCTAAAATCAGTTATTAAATTATTCACAAACCGGTGAACGGAAAGATACGTAAGCACCTGGCTACTGTTAAACTTAGAGAATTAGCTCTCTCTCTCTCTCTCTCTCTCTCTCTCTCTCTAAAACTGAAGGCTCAGCA
>NC_087208.1:64500981-64510981 GCF_015104395.2 Macrobrachium nipponense | reverse complement strand
GTACAAACGTGGAGCCTTCTATCCTTTTCTTCCCGTAAGGCCAGAAGTATGCGAGCCACCTTATGGCGCCACAGAGTGGCGTCGGTGTGTGGCGGGGTTTGTGGCTTCCCTTAGGTCTCCATTGTTTATAAGCTGTGGCGGAGATCAGCGACAGCTCGCCACGGTCGCTTGCCACAGACGCTCGCGCGCTCGACATACCTTACAAACAATGGAAACTTCTGGGAAGCCACATCCCAGCCACACACCGACGCCACTCTTTGGCGCCACAGAGTGTCTTGCGTAGTCCTGGTGCGTCAAGCTGCGTTTTTAACGACCATCAATATTTGTGTAAATAGCAACTAAACAGGTAGCCAAAACCGGACCATTTGAACTTGGAAGATGAGAGGGAAAAGGCGAGCCCGGCCATGGCCATCAGCGGTTGAAAGGGGGAATTAATCGTCGGGATTTCACCAGCAGCGGATGAGAAAATCAATCCGGCTGCAGCAAAGCTATGATGATGATACTTTTCGGGAACAGTGGGCGAACAAGGGAGCCAGGGAGGGACGTCACAGAAAATGATCAATTCCCATTTTATATCAAAAGTCCCGATCCCCACTCCGCCCTTTTCTTTTTCTCTTATTTATTTTTCTTCTTTTCGGTGGGGGTGGGGGGTGTCCAATACTGATATCAGGGTTTCCAAAAGTTTGTGCTGAATGGGTTATTGGAAACCGCGTCCACAGAAAGACGAGGAAAAGAAACTTAAAAAAAAAAAAATGTTTTCTATCCCACACAGCTATGCACACGCGCACAGACCAACAACACAAAGCAGCCATCTCTTATTGCCGCAGTTTATGCCCCTTCAGCCCCATTACTGGAATTTGTGGAAAACCAATATTTGCGTTGTCTATTTTTTTTTTTTTTTTTTTTTTTTTTGGCCCGTCACTCCTTTTGAAGGGTAATTAAAGTCAACATTGCGGGCGACTCTCAAATCTGAGTCAACCCGGAATCGAAGTATCGAGGCTCCAGAGTCGTAGAGAGAGAGAGAGAGAGAGAGAGAGTAAAAAACAAAAAATAAATCACTCCAATGTCGATATTACAATAGAGTGCGTTTGTTTGCTCTCACGGCCCGACTAGGCTAAGTTGATGCGTATGATTGAATGTCTGCCGGATTGAATGCACTGCAGGAGGATGCTTGAGCTTGACGAGTGTGAGTGTGTGTGTTGTGTGTGTGTGTGTGCGCGCGCGCGCAGAGACTGACACACAGACAGACAGACAGACAAAGACAAGCATACTTTAACATGATCACTCACAAACTTCTCTTTAGTATTGGCCCCGTAGGGGATTATTACCGTTTGTGGACCTCATTCGGTGCAATGTAGACATAAGATTCTTTGCAGCGTCCCCTCGGCCCCCAGCTGCTACTACTTTCATTCCTTTTACTGTACCTCCGTTCATATTCTCTTTCTTCCATCTTGCTGTCCACCCTCTTCTAACAATTGTTTCATAGTGCAACTGCTTTGAGGTTTTACTCCTGTAACATCTTTCAAACCTTTTACTGTCAACTTCCGTTTCAGCGCTGAATGGCCTTAGTTGCCCCAGTGCTTGGCATAATGCCAAAAATCTATATAAATAAAATCTTTAGTATTGGTTAGATATTATCAAGCAACTCTGCCTTTCCTTCCTTACGGATTAATGCCGTCGCCATTCCTCCGCTCTTTCTCTCTCAAACTCACACGGTTACTAGTTGGATGAGTGATTTACGTGCTCGCCTACCGATTCGGTAGTGCCGAGTTCGATTCCCCGGTCTGCCAACATTTAATCAAAAGAATTTGTTTCCGGTGATTAGAAATTCATTTCTCGATATTATGTGGTTCGGATCCCACAATAAACTGTAGGTCCCGTTGCAAGGTAACGAATTGGTTCCTAGCCACGTAAAAATCTCTAATCCTTCGGGCCAGCCCTGTTAATCATCTCAGTGGTCTGGTTAAATTAAGATAGATTCAACTTTTTTTTCAAACTAATACTGCTGACATTATTTCCTTTACAAATTTAAACGTGAAATCGTATATAATTTAATAAGACCATTTCTACAAGCATCATGAGAACCTAACCATAGCCAATGTTGGGAAGGAATATAGATTCTGGGCCGAAGACCAAGCGCTGGGACCTATGAGGGCATTCAGCATTGAAAGAGAAACTAACTGAGAGTGGTAAGGTTTGAAAGGTGTAACAGGAGGAAAACCTCGCAGTTGCAGCACTAAAAAACAATTGTTACGAGAGAGTTGATAGAAAGTTGGATGAAAGAGAATACGAATGGAGGTACAGTAAAGGGAATGAAAGCGTAATTAATAAACTCATGCGCTGCTTCCCTAATGAGAGACTTCAAAGTCTGCAGATAAATTGTAATATAAATTTCAGGACCAAGGCCAAGCGCTGGGATCTATGAGGTCATTCAGCGATGAAAACCTTGTTGAAACCATTGTTAGGAGAGGGTAGGAAGTAAGATGGAAGAAATAAAATATTAATGGTTAGAGATATGAAAGGGATTAGAGCTAGAGGCCAAAATGACACTGCAAAGAATCTCAAGTAGTGCCAACAGCGCACAACATGAGGTGCACTGACGGCACTAACACAACCCCCCCCCCCCCCCGCCACTCACAGAAAATTTGCAAATCATATTAAATAGTTCCAGAACATCAACATGATTTCCAGCGCACAGTATATGTTGATATGACCAGGAAACTGAAAATGCGTGAACAGCCAGCACCTAGATTGGTACCACAGAGTCAAGGCCTCCGCCAGAGCCTTATCTAATTTTCCATAGGACTCTTCTCGTCCTAAAGAAACAATTCCTACTTCTAGTTTGTGTCCTCATATAAATTTTGAGCATAACGCTCTCACTCTCAGTTCAATAAACGAGAACCCACTCATATCTTTTCAGTACGGTGAACTGTAACGTTACAGCGCCTCAGTGGCGTGATCGGTATGGTCTTGGCCTGACACCTCGGTGGCTGCGAGTTCGATTCTCGGGCATTCCATTGAGGGGTTAGAGATGTGTATTTCTAGTGATAGAAATTCACTCTCGACGTGGTTCGGAAGTCACGTACAGCCGTTGGTCCTGTTGCTGAATAACCACTTATTCCATGCAAAGTAAAATCACCAAACAAACAAACAAAGAGCAAAAACCAACAGGAGCGGCACTCTGATACCCTCTCATACCCTGTGCCCCCCCCCCCCCCCACACACCACCAAAAAAAAAATGCGCAAGGAAAATGGGCAAGGTTTCGCCAAGAGGAACGCCACATGACCAACTCGGAAAGAAAGGAAGGTTTTATATATATACTAAGTAAAATTGATATTAGACTTATTCATACCCAGGTCTCAACTGACTCACCCGCTGTGATGCAGAGCTGGTAACTGCATTTTCTTTAGCTGTCACCATTGATAAAGCGTGTGTGTGTGTGTGTGTGTGTGTGCATCACAAGAAGTACTCTGGCATTTTGTTGGTATGAGAGAGAGAGCTCATAAATCAATAAACTGGCAAGCATTTTCTCGCGTTATACTCAGTCATATTCATTAAAATGCTTATAAACATTGTAATGAATATGACTGAAATCAAGTACACTATACACTGAGTATAATGCGAGAAAATGCTTGCCAGTTTGTTCTATGAGCTCTCTCTCTCTCTCTCTCTCTCTCTCTCTCTTTCTCTCTCTCTCTCTCTCTCTCTCTCTCATACCAACAAAATGCCAAAGTACTTCCTGTAATGGTTCTCTTTGTGCGTTTATTACCGCATCACACATAAAATGTTGTCCACAAGAGAAAATGAGTAATGGCTTTTGCTCTGGTATCTCATTTAGACTGGGGGAAAAATATAATTATTGCTTGTTGGAATAAAAGGTAGACAATGAAAACATCTCGGTATATAAATCGACTTCCGACAGGTGATGTACAACATACCATTTCAGTAATATAACAGTAAAACACGGTTCATAGTCGTAAAAATCTTTTAAAATCTTTATTATTTCAAAGTTGAGCCACAGAGAAACGCTCAAACAAACTCACGCATACATAAATAATCCAATAAGCGAGAAAGAAAGACAGATAAGATATTACTAAGGGCAAACCCCGTCTCATCCAATGTAATCAGTAGAGTAAACAGAGACAAGGAATCAATTAAGGGACCGTGTAAGGGAAAGAGAGCAGCCCCCTGGGGGAGGTAAGGGAAGACGACCCTCTACCACTGACCCCAGGAGCATTCTTATAATCTTCGGAATCATTTCTAGTAGTTCCCCAGGTACCTTCTCTTTCAAGCCTTCTCCCCCGGGGCCGGGGTCCCCCCCCCCCCCCAACCCCAAACTCATCCCCGGACAACCAAGATCCACCACCACCCTATGACCCATCACCCGACATCGAAGCTCTGCAACAGATGCCTTTCCTTCTCCATAGCTCCGTCCAACCTACTACTACGTGGGCTTCTTCATAGCCTTAATGAAAAAGAGGAAAATGTCTCTTGTTAGGTTTCTCCCAATTGTCGTCGATGGGGAACCGCTCGCATTTCCAGCAAGTATGTGTGGGAGCTCGTAATAGAAAACGTGGTGACCTCTTCACCTGAATGTTTCCCCATAGTTCTGGGTCAGGTTTCCGCCGATAACCTTGAAATACGGAAGGAAATGAACGTTGAAGGAAATGAACGTTGAAGGAAATGAACGTTGAGAATCTTTCATCCAGGTGGGATCGAACCTCAGCCGGTATAAGAATGGGGTCGACTCTTTACACACTTATGTGTCATCTTCTTGGTTTTCCATACCAAGATGAGGTTAACCGCTTTTTTTTATTTAGTGGATTTGCAGCGTTTTCGAACGGGAGTCTAACGTTAAAGGGAAGAAATCTAAAATCAACATTTAAAACAATGCATTATAAATGGCACTTGTAATAGCAAATTCTGAACCCAGAATTGCTTGTTTGTAAATAAAAGGCCAACCAAAGAATTCCCCAAACTCGAGTAGATTCATCGATTGACCTTAAGAATTTACTTTTGCGTAACATCAAACGTCATCGACGCTGAACCAGCAACTTGAGTCAAAAGCTCTCTCTCTCTCTCTCTCTCTCTCTCTCTCTCTCTCTCTCTCTCTCTCTCTCTCTCTCTCTCTCTCTCTCTCTCAATATTTCGTTCCGTGTGGGCAGAGCGTAGGGACGGCACGTTTCGAAACCCCTCGACGAACGCCATTGTCGCTTTGACTCCAGTTTCAAAGACTGAATCAATCAGTCAATCAATTAATCAATCAGTCAATTCTAAACCACCTTCAGAGTGATGAGGAATGGTTCCGATACTGATTCGTCGCGGCGCCATAAATTCGCTACATTGTTGAAATATCTATCGATAAAAAGTTACATTGTTGAAATATCTATCGATAAAAAGTTACATTGTTGAAATATCTACCGATAAAATGTTATTGTTGAAATATCTATCGATAAAAAGTTACATTGTTGAAATATCTATCGATAAAAAGTTACATTGTTGAAATATCTATCGATAAAAAGTTACACTGTTGAAATATCTATCGATAAAATGTTACATTGTTGGAATATCTATCGATAAAAAGTTACATTGTTGAAATATCTATCGATAAAAAGTTACATTGTTGAAATATCTATCGATATAAAAAGTTACATTGTTGAAATATCTATCGATAAAAAGTTACACTGTTGAAATATCTATCGATAAAAGTTACATTGTTGAAATATCTATCGATATAAAAAGTTACATTGTTGAAATATCTATCGATAAAAAGTTACGTTGTTGAAATATCTATCGATAAAAAGTTACACTGTTGAAATATCTATCGATAAAAGTTACATTGTTGAAATATCTATCGATAAAAGTTACATTGTTGAAATATCTATCGATATAAAAAGTTACATTGTTGAAATATCTATCGATAAAAAGTTACGTTGTTAAAATATCTACCGATAAAAAGTTACGTTGTTAAAATATCTACCGACAAAAAGTTATTGTTAAAATATCAAGTGATAAAAAGTTACATTGTTAAAATATCTACTAATAAAAAGTTATATTGTTAAAATATCTAACGATAAAAGGTTACATTGTTAGAATATCTATTGATAAGAAGTCAAATTGTTGAAATATCTAATGATAAAAACTTACATTGTTAAAATATCTACAGATAAAAAGTTCGTTGTTATAATATCAACTGATAAAAAGTTACATTAAAATATCTATCGATAAAAAGTCACACTGTTAAAATATCCACAGATAAAAAGTTAGTGTAATATATCTACCGATAAAAAGTTAAATTGCTAAATTATCTACCGATAAAATGTCACAGTGTTAAAATGTCTACCGATAAAAAGTTACATTGTTAAAATATCTACAGATAAGAAGTTACATCGTTAAAATATCAACCGATAAAAAGTCACATTTCATTATTGTTATCGACTGACTTTCTGGTATTATTAGCCTGAACATTCTGGCTTGTTCTCTACCAGCATGTGTAAGAACTCATTATTATTATTATTATTACTATTATTATTATTAGCAAATGGGTGGTTTACTGTGGTTGGGTCGACTGGAGCGTTGAATTTAGACTGGTTGCGAGTTGACACAACGTCGGTTCCGGAGGCGTTGAAAGTAATAATAATAATAATATAATAATAATAATAATAATAATAATAATAATAATAATTAAATAATAATAATAATAATATTAATAACATTATTATTATTATTATTATTATTGATTTATTCTTAATTTTATTATTATAAAAATCCACAATAATATAATAAAATTGTACTATAAGTAAAAGATAAAAACAAAGACTTAAAAACCTGAACGGTGTTTTATCACACAACAGTTTAATCACATTCTAAATTTCCTAACAGCGCGATCAATATTAAACCAAAATTGACTATTGCTGTGAGCATGTTTATCATCAATGCCGGAACCATTCTCGAGTTAGAGAATAGAACAGAATATAGAACTTTGGTCAAAGGCCAAGCGCTGGCACCTATGAGGTCATTCAGCGCTGAAATGGGAGCTGAGAGTAAGATGATTTGAAAGGTGTAACAGGAGGAAAACCTCAAAGCAGTTGCACTAGGAATCAATTGCTAGGAGAGGGTGGAATGGAAGATGGAAGGAAGAGAATATGAACAGAGGTACAGTAAAAGGAATGAAAGAGGTTGTATCTAGAGGGCTGAAAGGACGCTCCCCCCCTCTCCAAATCGAGCTATAGAAAACGTCGAACACATAACAATAAGAACACACCAGTAACTTGACTGTTGTTACTCAAGCCTCATCCAGTAAACAATTCCAATTACCAACTTGAAAATGAGATAAACGTTCACGAAACCAGGAAGTCTTTGAAAACACAAAGTGTACGTATATAGCATATACACCACTTTTCCTCATTTGCAACTTCCAAAATTCCGAGTTTCTCGAGTCGCTATTCCTACTCTTTTTTTACTGTTTAATGATATAACTTTAAGGAAAAGCCTTTGAATACGTAGTTAACTCTCTTTTCATTCACTGTTCCACATTACAGGCGTGTAACTGTATGCATATATACACATACATACATACAGTACATTATGTATTGTTATATTTTCTCAACGTATTCAAAATAAAAATAAACACTCCTCAGTGATATGCGTGAGCCCTTGTGTAGAAAAATAATTGGAGCAAAATATTTGGGATTGGTCGACTGGGGTGGGCCACAGCCAAGGTGGAAAAGGGTATAGGGAAGACGCAGTATCAGCATGTATATATATATATATATATATATATATATATATATATATATATATATATATGTGTGTGTTGTGTGTGTGTATGTATGTATGTATGTATGTATGATGTATGTATGTATGTATATAAATCCAAAGACCGTAAATTTCAACTTCAGACATGGTGACTGTAGAAGTCCTCTGAGTCTCTTTTGGAAATAGTTTGCTTTTCTGAAGCTTATACAATTTACCATAATTGCAGATTGCCTGGGTACCCAAAATACTGGAATCCAGGCCCTCCTGGTTGCTACTGTACCAAGCGTTATATCCACTAGAACACGTGCGCTCATACATACATACATACATACATACATACACACATACTATGGAACAGTCTCCCTAAGGATATTGTGCAGTAGGAACCTCAAACGTTCAAGCGACTAAACAACCCTAAAGAAATTCACCTGGTATTTTAATCATTTCTCTTTATTTTTAACTATTAATTTATCAAATTCATATATTCATATTTTTTCCACCAAATAACTCATCTTGTCTTTCTGTATTTCCCATTACCTTCTATTATGTCTTCTTTCATACATACATACATATATATATATATATATATATATATATATATATATATATAGTAAGCATGCATGTATATAGGCTGGCTGACCAACCCAGCACTGCCCGGGCAACCTCTGAATGAAAACCGATAAAGTGTCTCTCCCTCTCTCCCTAACACCTGCTCTATTCTCTCTTCCCTCTCTCTTTCACTTCCTTTCCTTCTCACTATCTCCTTCTCCTTTTAAGATAGCTGCTTCAATTACATACCCCAGATGTGACTTTATATTTCACCCCTTCTCACCCCCCCCACCCCCCCCCCCCCTACCCCATTTCGATCCGGGTGAACTTAGACTTGAAGGGTATCAGGAGTGTCAAGGAGTGTCACTATTCATCTCAGCGACATCAAAAACTACAGATTAGACACTAATACCTGTCGTTTTTGGTTATTTTTACGTCGCTCCCTTCTCATCCCCACCTCCTTCGGTGCCAGTGATGCCTTACCCCAAGAGTATTCTTTCCCAGATAGTAAGTCGCATGTATACCAAGTTTGGTTGAAATGGCGCGATTCGTTTCATAGTTACGCTGGAACATACACACACATGCAGCTATTTTTACACCCACACATATACATACACACACACACACACATTATATATATATATATATAAAATAAAAATATATATATATATATATATATTATATATATATATATTACATATATATATATATATATATATATATATATATATATATATATTATATATATATATATATATATATATATAGAGAGAGAGAGAGAGAGAGAGAGAGAGAGAGAGAGATAGAGGCAGGAAGGTCGACAGACAGACAGACAGACGAGGGAATTTCGTCGCATTTCAAACCAGTCGAGACCCCCCAAATCAAAAGGAATATATTCTCAAAGGGCGCAGATTTTTTCCCCCCGAGTAATTCAGGTTCAAAACCTTACAAATTCCAACGAAATCCGGATATATCAACTAGAAATGGTCCGGCTCGTAATTCACAAATAAATAATGAGCTCTGAATTAGGCCGAGCAAACCTGGGACATTATTAAGTAAGGAATTTAACTCAATTTTTTTTTTTTTTACGTTCGAGCCTCTGGTGAACTGGCAAAATATTTTAATTGTTCACTGCGCAAAATCGGTACCAACGGGCTTATATGGCATTTAAACTGCAAAGGGCTCCCGGCAATGTTGTTTTTATTTAGAGATGTGTGTCATCCTTATGTAACTACTACAACAACAACTAATATACTACTACTACTACTAGCATTACCATGAAATCAATACCCATCGTATGGTTCCAGACAATACCTGGATGCCTTGGAATAAAATAGTCACTTCCTGTTCTTCAAAATATTGCACAGAGACATCGACACACATATATAATGCATATATATAAAATTATATAAAAAAAAATAGCACACAACTTCACAGTGATATATTCACATTACTCGTATTAGGCTTCAAGGAGAATGGATGGTTTCGATTCCAGATTCTTTAACTTACAAAGTTAAAAGTTTTCGAAGACATGCAGTCTTGTTCTTCGGGTAAATTAAAGACTCTGGAATCTAATAGATACATATATATATTTATATATATATATACACACATATACATATACATATATAGTGAGTAAACGTTACTGAATGGGGCAGCCATATTCACTTGATGCCAGCAACAGACACTTCA
>NC_087208.1:64490981-64493481 GCF_015104395.2 Macrobrachium nipponense | reverse complement strand
ATTAAGGCTAGAGGGTTGCAATTTGGTATGTTTGATGATTTGAGGGTTTGTGATCAACGTGCCAATTTGCAGCCCTCTGGCCTCAGGAATTTTTAAGATCTGACGGCGGACAGAAAAAGTTAGGACGGTCAGACAAAGCCATCTCAATAGTATTATTTTACAGAAAACAAAAAACGCGAATAGACGAATGTCCGCATTCACTTCCACAAAAGTGATTACATTAAGTGTCTCAAAAGCCCTTCACGAATGCGACCCCAAGACTATATATGAGGAACTTTCATCTGATTAAGAAAGCTGAATATGCCAAGTATTTCGAGAAAAAAAATGGAAGAATTTGGGAATTAATATGGAAGACGCCGTATGACTAATATAATTACAGGTCCTACAGGGCGCCTTAGAGAAACAGAATATACAAATTAGGCAAAAGACCAAGCGCTGAGACCTATGAGGTCATTCAGCCCTGAAAGGAAATTTGAGAGTAATAGGCTCGAAAGGAACATCTCGCAGTTGCACTATGAAATAAATGTTAGAAGAAGGTGGAAAGATGGAAGAAAGAATAAAGGAGGTACAATAAAAGGAACGAAAGTGGTTGCAGCTACGGACCGAAGAAGTGCAACTACATAAGCCTACTGTAACCCCCGGATCTCAATCCAACGCCCTCAAACATGGTCCCATTACTGTGTTCTCATTCTCTACCAAAAAAGGACTCGTTCAAATACCTGAAAACAAATATATTGCATAAAGAAAAAAATCGTGAAATCTGATAGGTGAAAGATGCCGCTGAACCAAATACCTGCTCCGGATTTGTTTGGGATGTAAATGGTGAAGACATTCTTGAGATTTTAGGCCTTCTGTCATGATTTCGTCAATCTCATAACGTAATTCTCTCACGGTATGTGATCCACATCGTCGAGGTAAATGAAGCTCATTACAATATGAGATTGATGTATGACTTTATAAATCGTTTCCTTGTGCACGGTTCTTACCATGAATATATCACAGGTTTCAGAAACGTAAACACACAAACACACCTATATAAATATATATACAATAATTCACTAAGTTTGATCAGAAAAGTGAATTTCTACCTGGAAGGGGAATGACAGTGGAGGGTTGCAGATATAGTAAAGAATAGTACAGAGTACACTGAAAAACTGAATATGGTAACACTGCGTCCCGGGCTTTAGATAGTTACGCAATGTGTAAGTTTTAGGTAAATAAAAGGATATCTGGGTGTACATTTGCAACTGAAAAGTGTTTTAATAATTTACTGTATGCGAATTACACCGTTAATATTCGAAATAGGATATTATTATAATCGTTGAATGTAAGCTGAATGTAACTATCTAAAGCCCGGGACGCAGTATTACCATACAAAAACACCACAGGCGGATGGACAGATGAAAAAAAACAGAGTATAGTTATCTAGACTACACTGGAGTACTAAGCTTCAATGCTTATGCTAATATAGTAGAGGCAACATACGTATGTGTATAACTAAATAAAGCATTCGTGCAGACAAAACTAGTCATAAGTTACTGTACGGCAAATACAGCACTCTGAATATTAATGGAAATTTTTCTTGAAAAATAATTTTATGATAAACGGCGGGATTAGTTTATTACGATTTAATAAAAATAATTTTTTTTTAGACCGTAACGAACATACTGCAAGTAGAGAAGAACCGAGTCAGGTGGTAAGTAAATCACGTTCATGACCAATTCCACATTGCCATGAATAAACCGTCCCAGCAAAACGTCGCATATGTCACTGTTATTGTTCCCAAACAAGATACTTGAATTTATTATACTTCAGAGAGAGAGAGCGAGTTAATGATTTAGTGTTCCCAAACAACCTACTTAGATTTACGTACTACTTGAGAGAGAAAGTTAATCTTTTGTTCCCACACAACCTACTAAAATCATTACCAGAGAGAGAGAGAGAGAGAGAGAGAGAGAGAGAGAGAGAGAGAGAGAGGAGAGAGAGAAGATTTTATTGTTCAACCCTACTTAAATTTACTATTGAGAGAGAGAGAGAGAGAGAGAGAGAGAGTTAATTTGATTTTGTTCCCAAACAACCTACTTTAAATTATTACTGAGAGAGCGAGAGAGAGAGAGAGAGAGAGAGAGAGAGAGATTAGAGAGAGAGAGAGAGTACTTGAGAGAGAGAGAGAGAAGAGAGAGAGAGTTAATGATTTATTGTTCCCAAACAACCTACTTAATTATTACTTGAGAGAGAGAGAGAGAGAGAGAGAGAGAGAGAGAGAGAGAGAGAGAGAGAGAGAGAGAGAGAGTTAATGTTATGATGGTTCCCAAACAACCTAGTTAAATTATTACTTGAGAGAGAGAGAGAGTTAATGATTTATTGTTCCCAAACAACCTAGTTAAATTTACTACTTGAGAGAGAGAGAGAGAGAGAGAGAGAGAGAGAGAGAGAGAGAGAGAGAGAGAGAGAGAGAGAGAGAGTTAATGATTTATTGTTCCCAAACAACCTACTTTAA
>NC_087208.1:64473481-64488481 GCF_015104395.2 Macrobrachium nipponense | reverse complement strand
TCCTGAATTATGAGGCAAAAGTGGGTGGAGCCTCATGAAGTCATCATTCTGACGATAATTATTGGTGAAGGTTTAAAGCCAATATACGGAACCGGCTATTTTTTTCAGTAAATAGGTAGATAGCTAATAAATATAGCAGTTATCAAATCAAGCTTGTCTACTATGTTTTTGAAAATTACCAACTATTCCCTACATCTTGTCAATCTGATTGTGACCTATAAAGTATACTGTAATTTCTTAGGAAACCTATTTTGGGAGTAAGACTAATAATCGAAGTGTTTTTGTATTTATTAACATATTTTGTTGGATTGTTCATTATGACAATTATCAGTGGAGAGGTTCCAGAGTTCATAAACGTGTACTGCTTTGCTTGTATTTAAATTTGTATGTCATTGTTGACAGAGGTTTAGCCTTCGTTACGTATAGCCAATCATCCATCGAGAAAGAGGGAAGAAATGCTGTCATAAGTTACGTAACGAGTGCATTCGAAACCTTTTCTCGGAGTAAGTTGGCCTGTCTTCAAAAAAAGTCACTTTTACATTATAAGTACCAAATTTATTCAACCTACGTAATGCAGAATACAGTCAAAATTTATGTGTAGATATAATATGTATTCTGAATAAGCGTTATATTTATGAAATGCATAGATAAAAAGTTATTGCGAAAAAACCGTGTTACAGAGGCCCTGAATCTCATAATAGTTCGTTTTAACAGGGTGCTTGTAATGGTACTGGGACTTTATGGACAGCCTATATATTTTCAATATATACTATATATATATATATATATATATATAATATATATATATATTATATATATATATATATAAGAAAATGAAACCTAGTTCGTTTTAACAGGGTGGACTATTATATAGATATATATATATATATAAGATAATATCTAAATATATTATGAATATATATATATAAATATATATATATATATATATATATATATATATATATGAATAATTATCACATCACCGTGATTCATATAAATTATTCCAGCTACATATGTCCTTTAATATCTAATTTGCTCTACCTCGGAATTTATATATTTTCATATATGTAAACCGAAGGGGAATTTTTTAGTTGATAATAATTTCTTCCCCTCATGGGATCGAACCACCGTCCAGTGGACGCTATTGTCACTGTCGTCCTGATTTCGTCCCTGTCCACTGGACGGTGGTTCGATCCCATGAGGGGACGAAATTGTTATCAACTAATTCCCCTTCGTTTTAGATATATGAAAATATATCATTCCGGGGTAGAGCAAATTAGATATTAAAGGACATTTGTAGCTGGAAATAATATATTTATAATATAGATATATATATATATATATATATATATATATATATATATATGTGTGTAGTGTGTGTGTGTGTATGGTTATGTGCATAAATATACCAACTGGATTAATAATGAATAACAAGTGAAGAAATCAGTAACATATATAAAAATTATGATGCTCTGAGAGCGTTTTACTCGTCTGAAATATATATAGTAAAACGCAATAAAAATATGGAAGTCTTCAAATTTGTCAATATTTATTAACCCTTTAAATTTACCCTTTAATTCGTCAAGCTATGATGAATTAAATGGTAGATTGAACAAGGCGTGATCCGACATCCAGGTTACTCGGGACGCATGCAAGAGTTTAACCTCACATAAATTAAAACGTGTTCAATCTACGGCCAAATAGATCCCTGTTTCACCTACGAAAATTTAAATAAATACGCTATATTTCTTTAGTGTTTAACATGCACCTTATTTATCTTTTACATTTTCATTCTAAAAAATAAATCATAAATATCCTTCCCTAAAATTCCTGCATCTTTAACTCAACACGAAACACCTTTTTCAGACCTTTTTAGGGTCTCCCACAGACCTTTCCTACCCCCGCAACAAGAACAACAACAAAGTAGTTTTTAGGCTTACCCCCCAAGTAAGCCAAACCTAAAAAAAATATATTGGAATTTTAAATTACGGAGAAGCGTAGGCTAAATAGGGAAAGAAAAATGGAACCACACTTCTAACAGACCAACGCAACAGAAATCAATTGTAAGAACTTGGGCCTGATAAGGCATGATCGTATTCGGTCATTCTGTCCCCGACAGCTACGGCTCTGTAGTCTCTCGACGTCAGATCTCGGAAGATAGAGGAAATCTTATGACATTTATTCCTACATATGTTATTGGGAACACCTAACGCCGTCGACCTTTTAGTCTAGAATGGAAAAGTTTCCTACAGAAAGCCCTCGTGTGCGAACGGCAATATTATTTCAGCGGCACAAAAGTGAGAAGTTTAAAATTGCAGTTGAAAAACAAAGCGAGGAGAACGTCAGGTCGAATTATTTGGTTTGATTTGCCATCACGAGTAACTTTCTGTAGGCGCAACTTTTTATTTGGTCTGTGGGGAGGGGGTGCGTGTGTGTTCGTGTATGTGTGTGTGTGTGTGGAATGCGCCCGTGTTAGTGTGTGTTTATGAATGCGAAAGTGTTTGTGGTTTGTGTGTACATGTGCGAATGCTAACGTGTTTGAGTGTGTTTGTGAATGCGCCCGTGTTCGTGTGCGCGTGTTTGTGAATGTGCCCGTGTTCGTGTGCACGCGTGCTTGCTCTCGAACCGAAAACATTCTCAGTAGCTGAACAAAACTGGAATGGCGCAAAAACATCATTCTTTCCAAGCAGGGTGCATGATTGCCGTCAGCAGACATAAAAGGCTTTTTTTTTTTTTTTTGTGACTAAAGCACATATTGCATGAAAGTCGCTCGTAGCCTGAAGAAAAAAAAACATTTCTCTGTCGATCAAGGGCACTGCCGAATATCCGGCCCAATAACATACTATGTATGTCTGTGAAAGGCGGACCGGTATTTTTTTGCAGCGTACAGTTTGGAAAAGATGGAGGCCGTAGTGTGTGTGTGTGTGTGTGTATTCGAAATCATTTCATCTATAGATCAACCTGTAATAATCGAGTTTACATCAGCTTTCAGTGGCTTCAGAGCTTCAATTCCTGTGTACACTCTCCGGTATCCACAAATCACACCTGATTACCGGTAAAACCCACCAACCTTCGCTCGTTTGTTTGGTGTTTTTACGTTGCATGAAACAAGTGGTAAAGCCCCGTACACACTTGGAAACATTGTTTGGAAACAATGTTTGAAAACGGTTTCCAAACAGTTTGGAAACAGTTTCCGTTTGGAAACAGTTTGCAAATTATTTGTAAACTACTTCCAAACAATGTTTCCTGTCCACACCTCAGTTGTGGTCATGCCTGTGATGAGTGTAGAGGTTGCTGCAGCAGCGTCTGCATTTTACTTGGCACTTTTGATAAAGTCAAGGGAGGTCAAGAAAAAGAGAAAGATATGGGTGAGAAATTTTTTTGAAAAAGGACCCTATGGTGATTTGCTTTTGGCGGCTATCCCCGTCAAGGCATCCATCTTTTTAATTCTATTTTTGTAATCCACATTTGTTACATCCCACAATGATGGGGGATGAATGCAGCAATTCAATTAGTTCTAGAGTTTTCTCGGCAGACCACATTGTGTTATCACTGCAAGTCTTGAGTAGGTACTAATTCATCGTCGCCTCGGCCGCACACACACACACACACACACACACACACACACACACACACACACACACACACACGCAGTGTTTCCCATTCTGGATGGGAAACAGTAATTCGTGAAATGGTGTTTGGAAATGGTTTGCAAACAGTTTGGAAACAGTTTCCAAACTGTTTAGAAACAGTTTGTAAGCAGTTTGGAAACACTGTTTGCATACAGTTTGGAAACAGTTTCCAAACTGTTTAGAAACAGTTTGTAAGCAGTTTGGAAACACTGTTTGCATACAGTTTGGAAACAGTTTCCAAACATTGTGACTTCCAAACCACGTCGAGAGTGCAATTCTGTCACCAGAAATACACATCTCTCACGCCTCAATGGAATGCCCGAGAATCGAACTCGCGGACACCGAGGTGGCAGGCCAAGACCAAACCGACCACGCAACTGGACGGGGTTATCGCCCGCTCGTTTCCTTCGCTTCTTTTCCCAAATGACATAATTTTCTCTGTTCAAATTAGCTTTCGCCTCAACAGAATCCTAAATGAAAGAATTCAATCACCTGATGACGCGCTTGAGTGACAGCGGCGCTGTCTCTTGAGGGTTCGCCTGACTTCTCCATACTTTTTCTTTCCTTTTTTTTTTTTCATATATCAGAACAGAATATAGTTTTTAGGCCAAAGGCCAACCTCCCCGTTGGACGAGTGGGTTTCGTGCTCGCCTACCGATTCGGTAGCCGCGAGTTCGATTCTCCGCTCTGCTAACGTGGAATCAGAGGAATTTATTTCTGACGATTAGAAATTCATTTCTCGATATAATGTGGTTCGGATCCCACAATAAGCCGTAGGTCCCGTTGCTAGGTATCCAGTTGGTTCCTATCCACGTAAAACTATCTAATCCTTCGAGCCAGCCGTAGGAGAGCTGTTAATCAGCTCAGTGGTCTGATTAAACTGAGATATGCTTTTCTTTTTCCTTAGGCCAGAGGCCAAGCGCTGGGATGTATGAGGTCACTTAGCGCTGAAACGGAAATTGAGAGTCAAAAGGTTTGAAAGGTGTAACTAACAGGAGGAAAGTCTGGCGGGAGAGGGTGGAAAGTAAGATGGAAGAAAGAATATGAATAGAAGCACAGTAAAAGGAATGAAAGGGGTTGCAGCTAAGGGTCGAAGGGACGCTGTAAAGGACCTCAAGTAATGCCTACAGTGCACCGCATGAGGTGTACTGACAGAGCTACCCCCCTTGAATTTTTTTTTTCTCTTATAATTTAAAAACTGGCTATTA
Source organism: Macrobrachium nipponense (assembly GCF_015104395.2). Taxonomy (NCBI): domain Eukaryota; kingdom Metazoa; phylum Arthropoda; class Malacostraca; order Decapoda; family Palaemonidae; genus Macrobrachium; species Macrobrachium nipponense. The sequence goes on along the minus strand of NC_087208.1, from coordinate 64,483,641 downwards.
CCTGACACTGTCCTCTTTGCATACGACATACAACCTATTTCATCGCGATGATGTAATTTGTTTCGTTAAAGTTATAAACTAAGATTGTGATGAGTGTTCTGATAAAGTTCATTACTTCTCTGATACACACCCAAAAAGAGGGGATTTAAATCCTTCTGTAAATGAAGTCTTAATCCCACCGCGCCAATTAGTGGGGCAGGTAGTATAACCCAGATTATTTTTCTAGCAAAAGGAATGGAAAACAGCCCTAAACAATATACAGTATAAAACCAATAGTTTTTCTTATACGCACAACTTGACACGTACATTACACATAATTATATACATTATTTACATTTTAATATATATATATATATATATAATATATATATATATATATATATATATATAGTATATATGTGTGTGTGTGTGAGTGTGTGGGTATATAATACTCGTATATTAGTTACAACAATTAAAACCATCATTGTAAACACCAAAGTTTATTTAAATACAATGAGATTTTAATATATATATATATATATATATATATATAGATAATATTATTATATATATATATATATATATATATATATATATATATATATATATATATATATATATATATAGTGTGTGTGTGGGGGGGGGTATATAATACTCGTATATAAGTTACAACAATTAAACCATCATTGTAAACACCAAAGTTTATTTAAATACAATGAGATTTAAAATTGTGGTAATGGATGAGATGGATATTTCTCCCTTAACATTGCTTTGCTCTCTCAAAGCAAACCTCTGAGTCCCATTTAACCGTGAACTTATTCTGACTTGTAGACTACAACTTACCTGGCAAATGTCTAAGTTTAACTTCCTAAATTCACGTATCTTTTATCGTATTCCCAAAGCGCTAAACGACTTTGAAGCTAAACCACTCACTGTTGATAATAAACCCAAAAAAGCAACGGTGTCTATCATAAAGCGTCACGTGACTTCGTAAACATGAATACGAAATTTTCAATTGAATCCTTATGAATTAAAATAGTTTTAATGACACCGTTCATTCTCGATTGCAGGCCTGCCCCTCCACAAATCAAATGGTACGTAATAAACATCACAATGTACTACATCAATTAAAAACCCTTTAAAAACCATTTGGGTAGAGATTCCAACGTAGCAATCTCTAAGAGGAGCATAGGAACAGTGGTTCCTTGTGAATTCCCGTTAACAAACGAGCAGGGGTTCTTACTTGGCAATCCCAAGATAGATAGATACATTATACAATGTATGTTAAGGCAAAACGCTGGGATCTATTAGGTCATTCAGCGCTGAAGGGAAAATTGAGAGTAAAAGGTTTGAAAGGTGTCCAGTTGAGTTGAATATAGAATTTAGACCAAAGGCCAAGCACTGGGACCTATGAGGTCATTCAGCACTGAAATGGAAATTGACAGTAAAAGGTCTGAAAGGTGTAATAGATGGAAAACCTCGCAGTATTAGGAGAGGATGGAAAGTAAGATAAAGAAAGAATATGAAAGGAGGTACAATAAAAGGAACGAAAGTGGTTGCAGCTAGGGGCCAAAGGCACGCTGCAAAGTACCTTAAGTAATGCCTACAGTGCACCGCATGAGGTCCACTGACGGCACTACCGCTCCTACGGGAGTTTGAAAGGTGTAACTGTAAGAAAACCTCACAGCTGCATAATGAAACACGTAAAAAGAGTTGAAAGTAAGTTGGAAGAAAGAGACTATGAACGGAGATACAGTAAAAGGAATGAAAGGAGTTGCAGCTAGGGGCCGACATAGCACTAACAAGAACATAAGTAATACCTATAGTGCACCACGTGAGGTGCATGAGCATACCAATAGTGTGAACACACGGGTATGGGTTGAAACTGGGCAATCATCAATGTGAGAATATGAGCAGGTGTTCCTACTTGGCAATCCCCTGAGTGATCAAAGTATGGGTTCCTACTTAGCAACCCTCAATGTAAGCTCATGAGCAGTGGTTTCTACTTAGCAACCCTCAATGTGAGCATATGAGCAGGCGTTCCTATTTGGCAACTCTCAATGTGAGTGTATGAACAATGGTTCCTACTTGGCAACCCTCTGTGTGAGCACGCGAGTAAGGGTTACTATTTGGCAACCTTCAATGTGAGCATATGAAGAATGGTTCCATTCTGGCAACCCTCAATCTGAGCAAGGGTTTCTACTTGGCAACCCTCAGTGTGAGCATATGAGCAGGAGTTCTTACTTGGTAACTCCCAATCTGAGAGTATGAGCAAGGGTTTTCACTTGGCAACCCTCAATGTGAGAGAATGAGCAAGGGTTCCTACTTGGCAACCCTCAATGTGAGCAAATGAGCTGTCGTTCCTACTTGATAACCCTCGATGGGTGCGTATGAGCAAGGATTTCTACTTGGCAACCGTCAGTGTGAACATATGAACAAGGGTTCCTACTTGGCAACCCTCAATGTGAGCATATGAGCAGGCATTCCTGCTTGGCAACCCTCTTGAGTGAACAAACGGGTAAGGGTTTCTACTTGGGAACCCCCAATGTGAGCATGTGAGCAGGGGTTCCTACCTGGCAATTCCAACGTGGGCATACAGGCATACTTGGCAATCCCTGCAGTTGGTAGTGGCTCCCACTGGGCTAGCCCAATATGAAAGGACACTGCTTCCACAACTGTCCCCCAGTGAATATAAGAGCCAGAACCTCTTACATGGCAATCACCAGTGAGCGTGTGTGCTCAGTGGCCTTCCATGTGAGCTTAAGGGCTAGGGCTTCTATTTAGCAATCACTGACGTGAACATAGTGGCTTCTATTTAGCAATTACTAGCGTGAACATAGTGGCTCCTATTTAGCAATCACTGACGTGAACATAGTGGCTCCTATTGGGCAAACACAGACGTGAACATAGTGGCTTCTATTTAGCAATCACTGACGTGAACATAGTGGCTCCTATTTGGTAATCACAGACGTGAACATAGTGGCTCCTATTTGGTAATCACAGACGTGAACATAGTGGCTCCTATTGGGCAATCACTGACGCAAGCATGCAGACTAGGGTTTCTGTCTGGAAATTCCCGACGTAAGCATGTGTGGAATATAGTGGCTAACGGTGGGAGCACACAAATACAACTATTTCGGTCAATGGCAACACACGCAAGTAGATGAGAGAGAAAGAGAGAGACAGACAGACAGAGAGAGACAGAGAGGATGCAGCAGTGGTTCCTAGTTTACAGTCACCCATGTGAACATATGTTTTACTTAGCAACACACAGGCGAATATTTCCCCAATGATGTTTACTTAGCAACACCCACGGGAACATATCCCCAGCGATGTTTACTTAGCAACACCCACAGTGAACATATTCCCCAGAAAGGTTTACTTAGCAATACCCACGTGAACATACGAACAGCGGTTCTTAACTAGCCAACACCTAACACAAATCTATAGCCAATGGATCATACCTGATGACAACCTACGTATACACTTAAGGGCCATTGCTCCTACTAGGAAAGCCCTCGATCAAATGTCAAGTGTTATGACGGCACCTCAAATAGTTTCTGTCTTATATTTTCATACGAAAATAAAGGTCATACCTGACGATATTGATTTGTTTTCAAAGAGATGATATATTGAAAAAAAAAACATAGGATCCCTGTTCTTTTATGATTCAGTACAATATTTTTAAAAATTCTACGGACAAAAGAACCATTGTGAAGTAACAATAAACTGTTGTTGCAATCAAAGCATTGTTTTAAGGGGTTATTTACGCGCTAATAATCAGTTCTATTCACCTAATTATTTACTCCGTCAACAACTGTTCCAGAGATAACTGGAACTGCTGTTGATCTTTTAGCATTACTGCTCTATTACCATTCTCCTGCTAACTGAATACATTTTGACTTATCTATTAATTTATTATTTTACTTTTTAATCTGAGATCTCCTCTTTCCGTATTTCCCTTTATCTCGTCTTACTTCTTCCTAATAAACACCATATTCTTAGGAAGTTTGAATTTCAAGTCAGTGGCCCCTTTGGTGGGCTTGTTCTATATGAATAGGTTCAGCTTCTGGATGATAATAATAATAATAATAATAATAATAATAATAATAATAATAATAATAATTAATAATAATATTATTATATTATTATTATTATTATTATTATTATTATTATTATGTCCTAATGATTCACTGACGAATTTATCGAGTGACCGAGTTAACAGATTATCAAAAGGTTTACTGATTCAAAGGCTGTATTTAGCGTCTCAGATGTAAGGCTCAGTGATGTATGCTGCATGGCTTTGTACATACCAATGCGATACATAAAAGAAAATCTATTGGAATACAGATATAAATAACTCCATTTTTAAGCGATGGAGAAGTTTACATTAACGAATTCTAGGTTTTAATGTATAATTGATACTTAACACTATTTACGGAGAACAGCATTAAAACAAAGAGCAGATGCAATGACTGATGGAGAAGGTTGATATAAATTTTGTTAAGAGTTCAAAGTATTAGAGAAATCGAATGAGATCAGTATTTTAACACTTTTCTTAGTCTACCAAATATCTGTTTCTAACAATGTTTAAATAACGAATAACTTCCAAACAAAAAATATAGCGTAAGTTATTATTATCATTATTTCTAAATAAACCTGTACAAACATGGAACAAAGTACTATTATTATTATCATTATTATTATTATTATTATTATTATTATTATATTAAAATTGAAGCTAGACTTACATGTAAAATAGTAAATCATAAAAAAATTAACCTACACTAATATGGAACAAATTAGTGAATTATTATTATAATTATTATTTAAAAAATGAACGAGAGCTCATATGGAGCAAAGTAAATGGGTTATCATTATTTTATTTATTTATCTTTTTTAATCGCCGTCATCCTATTCGACTGGGAGGTAATTATAGTGTGGGGTTCCGGTTTGCATCCTGCCTCCTTAGTAGTCCATCACTTTTCTTACTATGTGTGCAGTTTCTAGGATCATACTCTTTTGCATGAGTCCTGGAGCTACTTCAGCCTCTAGTTTTTCCAGATTCCTTTTCGGGGATCTTGGGATCGTGCCAAGTGTTCCTATGATTATGGGTACAATTTCCACTGGCATATCCCACATCCTTCTTATTTCTATTTTCAGATCTTGATACTTATCCATTTTTTTCCTCTCTTTCTCTTCAACTCTGGTGTCCCATGGTATTGCGACATCAATGAGTGATACTTTCTTCTTGATTTTGTCAATCAACGTCACGTCTGGTCTATTTGCACGTATCACCCTATCTGTTCTGATACCATAGTCCCAGAGGATCTTTGCCTGATCGATTTCTATCACTCCTTCAGGTTGGTGCTCGTACCACTTATTACTGCAAGGTAGCTGGTGTTTCTTGCATAGGCTCCAGTGGAGGGCTTTTGCTACTGAATCATGCCTCTTTTTGTACTGGTTCTGTGCAAGTGCCGGACATTCGCTTGCTATGTGGTTTATGGTTTCATTTTGCGTATTGCACTTCCTACATATGGGAGAGATGTTATTTCCGTCTATCGTATTTTGAACATATCTGGTTCTTAGGGCCTGATCTTGTGCCGCTGTTATCATTCCTTCAGTTTCCTTCTTTAGCTCTCCCCTCTGTAGCCATTGCCATGTGTCATCGCTGGCTAGTTCTATAGTCTGTCTCATGTATTGTCCGTGCACTGGTTTGTTGTGCCATTCCTCTGTTCTGTTTGTCATTCTCCTGTCTCTGTATATTATTATTATTATTATTATTATTATTATTATTATTATTATTATTATTATTATTATTATTATTATTATTATCTAAAAATGAACCAGAGCTCATATGGAGCAGAGTAAATGGATTATTATTTTTTTGTTTTAATCAATTTTTCAATCGTAGTCATCCTATTCGATTAGGTGGTTTTTTAGTGTGAGGTTTCTGGTTGTATCCTGCCTCCTTAGGAGTCCATCACTTTTTCTTACTATGTGCGTTGTTTCTAAGAGCACATTCTTCTGGAATTAATTCAGCCTCTAGTTTTTCCAGGTTCCTTTTCAGGGATCTTGTGATCGTGTCTAGTGTCCCCATGATTATTATTATTATTATTATTATTATTATTATTATTATTATTATTATTATTATTATTATTATTATTATAAATTTTACGAAATTTATCTATATTGAAATCGTGTGTGCAATGTCTATAGATTAATACAAATCTAAGTGAATATTTTATGCCGACGTTTCATCTGGATTCGACCAGAAATTTTCAAGGCTGTGGTTTTGAGTAGACTGATGATGATGATATTATTATTATTATTATTATTATTATTATTATTATTATTATTATTATTATTATTATTATTATTATTATTATTATTAGGGGAAAAAACTCTCTATCACGAGAGTATATATAATGTTCTAAAGGGTCCACAATAATACAAAGTGTAAAAAGTCCGTGTATAATTTTGAAGACTTTACAGAAAGCTTTCGAACCCGTCCCGTGGGTTCATCTTCATTTGGACTGAAGATGAACCCAGGGAAGGGTTCGAAGCTTTCTGTAAAGTCTTCAAAATTATACACGGACTTTTTACACTTTGTATTATTGTGGACCCTTTAGAACAAAGTTACCCGGGACAACCAAGCAACCGGGGAGACGAACAAAAGGAGAAAACGAAATTCCCTCAAAGGACGAAATCGACCTGAAGCCTCCTCTCTCACACCAGGCAGCAGGAGAACCGTTCATCCATTCAATGTGATTCCCGTCGAACGAAGCAGCTCCATTGGTTGCATTTGCATTATCAGCCACATAGTCACAGACGAATTACCATAACACCTCCGCAATGCTGGGGGCGGGGGCGGGGGGCGGGGGGGGGGGGGGGGGGGGGGGGGGGGGGGGAGATGATGGGGGTGTTCTGACGACATCGCAAATGAATATGAATTTCGGTACCGCGGATTAACGGCGAATTTCACAGCTGCAAAATAATGAGGGACTTCAGTAAAGAAAATTAATGTACTACGAATTAATGAGGGATTTCAGTGTCGCAAATTATTGCACTGCAAATTAATGAGGGATTTCAGTATCGCAAATTATTGCCCTGCAAATTAATGAGGGATTTCAGTATCGCAAATTATTGCCCTGCAAATTAATGAGGGATTTCAGTATCGCATATTACCGAAATGAAAAATAGTGAGGGATTTCAGTATCGCAAATTATTGCACTGCAAAATTATGAGGGATTTCAGTATCGCAAATTATTGCACTGCAAATTAATGAGGGATTTCAGTATCGTAAATTACCGTACTGAAAAATAGTGAGGTATTTCAGTATCGTAAATTAATGTACTGCAAAATAATGAGGGATTTCAGTATCGAAAATATTGTAATGCAAATTAATTAGGGATTTCAGTACTGTAAATTAACGTACTACAAACTGATGAGAGATTTCAGTATAGAAATTCAATGTGCTGCATAATAATGAGGAATTTCAGTATCGCAAATTAATGTTCATTACTGCAAAAATTTAGGGATTTCAGTATCGTAAATTAACGTAATGCTAAATAATGAGGGATTTCAGTATCGCAAATATTGTAATGCAAAATAATGAGGGATTTCAGTATAGCAATTCAATTTGCTGCAAAATAATGAGGGATTTCAGTATCGCAAAGTAATGATCATTACTGCAAAAAAAAAAAAAATAGGGGTTTTAATATCGTAAATGAACGTACAGCCAAATAATGAGTGAATTCAATTTCGCAAATTAATGTTCAGTACTGCGAAATAATGAGGTTTTTAGTATCGCAAATCAATAATGCCTAATAACGAAGGGACTTCAGTATCACAAATTAATGTACTGCAAAATAATGGGGACTTCGGTATCGTAAATTAATGTTCATTGCGGCAAAAGAAAGAGGAATTAGTATTTTCAGTATCGCAAATTAATTTCGAAGAAAGTTTCAGCGTCGTAAAGAAATAAGAAGTTTAGTGTATTTACTGTCGTGGCTTCATTTGGCTTTCATTCATCCTTTAACATAAAGTGGCAAATGTCACTTTATGTTAAATATAATGTCACGTCGTGCTTTTCCGAAACGTAATATAATGTCACGTCGTGCTTTTCCGAATCGTAATATAATGTCACGTCGTGCTTTTCCGAAACGTAATATAATGTCACGTCGTGCTTTTCTGAAACGTAATATAACAAGCCAGGTTATTTAGTTATGTACACGAGAAGAAAACGTCTATATATCAGTAAGTTATATATACGTACACACGCACACATTATATCTCTTTGTTTGACGATTCGCCAGAAATCTCAGACACGCCAAAGTTAAGCCTCGAGGAAGTTAAATATGTAAATCCAAAGAACGCAGAGTTTGCACAAAATAAATAAATAAATAATAATAATAATAATAATAATAATAATAAATAATAATAATAAAAAAAAACAAGCGTTTCCAGTCATTCCAAAATGCCCGCGTGGACTGATATGCCTGCATACGGTGAGAGTTCAAGGGAAATAAACTCCACTAACCACTCTCTTCCCCTCTGCTGCTACCAAGCAAATGTACCATATATGTTATCTCACCTAGGTAGCTCGAGTAGCAGCTAGCTGGCTCTGTTCATCTCGACAAGCTGTACTCAATGGCTGTGTTTTCCTTGGTGAATTCCATGAATAAATTTCACAGAGAGCAAACCCAAAGTCAAAAACAGAAACAGCGCGTCTCTGTTTTTCTTAACTAACAAAAGTAGCATTATGTAGTAGCTACAGTTAATGAAGTATCAGTGACTAACGAAGGCGTACGGGGTTCTACCATTTTTCTATAATGATTATCCAAACGCCGCGACACCATAAAGGAAGTAGAGTACTGACAAATCCGGGAAAAGCTTACTTATTAAAAGGAAAAGTACTTTGCGATCCTGGCACCGTAATGTGGGATCTATAATATATATTACAAAATAAATGAGAGATCAGAGAACCGTTTGGTGATGTGGTATAGAGAGATGGAAGTACAAGAATCAGATGTGTTTTCTCGTTCTCGGGAAGTAAGCCTACAAACTACTTTGTTGTTGTTGCTGTTCTTACTGGGGGGAGGGTAGGAAACCCCTATGGAAAAGCCTAAAAAGGTCTGAAAAAGATGTTTCGCGTTGAGTTAAAGATACAGGAATTTTAGGATAGGATATTTATGATTTGTTTATTAGAATGAAAATGTAAAAAATAAATAATGTGCATGCTCAACAGTACAGAAAAATTATTGCTAATAAAATAGAGCGTATCTATTTCAATTTTCGTTGGTGTAACGATGCTCTATTTGACCATAGATTTTAGCACGCGCCCCCGAGTAAGCTGGAGGTCGGATCACGCCTTGTTGTTGGGACAACTTGCCCACACACCATGAACATAAATACTGGATGAGGCCATTCATTTATTTAAAGAGCTATGTTATTTTTTCCCCGATGAAGCGCGTAGAAAACGGAAACCACTAAAGGAAAACTGTTCACAAACGCACGACTCACAAGTACCATCACGCTTGACGATTCGTTCTTGTTTTGACGAACTGGCGTATCCCATTTTATTTCACTTATCTATTAATTTATTTAGTTTTCCAGTCAAACTGGCTCAGTTTTGGATACTCTATTACATATTAAAATTTCAGCTGTCTGCGTTGTCACATTTTCCAACCAAATTTCCACAAAAGATGGGCTGATTGGAAACTCTGAAAAATATCGGAATATTTGAAGAGTATTTTCTCTGAATGGGGAAAAAATGGCTTACTCCATTTCGACAAACCAATCTCACAAATGAGAGTCGTACCTGACTTTACATCCAAGAAATGAGGCAAAATTTCTGAGCAAATTTTCATGAATTATTTCCAGTCAATTAGTTCTTCTTTAATGAAATTTGAGAAAAGGAGCGTTACTCTGCAGATAATGTGGAAATACATTTATAATCGGAGTTACTATTGATATTGTGGAGAAAATGTGGAAATATATTTACCCTCGGAGTTATAATTGATCTTGTACATGTTGGTACTCAATAAAATCATAATTAAAATTCCTTCATTTCCTAACATCATCTTTTCATATTTCTTCCATACATCACTCTAATTTTTTCCTCTTCCATCCATTCTTTATCCCTCACACAGACACCCTAGAAGGCTATGAAGGGAAGG
>NC_087208.1:64413481-64460981 GCF_015104395.2 Macrobrachium nipponense | reverse complement strand
GGATGTTCAGGTGTTCCAAATCCTCAGTGAAACTCGGTCCTTTTTACCTCATATAAAATATTCTTTTCCCACAAAAGGTCGATGACCATCTCTGGTATTAAGAAAAAAAAAAGGCAAAAACCCTCCGATTTACAGGTCCTTCTCCTTCCATCGAAGCTCCGAAAGTAATCTTCTCCGGGCATTAACATCTATCTTCTTTCAGAGGATAATCTACTCTAGATCGGCTATTCATCTGCCATCAATCTCCGAGAGTAATTATTCTCGAGCCTCCTTAGACTTAGTGTCTTTAGATTATTATCTCTCTTTACCAAACTTATAAACTTCTTCCTACATATCAAGATATTTTCATCGTGCTACATTCTTTACACTCAAAACAGCACCAGCAATCTAATATAATCCTCTCCAAGAAGATCAAACATTTCATCTCCGTCTGGGAACTTTGTGTTGTCACCGCCCCCACCCACCGTCTGGTATTCCGCATCTAGAGAAGCTATAGAGTTTACCCTCCATAAAAGAACCTGACACTTTTCCTACTTTATGTAGCCATCATTTTTCTCCCCGTCAGAGAATCAATATTATTTTCCTCCCCAGGATCAAGTGATCCCTCCTAGATCGCCCTAAATCTTCCCTACATCGCCTACGTAGGCACACCACCTTGAAGATGTATCTAGGGGGATCGAGGCGCTCAATAAACATTTTTTTGAAAGTGTAAATTTACCTAACTTGAGATTACCGTGGCGTGCGTTTACTTAAGCAAGGAGTACCGTACGATAACTTTACATGCCACGGGCCGCTGTGTACTCGTTGTTGACAGTGATAAAATAAGGTAAATAACACAGTCTCTATAAACAGATTCCCCACTGTTATGAACTTCACTGATCGCCTGGCTTTTTCGAGCACAAAAGATCACCTTTGCGTTATACGGGTACCTCTATTGAAAGGCAACAATGACCCACACGGTGTACGAACAGGTAGAAGAACTTCAGCTCTGTGCAGGGTTGCTGCCCTTATTGATTTTCTGTTTTTCTCTTTAATCTTAATAACAATGATCGAGTTTGCTGTAAACGTTTAACTCCGCGGGACTACAAACAACCAGTAGTGGGGGTGAATATAGAATTTAGGCCAAAGGCCAAGCACTGGGACCTATGAGGTCACTCAGCGCTAAAATGGAAATTGACAGTAAAAGGTTTGAAAGGTTTAACAGGAGGAAAACCTCGCAGTTGCACTATGAATCAAGTGTTAGGAGAGGGTGGAAAGTAAGACGAAGAGAACATGAAAGGAACTACAGTAAAAGGAACGAAAGTGGTTGCAGCTAGGGGTCGGAATTACGCTGCAAAGAATCTCAAGTAATGCCTACAGTGCACTGCATGAGGTCCACTGACGGCACTAACCCCCCTACAGGAAACAACCAGTAGTAATGACTATAATAACGCTGCCAGTTCTATTTCTACTCTCTAGAAATCTTATTTTCATCGATTCACTAATAAAAACGTTTTGTTACGGGAATAAGCTTGTTTCTTTGTTTGTATGGTGTTTTTACGTTGCATGGAACCAGTGGTTATTAATAATAATAATAATAATATCCTTTATTTCGGTTCAGAGCCATATACAATGAATATACAAAATACACAGTAACATATACAATCTAGATATATGAGTCAACATGATAGGAAAAATGAGTAATCGGCACTTATCCACAAAATAGCTGAGGTAGCATAAAAGATAGTAATCATAATACTGGTAATAGTAATAATATTGGTGAGACAAAAAAATGCATTGAGTTATAACAGTTAGTGCACAGATTATATAACTTAAATTTCAACTAGAGACCTTAGGTGGTTACAGTAGTCAGTCCAGAGGGCTAAATACATAAATTGAATGTATAAAAAAAAACTTTAACTTGATAGTAATCACAGAAATAATGAAAAAATAAAATATCAGCAATAAATATAATAATGACGAAATCTGCAGATGACATCTTGCTAATACAGAGATTAAGTCCTTTAGGGGACAAAGGCCTCATTTTCCCATCTTTCCCACAATTTAGATCTTCTTCTTGCTTCACTCCTTAGGATGCTTTGTATGAGCGAGTTGCCGCTGTTTCTCACTCGGGTTACCAGGCTGGACATTGTTCTCCTTACAATGATTTTTAAATTGTCCAGGTGGTTTTTCTAAGAACATCTGTGTGGCGGAGTGGTTAGCGTGGAGTGTTTGTGAGGCGTCTCAGAATGTCATTGTGCACAACAGTGATACGTCTCATGGTCTCTCGGGTATAGTTCGTCCAGAGGGAACACCCATAGATACTGTAGCAGTACGAGCGGAAGAGCAGCAGTTTCACGTCTCGGTGACAGAAGGCAAACCTCCTTGCAATCATGTTGCCAGTTGCACATAGTTTACGACGGCTCTGTTCAATGTCTGCCGTATCTTTTAGGTCGTCGGTAATAATGTGACCCAAATACGGAAATTCGCGCACAAATTCCAGCCGATGGTTTCCGAGGAAAATTTGTGGTTCTGCAATATGCTTAAGCGATCTCGGGAGCAGCGACATGCACTGGGTCTTGGTTTCGTTGTAGATTATATCAAAATTCTCTTGCATATTGGCGGCAAGTGTCGATGAGTCGTTGTTGAGGCCATGCACTGATGGGGAGGGGAAAATCAGAACCATATCGTCGGCGTAACAGAGGTTGTTTAATAGTTGTTTCATTGACAGTGCATCCGATTGGGAGTGAGTTCAGTTTGACATTCAAGGCATCTGTGTACGTATTAAACAGGTATGGAGAGAGAATGCCCCCTTGCCGAAACCCGTTTAGGGAGCCGAAGGTGTACGATAATACGTGCCCCATTTGACACAGAATTGCCGTGTGGAGAACCAGCAATGTAAAATGCCCAATTAGATATAGGGGTGTGCCCCTTATGCAGCTTCAGGAATAGCTTCAGGTAGTTTACTCTGTCAAATGCTTTTCTCACATCCACGAAACACAGGAAAACAGATGCTGATGATAGGTAGTAATTCAGCAATTCTTTCAGTATGTAGATGCAGGTGTCGGTTGAGTGGTTTGCTTTAAACCCGAACTAGTTGTCAGTGGTGTGTAGAAAGGGGAGAAGTCTCACAAGAAGAACCGACTCAAGTATCTTCGATGCGATCGTTGTGATTGCAATTGGCCGGTAGTTGCCAGGGTCAGCTGCATCCTTTAGCTTGTTTTTGATTAATGGTATCAAGTGAACTAAGAGTAGGGAGTCTGGAAGAAACTGGTGAATATGCACGCATTGAATAAGGCAGCTAGCAAAATGTAAATTATCGGATGGCAGAATTTGAAAGCCTCTGCGGGAAGACCATCACAGCCGGGCGATTTATTATTAGGTATGCTGTTTATGGCATCGCTGATGTTACCTGGCGTAATACGGTCTGCAAAATGAAATTGAATGTTGTCATTAAGGAGGTTATCTACCTCGCTTCAGGAATCCTGATCATTTATGCAATTCAGGATATTGTTGAAGTGATCACCCCACATCCTTGCGATAGCCTCGTCTCCGACTGCTTCCCCTACTCTCTGTGATAGCTTTTTAGTTTTGGGATTTAAGAACTGGATATCTTTCCAAAGACGAGGGTAATCACCAGATTCTACGTTTCTAGACATTGCATCGGCTCTTAGTTGTTTTTCATTTCATTTATTCAGCACCGGGACCAACGGCTTTACGTGATTTCCGAACCACGTCGAGTGAACTTCTATCACCAGAAATAGAAATCTCTAACCCCTCAGTGGAATGCCCGAGAATCGAATTCGCGGCCACCGAGGTGGCAGGCCAAGACCATACCGATCACACCACTGAGGCGCTGCTATGGGAATAAGCAAACCCAAAGGCTTCTTCACAAAACCTGAAAGGGATTTGACCACGACAGCAGAATGGGTGGAAGAATATGTATTTTTTGATTTTACAAGAAATTCAAAAGGGAACTTCCATTTGATACCTTGAATGTATGACCACGTTATAATCTCTTTGCTAATATATGCATGTAACACAATAGTCTCACAGTTCTACGTTGGCCGAGTGCACTTCGCGGAACCAGAGGAATTTATTTCTGGTGATAGAAATTCATTTCTCGATACAATGTGGTTCGGATCCCACAATAAGCTGTAGATCCCGTTGCTAGGTAACCAACTGGTTCCTAGTCACGTAAAAATATCTAATCCTTCGGGCCAGCCCTAGGAGACCTGTTAATCAGGGCAGTGGTCTGGTGAAACTAAGATATACTTTAACACAAAAGTCTACAAAAAAGCCTGCATACGCAAATATGAATATGCATAAACGCACCATTTCCTTAGAAATATGTACGTCTGTATACATAAATTGTATGAATGTTTGTACATACTATATACATAGCTCAAGTTGGGTAGGTAAAGCTAAGTTGTTATCGTAAGGGAAAGGTTGTATTAAGGGGTTGTTTAGTTTCTCATTTATTATCCTTATCAAAAATACTGTGTGTGTGTGTGTGTAGAATCAACGGGTCATTTTTACCAGATACCAATATAATTGTAAGAGCCACACAAATATAATATTCATTTTACATGTATACACCAAAACGTACGAAATAGCAACTGAGTATTTTCTACATGTAAAACATCTTGAATCTCTCCGAAAATCAATTGCACTTAAAATTTTATGATTAATTTATGACACTTGAATTTGCTTTTTAACTTTTGATTATGGACACATTTTACGTAGGTTTCATATAAACATTATATATATATATATATATATATATATATATATATATATATATATATATATATATATATATATATATATATATATGTAAGGTCTATAGATATATCTGAATATATATATATATATATATATATATATATATATATATATATATATATATATATATATATATACATGTATGAATGTCTTTTACTGACACGACATTATAATATGAAGATAAAAGGCCCATAAACACTATTTGAAACGTTGCAACCATATATTTCGAGCATTTCCTTCTGTGCTCCTGATCACTGGTAAAGTATGGACATATGTTTCGTATATATACTCTTGTACGACATTCAATATCAATATTTATCCAGTGATCAGGAGCACAGATGGCAGTACTCGAAATATTGTGGGCCTTTCATCTTCACATATATATATATATATATATATATATATATATATATATATATATATATATATATACAAATATATATATATTTTATATATACATATATATATATAATATATATATATATATATATATATTCATTATGTATAAAAACAAGAACTATACACAATTTATCACTTGAAGTTAAAACTAGCATTTGAATTCACGCAACTCTTAATCTGAGAATATATTTTCGTCGCCGATTTATGGAATGATAAATAAATAAACAATTATATATATATATATATAATATAATATATATATATATATATAGTATATCCATTAAAGTTGGCAAAAACGTCACAACATACGGATGATTTTCACACTGTAAACCTCCTTTTTAAAAACGCGCAGCATTTGGCCTCTTTTTAAATAATCATGAGTCATGCGCAGATGCTTACACAAGTGTAATTTTTTCTTACAGGTGTGCGCCGTCATTATCCACTAAGCCGAGCTCTCTCTCTCTCTCTCTCTCTCGTCCTCTCTCTCTCTCTCAATTCTTCTTTGCTTCCGTGTAGTAAAAGGAGGAAACATAAAAAAGTTCCAAGGGTTATTTTTAAAAAAAATTCCGTGGGGTCCGTTGCTCAATATACAATACATAACTATAAAAGACTTGTCAATCACAATATTTTTTTCGGATTATCAAATAAAAATATTTGTACCTAAGGAACTAGTTCGTTTCCCGTCTATACACAAACATACGCACGCACACACATTCAAATTATATATATATATATATATATATATATATATATATATATATATATATATATATATATATACATAATATATATATATATACTACAGACATCAGACAGGACTATTCTTGATTAGTCCTT
This sequence comes from Macrobrachium nipponense, assembly GCF_015104395.2. Classification (NCBI taxonomy): domain Eukaryota; kingdom Metazoa; phylum Arthropoda; class Malacostraca; order Decapoda; family Palaemonidae; genus Macrobrachium; species Macrobrachium nipponense. The sequence continues at coordinate 64,454,981 of NC_087208.1, read as the reverse complement.
AGATTACATATTCATTCTCAACGCTTCATAATCCAAGCTTACATCATCAAGGGTTCTAGAATTTAAAAACGAAAAATACTGACATTAAAAAAACTAGAAAAAATACACAAAGGCAAAGTCACAATATAAAACAGACAATCGACTTAAAAAGGGAAATTTTACACAAAAGAGACCGAGGAGCAGGCAAAAAATACTAAATAATTAATTAAATCAAATAGAACATATCAAAGACAAGTAAAAACATTTATATATTTCGATTAAAAGGGAAATTTTACACATAGGATACCAAGGAGCAGGCAAAAAAATACGGGGAAATTAATAACATCAAATAGAAAAAACATATAAAGACAAGTAAATACATATACATATATATATATATATAATATATATATATATATATATTTTTTCCCTATATATATATATGTATATCTAAAAAACACATAAAAATCATATGAAGAAATAAATGAAATAAACAAAAAAATGATTAATGGTATGGAGCCAACCTGTCAGTGCGACGAAAATGCAGACAATGAGGGTTCAAAAGGAATATATATATACATATATATATATATATATATATATATTATATATATATAATATAACTTATATATATATTTATAAATTATTACTATTAGCATAGCTTCTTTCCTTTTCAGTTTTTACCAACCCTTTACCGTAGTCCTGCATTACATACACCATTTTTTTTTTACATTAGAACGAAATATAAAAAAAATAAAAATAAAAAAAAAAAAAAAAAAAAAAAAAAAAAAAAAAAAAAAAAAAAAAAAAAAAAAAAAAAAAAAAAAAAAAAAAAAAAAAAAAAAAAAAAAAAAAAAAAAAAAAAAAAAAAAAAAACACTGTATTCGTGCGGCTGTCTCCTTTCCATTTACCCGAATTCGTTTCGACGAAGTTAAGAAAACAAATCTTGAAAATGCACTGATACCCAAACGACAAAAAGCTGGAAAAACATCAAAATATAAGAAGCAATAATACATTTTTTATACAAAAAAAACGGTACGAACTGTCAAAAGTTTTGATTTTGACATCCCTCCTCAAAACACAAGTGGGAAAGCTTTCAAGATAGGAAGAGCAACCTGGAATCGGAATTTGCACCAAAGGACGGAAAGAGGGATTTAAGATTGAAGGAAAGAGGACACAGTAAAAACATTTTCAAGCTTATCAATAGATTGAAAGAAAAAACAAGCAAACAACAAACAATGAACACGTCATAACGCTACACCATCCAAACTCAAGAGTTTCCTTCTTTCTTTTTTTCATCATTCGGCACTTTTTTCCCTCTGGTTGTCAGGACATCTCTTAAGGGTGAGGGTGCTATAGTAGATTCACATCAACCGTGCATTTGATGTCTAGGGGAGTCACTTATGACGCTCCTGATTGGCTGTTGATAAGCCAATCAAAGGGCTGAAAACTCTCAGTCTCTCGAGAGAGTTCACATAGGTAGGATGTACGTTCCACCTCTCCTGAGTGATACTTTTGAAAGACGTATCCCTCAGGGGAGGTGGAACATACTATAGCTCAGTGCCTTTCCCCTGACCCCGGCTGACCCTGGTACCCATTCACAGCTAGGTTGACTAGACTGAGGCAGAGCCGGGATCAAACCACGACCCTTCAGATTTGTAACAAAGAGATAAAAAAAAATGATGTGCAATGAGGTGCTGAGGAAATTTCAGTCTGATCAACCAAAGTACTGAACTGAATTGAATGTAGAATTACTTGGACCAATGAGGTCATTCAGCGCTGAAACGGAAATAGGCAGAAAAAAGGTTTAGAAGGTGAAGGAGGAGGAAAACCTCGCAGTTGCAATTAGGAACATGGAAGAAAGAGAATATGAAAGGAGGTACAGTGAATCGAACGAAAGGGGTTGCAGCTTGGGGACGAAGGCACGCTAAAAAGAACCTTCAGTAATGCATATAGTGAACCCCATGAGGTGCACTGACGGTACTACCTCCTAACGGGGAATAAAGTAAGGTAACACCAAAATAATAGGTTTCGGAACGATTTCAAAAGGAGCCCCACACATAACCCGTTTGGAAAACTCTGCTATTTGAATTAGGACCTCTTTGAAAGTAGTAAAAAGTAATGCTCTCTCTCTCTCTCTCTCTCTCTCTCTCTCTCTCTCTCTCATATACATACACACACATACGTACATCGGAGCAAACCAGCGTACATAAAAATACTATTTTCTAGAGAAGGATTTTGTAATATTGATATGAACCTTGAATGGTTATTTTCCAAGTTCCACAGCCTAATTAGAAGGATGAATGACAGGCCAATTATCATTAAAACACCAATTATGATGAAAACTGCCGATAAAATTCATCTGACTAGTCAAATAATCCTCACCAATAAACAAACATATTTCTACCTCGAATCACATAAACATGTCAAACTAACACTGACAGAGCCCATTTCATTCCTACCAACTGTGAACTGATAATTTCTAATCAGCCATTCATTTATAAAAGGATGGTTCACAGTGAAGACAGTATGACGGAAAATGAGATCAAAACTGGTTTGCTGGGACAACCATGAAACGAGTGACGTCCAGTCATGCTTTCAATGCAAGCACCTTGAATACACAGTATGACGAACTGATCGCACAAAGTCAAATCAAGTCGTTTACAGGAAAGGCTACTTTAATGAATGCCATGCACATACATACACAAACCATATGCACATATGGAGAGAAACTACAACTGTGAATGCTGAAATAATCTGTTTGTTGAAATCACTTGCGACCAACGAAAAAGAACTATGAAAAAACTGAACTGATTGCATAACCAAAGCAAAACAATACTGGAAAAACTGAATAAATTGCACAACCAAAACAAAAGATTCATGAAAAACTGAAGTTTTTGCACAACCAAAGAAAAAGAATAATGAAAAAATGAAGTTTTTGCCTAACCATAGAAAAAGGAATAATGAAAATCTGAAGTGATTGCACAACCTCAGCAAAAAGAATAATGGAAAAACTGAATTGATTACATAACCAAGGCAAAAGAATAATAAAAAAAAAAAAGCCGAATTGATTGCGCAATAACAAAGAACAACACCGCACCAGGACGCCGCTCGTTTCCGAAGAAGCAGGAAACTTAAATCCGGCGCAAGTCAAGCGACACACGACGCCATAATAACGACCGCACGACGACACCCGGCACTTGCAGAACTTGGGTTGTTTGCAAGATTGCAAGAGATCAAATTTCAGGGCGGGAGTTCCCGAGATCATCGGATAAAACTCATCTGCAAGCACGCAGGGGCCATCGCATCAGCATCAAAATAATTCTGGTCGATGGGAGCTCGTCAGGGAAAGTTCACGGCCTTCCGCCTTTCCCTGCTAAAAGGGCATCAGTTTCATCACACGCGAAATGAATATAATAATAATAATAATAATAATAATAATAATAATAATAATAATAATAATAATAATAATCGGAAGGCACTACACTGGTGAAGAAATCAATAATGCTGCAAGCGTAAATATATTTTTTAAAAATATATACATATATTTTCACAATACAAATCTACACTTACACAGTTGTGGATTGCTTCACCGATGATGATGATGATAATAATAAATAATAATAATAATAATAATAATAATAATAATAATAATAATAATAATAATAATAAAGTTTTTGAAAAAAGTTAACAAAATGAAAAGCCAAACACTTACATCTGAATTCAGCATCTTTAATTATATATATTATTATATATATATATATATATATATATATATATACACATGTGTGTGTGTGTGTGAAGTCAAATCAAACCAACCGAACTAAATCGAGCACCAACTGACAAGGACATTGAACCCAACGGCAGAGGCGTCACGACACGACCCACAGAAAGAAGCCGAATCATAATTTCAAAAAGCCAACCACCCCAAGGGACGCAAAGCGTATGGGGGATCGATCAATGAATACAAATGACCACCATTAATTATCGAAAGGGGGAGGGGGAGGAGGTGGGGGGGGGGGGGGGGGAGGGGGGGGGGGGGGGGGGTGGAGCGGAGTGGAGTAACGGGCGCGTGTCGGGAGACGGGCAAAATGGGAAGTTGTGTTGCTCGCCAATGCTATTGATATGGCGAGCAATTAGTCGCATCAGATACTTTTCATCACGGCGCTAAGTAATCAACCCGGGACTGGATGCAATTCATACGGCCATAAAAGGACTAGGCTGCTAGTCGGCCCGCAATTAGTTCGGCTCGTCCACACATACATACATACACACACACACACACACACACATTATATATATATATATATATATATATATATATATATATATATAAAGATTATAACTTCTTGTCATCAAATTCATAATAATACGACAAAATATGTAAAATAAATTATAAGAATACGGTATACAAAATGGCTAATAATAATAATAATAATAATAATAATAATAATAATAATAAAAAAGCCATCCTTTGAAGCTTTTTTTCCATATTATTATTATTAGTGATTAATTTAACGTATTTTTATCATTATATACGTCTTTTTGCTATATATATATATATATATATATATATATATATATATATATAAAAGGACCACTAATATTATAATAATAATAATAAAAAGACATCTTTCTAAGCTTTTTTTTTTATTATTATCATTATTAGCCATATTTCAAGGCATTCTTATAATTTTTTATATGCCATTTTGCTGTATGTATATATATATATATATATATATATATATATATATATATATATATATATATATATATATATATATTGTGAGAGAGAGAGAGAAGAGAGAGAGATTTAGAGAGAGAGAGAGAGAGAGAGAGAGAGAGAGAGCGTACAGATCACCGCTACAGAAAATGTATTGTAATAAGTTACCAAACAATTCTACTACTATACTTTTATTACGGAAAAATGCTAAATATATAAGTATCTTAGGGAAATATCATAATCAAGTGATTAATACACTGTTACTCTAGCTTTCACACTTTTGGCCTCTGTAACCTATATATACATCTAAATATTACAAATTTTTGATGAGATATATAATAACAATACTAAATAAGGAAAAACGATGATAATAATAGTAATAATAATTTTTGCAAAAATCAATAATAAATTTCATTAATCAAACAAAACAATAAAAAAGAAGTAATATCACAATAATAATAATAATAATAATAATAATAATAATAATCATAAATTTATGCAAAAGTCAATAATAAATTAAAAATGATTTAATAATCATCATCATCATCATCATCATTTATGTAAACAATCAATAATAATTTTATAAAGGTCTGCAACACATCAAAACGGAAACAAATTAATAAACAAAAGAAAAATAAAGTCATTCCGTTTACATAATTAACGTCCAATTTGCTTTTGTTTTCGTGACATGCCTTCCGTCGGGAAACTTACATAGTCACTGGCAAAACATATTCTTGTTAAGGAGTCAAGCAAATGGTGACAGACGACAACCTCTTTTATCATAGTCGTTTTGCATTACAAAAAATGGACCACGCGTTTTTGCACATAATAATAATAATAATAATAATAATAATAATAATAATAATAATAATAATAATAATAATAATAATAATATAATGTTCTAAGAGGTCCACAATAATAAAAAATGTTGCCAGTTCGTGCATAATTCCAAAATCCCTCACAAAGCTTTCGAATAATTATTATTATTTTTGGACTGAAGATGAAGCCAGGGAGCGGTTCGAAAGTTTTGTGAGGGGTTTTTGAATTATGCACGAACTCGCAACATTTTTTATTATTGCAGACCTCTTAGAACATTAATTATACTCTCGCGATAGAGTTTTTCACAAATAATAATATGAGTGTAGTAGTAGTAGTAGTCGTTATTATTATTATTATTATTATTATTATTCACCATACATTGTCATATATCGTCCATATCTGCGGGGTTGCTGCATCCTAGCAAAGACTCGTTCCTCCACGGTTCCCATGTAAAAGTTAGCGAAGAGTACCCCCAGTGGGGAGCCCATCGCTACGCCGTCCTTTTGGCGGTACATCTGTCCTCGGTGGGTGGAGAAAGGGGCCTTCTTCGTGCAGATCTCCAGCAGCGTACGGAGCGAGGCTTCGGGTATGTTGAGGGGCGCCGTCGACTGACTCCTGTAGACACGCAGATATGGACGATATATCGACGACATCTTTGTTCAAGTCGACGCCGAGAATGAGGTAGAAGCCCTCCGTCAGGCATTTCAGCAGTGCAGCGTGCTGAATTACACTGTTGAATACAGCACCGACGATCGGCTCCCCTTCCTCGACGTCCTTGTGAGTAAGACGGAAGACGGCCTCCGTACTTCCGTCTACACAAAGAAAACCAACCTAGGACTTTGCCTCAATGGTGACAGCGAGTGCCCCGCCAGATTCAAAAGCACGACCGTCAGGGCCTTCGTCAGGAGAGCCCTCTCCCACTGCTCGACCTGGCAGGACACTCATCAGGAACTCGACCGCGCCTCCCAAGTACTCGTAAATAACGGGTATTCAAATAAATTAATAAGCAGAGAAGTCCGTACAGCCCTGGAGAAATGGTACGGTAGTGAGAGCCCGCAACCCCGCCCCAGGATAATATCAAGCTGTATTATAAAGCCTTCATGAGCTCACATTACCGTTGAAGAAGAGGACTCAGTCAAGAAAATTATTTCTGAAAATGTATCCCCGACCGACGACACCAAAAATATCGACCTAATTATCTACTACCAGAATCGGAGGACGCGCGACCTAATTATGAAAAATAACCCCTCTCCACAGGTACGAGACCCCCTGAAGCAGACGCATGTGGTGTACCAGTATACATGCCCAGTCCGCGGTTGCAGCGGCGCCTACGTTGGTATGACTACCATGGCGCCTGTCGAAGAGACTCTCGTGCCACGCCCGAGAGGGGGCTATCAAAAATCACGCACGCACCAAACATCAAGAGGCCATCTCCCGGATGTGATCATCCAAAACACGAAGATCATCGGGAAGGCCCCTGATGCCCGTCGGTTACGCCTGCTGGAGGCGCTTCTCATCCAGCAAGTAAGACCTACACTAAATACGACGCAGGAAGAATTTCTCCTCCTACGAGTATGAGAAGACCTGCCACCAACAATGACACCACCGAGCACGACAACTCCACGGAAGACGACGCCCCCGAACGAGATACTCCCGCAGCCAATCATAATCAAGTTAGCCGTGACGTCCCGCAGCATAGCGAAACGCCCATCGACGTAACCGCGCCGCTAAGGAGGTCTAGGCGGCTGCAGGACTTACAGTATCGCAACCATCAACGCATGAAAGTGGCTTGAGACCCGGTTCAAGCCACTAATGAAAACGAAGACCTACCGCCACCAGCCAATAGTAGATCAGCATGGGGCGGACCCCCTGCTGTCAACTCCAAATATAAACGAGGACGGACACCGCTTCAAGATCAGTCCATCCGCAGCTTCCCAGCCCGAGGATGTCTGGCAGCTCCAGACGAAAGCTCGCTTCGCTTCAAGAAAGAGAGAGAGAGAGAGAGAGAGAGAGAGAGAGAGATATATATATACGTTTAATGACTTTGATAACTATGGTATAATAGTTTATCTGTAAAATTCAAATATATACACCAATTTTGGCTCTGTATTTGATCATGACCTCCATAGGCGCTCTACTAGCCTGTCTAAGTTAAGCCCACGGAAAAAGCCGCTATTCGGAGAATAGAGAAGAATCTCTACAAGTGTAACTGCTGCTGAAAGTAGCCATTACTTTTAATAAAAAAAATAATAATAATTATAATAATAATAATAATAATAAAATATAATAATAATAATAATAATAATAAAAGTAATAATAATGTGCCTTAGTCAACATACAAAAGGGCAAAGTAGCAAGGACTGAATGGATAAAGCTACGAGATGGGAACAACATCAAACACATAGATGAGTCGGGATACAAATACCTGGGAATAATGGAAGGAGGGGATATAAAACATCAAGAGATGAAGGACACAATCAGGAAAGAATATATGCAGAGACTCAAGGCGATACTCAAGTCAAAACTCAACGCCGGAAATATGATAAAAGCCATAAACACATGGGCAGTGCCAGTAATCAGATACAGAGCAGGAATAGTGGAATGGACGAATTCAGAACTTCGCAGTATAGACCATAGAACGAGGAAACATATGACAATACACAAAGCACTACACCCAAGAGCAAACACGGACAGACTACATAACACGAAAGGAAGGAGGGAGGGGACTACTAAGCATAGAGGACTGCGTCAACATCGAGAACAGAGCACTGGGGCAATATATGAAGACGAGTGGCTCAAGAGTGCATGGGAAGAAGGACTGATAAAAGTAGACTAAGACCCAGAAATATACAGACAGGAGAAAGACAAGCAGAACAGAGGAATGGCATAACAAACCAATGCACGGTCAATACATTAAACAAACTACTATGAGATTCAGGGCCTCTGTAACACGGTTTTTTGGACTTTGCTCCTTGTCAAAGCATCGGATGTAGCTGATGAAAGTTGACATATGTATATTTTACAACCACACATTTTGTCAGCATTATCAATAACCTAAACCCGATAGTTTTAATTTTTATAGAGTAAAAATGATCTAGCCGACGCCATGGCCAATGATTACGAGCTAAGAGTCGAAAAACATTCATTACGTAAGCAAGGTAAACAAATACCTTTTGACTAAATGTTGCCCCGCCCATCCACCAGACAGAAATGCCATCGGCTCTGAAATCCAAAGACTTTATGAATGGCGGAACGATACATAGATGCGGGTGGGGTATCAGTGCTAGCGTAGTACACTACTGTAGCAGTTAGTGCCGCAAACAGTATAGCAGTAATATACATGAATTAAACGTTTAGGCCAACTGCTGGGATCCTTGAGGATCATTTAGTACTTTTTACAACTACTCGATAAATTAGTTATTTATAGCCAGAAGTTAAATTTTCTAATCCAACAATGCCCATGGTAGCCTTCAGTGTTATCCTGAATTATAACGAGGCGAAAGTGTGGAGCCTCAAGAAGTCACCATTCTGACGATAATTATTGGTGAAGGTTTTTAAAGCCAATATACGGTACCGGCTATATTTTTTCAGTAAATAGGTAGATAGCCAATAGATAAAAAATTGCTTGACATTGGATATAGCAGTTATGAAATCAAGCTTGTCTACTATGTTTTTTGGTAATTTACCAAACTATTCCCTACATCTTGTCAATCTGATTGTGACCTATAAAGTAGACTGTAATTTCTTTGGAAACTTATTTTGGGAGTTAGACTAATAATCGAAGTGTTTTTGTATTTATCAACATATTTTGTTGGTTTGTTCATTATGACAATTATCAGTGGGGAGGTTCCAGAGTTCATAAAGGTGTACTGCTTTGCTTGTAATTTAAATTTGTATGTCATTGTTGCCAGAGGGTTTTAGAGCCTTTCGTTTACGTATAGCCAATCATCCATCGAGAAAAGAGGGAAGAAATGATGTCATAAGTTACGTAACGAGTGCGTTCGAAACCTTTTCTCTGAGTAAGGTTTGGCCCGTCTTCAAAAAAGGTCACTTGTTTTACAATTATAAATACCAAATTTATTCAACCTACGTAGTGCAGAATACACTCAAAATTTATGTGTTGATATAATATGTATTCTGAATAAGCGTTATATTTATGAAATGCATAGATAAAAAGTTATTGCGAAAAAACCGTGTTACAGAGCCCTTGAATCTCATAGTAAAGAACTAGCCAGCGATGACACGGGGCAATGGCTACAGAGGGGAGAGCTCAAGAAGGAAACTGAAGGAATGATAACAGCGGCACAAGATCAGGCCCTAACAACCAGATAAGTCCAAAGCAAAGAACGATAGATGGAAATAACATCTCTCCCATATGTAGAATGCAATACGAAAAATGAAACCATAAACCACATAGCAAGCGAATGTCCGGCACTTGCACAGAACCAGTACAAAAAGAGGCATGATTCAGTAGCAAAAGCCCTCCACTGGAGCCTGTGCAAGAAACACCAGCTACCTTGCAGTAATAAGTGGTACGAACACCAACCTGAAGGAGTGATAGAAAACGATCACGCAAAGATCCTCTGGGACTATGGTATCAGAACAGATAGGGTGATACGCGCAAATAGACCAGACGTGACGCTGATTGACAAAATCAAGAAGAAAGTATCACTCATTGATGTAGCAATACCATGGGACACCAGAGTTGAAGAGAAAGAAAGGGAAAAAAAGGGATAAGTATCAAGACCTGAATAATAATAATAATAATAATAATAATAATAATAATAATAATAATAATAATAATAATAATAATAATAATAATAATTCACCAAAGGCTTTTACCCATTAAGGAAGTTTTCCATTTATAATAACAAGCAGCCTGCCTGACGGTTTTTAAGAAAAACTTTACAACATTCATTTTCAATCTGCTGAAATTTACAGATGGCCTTCTGGTGCACAAAACATTCCCAGCATTAGCGTCTTTATATTCCTGCACAGAATAATAATAATAATAATAATAATAATAATAATAATAATAATAATAATAATAATAATAATAATAATGAGGAGGAAGAGGAGGAGGAGGATGCAACCCGGAACTCCACACTGTAAAACCACCCAGTCGAATAGGATGACTGATAGGAAATAATAATATAATAATAATAATAATAATAATAATAATAATAATAATAATAATAATAATAATAGGCACGATCCCATGATCCCTGAAAAGGGATCTGGAAAAACTAGAGGATGTTGTAGCTCCAGGACTCATGCAGAAGAGTGTGATCCTAAAAACGGCGCACATATTAAGAAAAGTCATGGACTCCTAAGGAGGCAGGATACAACCCGGAACCCCACACTATAAATACCACCCAGTAGAATAGGATGACTGAGATAGGAAAAAAATAATAACAATAATAATAATAAGTACGGAGCAGGATTAACAGGTACCAGACCCTCTTTTTAAACATGTGGTATCGAAGGTGATAGCTGCATCAGCGGCATTCAGTTTGTATAGAGCGTTCTATATTTTTCCAATAATTGATTTTTCTAGGTAACTCCGACCTCCCATGGAAAAATGAAAAAAAAAAAGCAATTGTATCACTTGCCTACGTCGTCAGGTTAAAAAAATAAAAAAAATATATAGCTGTATGGCAGCATATAAAAAAATATTATACGGTCTTTAGAAATGTTATACAAACGCTCCTCTATACTTGCTTATTCTAAGTGTTACTGCTTGAGTAAAGGGATGTAAACACAAATTACGTAACCATGAAAGGTAACAGCCAGGGGTAAAAACTGACGATTAACACACAAGAGGTGGTTAATGGAAAGCAAACAGTACTGAAAGGGGGAAATAACAGTTACAAGGTAATTGGGCACTTTTTATCTTGGACATAAAATTCATTAAAAAAAAAAAAAAAAAAAAAAAAAAAAATATATATATATATATATATATATATATATATATATATATATATATAAACAATATATATATATATATATACATATATATACATATATAAAATCAGACGGTTATGGGCCGAAGGACGGTTTCTGAAAAAAAACAATACTCACACGTCTAGTGCTCTTGATAATATAAATTCCGGTCAATACGACAATATTATGTAAAGTTATACAGTTACTGATACAAGCAGAGGCGTCATTTGCGGGGGGGGGGGGGGGGCAACTTCCCCCCCAAGACTCAAGTTGTCCCACCAAAGCCTCAACTTGCCCCCCTCCCCAAAACCTCAACTTGGCCTCTTCAAGCCCCAAGAGGTAAACAGCCATGTTTTCTTTTTAAATGTGCAATCATAAATATATGATATTTCTACTAGCTACCAGTGATGTTGAGATAAACAAACAGTAGTAGGATTATATAATTTTGGCTGAAATACCTTGCTCATGTGGCTTCAAAAAACAAATATAATTCCTCAAAATAAATAATAAAAAATCCAGCCGATTAGGATCGCTTCGCTCGCCAAACCATCTTTGCCCCCCCCCCCCCCCCCCCCCCCCCCCCCCCCCCCCCCCCCCCCCCCCCCACCCCCCCCCCCCCCCCCCCCCCCCCCCCCCCCCCCCCCCCCCCCGCCCCCCCACCCCCCCCCCCCCCACCCCCCCCCCCCCCCCCACCCTCCCCCCCGCCCCCCCCCCCCCCAACCAATAATCTGAAATAGGTCGCCCCTGGATACAAGGCAACTACTCAAATGTAAGTTTGCGCGCGCCTCATCCGCTCAGAGGATCGGAAAAAAATCGAAACTAGGTGTTCACTAATAACAAGTTGGTTAGTATTTTCAACTTTAGAAAGATAAACGTCTCATATTGCCCACTAGTTTATAACCACGGTCTGGACCGTGTTTATAACTTAATATCTTATAAAAAAAATAAATAAAAAAAAAAAACATGGTCTTTCTTTGATACTTCCTTTTAGATTTATTTTCTACCGAACGCTGAAAGCACTAGGACCCAACTGTGGTTCTAGAGGTACTTAATAACAGCACAAAAGCCTCTTGAACACTTCCTAAATATAAGTGAACAGCTGTTAAAACCGTAGAAATTCAATTAACTCTTAGCTAGTCATATCTGCTGAGATGACCACTCATCAAGACTATGATACCAACTGCTTTCATCGCCAAGAGAGGCCCAGCCTTCAACCTGAATCCGACCTATTTTACCTGTCACAAATTCTCAAATTGTTTGTACGGTGTTTTTACGTTGCATGGAATCAGTGGTTATTCAGCAACGGGACCAACGGCTTTACGCGACTTTCGAACCACGTCGAGTGTGAACTTCTATCACCAAAAATACACACCTCTCACACCTCAATGGAATGCCCGAGAATCGAAGTCGCAGCCACCGAGATGCTACGCCAACACCATACCGACCACGCCACAGAGGCGCTTACAAATTATCAAAGAATTATCAGGAAGTTTCCCACACACACAACTCAGGTCATAAGTGCTATGTATACAATGACCACTTTAGGAGGTACGAGGTTTGATAAACTATCTGCCTAGTCACTCTATCTTACACTGTTCTGACTTTTTCATTATCGGATATTATAGAATGTAGAATATAGGCTGACGGCCAAGCGCTGGGAACTTTAAGGTCATTCAGTGCTGAGAGGCAATTTGACTGGAAGAACGTTTGAAAGGGGTAACAGGAGTAAATCCTCGCAGCTGCACTATGAAACAATTGTGAGAGAAGTGGAATAAAGTATACAAACGGAGGTACAGTAAATGGAATGAAAGGGCCCAGAGGGAAGCTGCAAAACCTCAAGTAGTGCCTACAGTGCACCACGTGAGGTGCACTGACACTACTAACCCCCCCTAGAGGAAAATTTTTCATTATTCTTTATTTAAAAGATATTTCATTATACTATTTTTGTTATTTCACTTGTACGCCGGTAATAGAAAAGACCTTAATATCCTCTTGACTTTTCTAGTGACTAACATTTTTTTTACCAATAGTCCCGTTGCTAAGTAACCAATTGGCTCCTAGCCACGTAAAAATATCTAATCCTTCGGGCCAGCCCTAGGAGAGCTGTTAATCAGCTCAGTGGTCTGGTTAAACTAAGATATACTTAACTTTTATACAATTCTCATCTGAAAGCCTTAAATTTCAAAAGGAATTATTGGAAATACAAAACCTGAGAGGTTAATGGGACAACTACAATACATAATTAACATTTTCTATACTCCACTTAATTTTTTTTTGTTTTTATATGACGAAGAAAAACGTTATGAACTGTATATATTCATACAAATAACACCACAAGAAACCAAAAGGAAATATTAGAAATATTAGTTCGTTCAAAGCAGCCAGGTACAAGTATCAGAAATTGAACGTTAATGGCAGACCATACTGAGATCAAAGCGCCTCTTATCTGCAGGGTTACTGCAGCTTCTCCTTGGCAAAATATATATCTATATATATATACGTATATATACTATATATATATATATATGTATGTATATATATACACACCTATTCCTGACGCTTTAACATTTTACTCTTATGACACGAGTGCAATGATTAAATGTACTCTCTATAGTAAGCTGAATAGAACAGTACATACTGTTGGTTTATGATCCAAGTTACACTCCCATATCTACTGTATTTGAAAAATGAGACCCGTTGAAAAATTTAAATAACTGCCTATTCTTCTCATAGTGTTCATCCAATTAAGCATCGGTCTTATAAGTTTTCTGGTGCCCAATGGAGTAAAAATGACGCTGTAGGGCTGAAATTATACTTAGTATACACACCCAATATATATATATATATATATATATATATATATATATATATATATATATATATATATACACATACGTATTTATACACGTATATACATACATATGTATACAGCATATGTGTATATATATATATATATATATATATATATATACATGATACATATGTGTAATTATATACATACATACATATATAAATATATATATATATATATATATAGTATATATATATATATATATATATATATATATATATATATGAGTTTTCTCAACTACAGTGACACTTGTTATTCACGAACATTAGTTTATCACTAATAAATCCCCCTTCGGTGTTTATTCCGAGGTTGAGTGGATTTGATATTAAATGACATGTAACTTGTTGTCTATGTTATATATATATTATATGATATATATTAAAATTTAATATTAATATATATATCTAGGTATATTAATGTATGTTTAATGTATATAACGTGTGTATTTTTTCGTTTTTTATAGTCTTATAAACTTATGTTATTTGCGCTTGATGTTGTATTTTTCTTTGTAGGCCATGTACTTGAAAGAACAGAAGAGATTACTGTCCACTGTTTATTTTGTATTACGTCTCTTTGTGGACAAATTTGTACTAATAATTGTATATTTTCTGTCAATAAAATAACTAACCATAGGCACTAAAAAACCATCGAATTCTTCCTGAACTTGTATTGCAATGCAATTTCAGCAACATAAAAAAAAAAAAGACGAAATCCAAAATTCGTAAAGAATGCAGCCTTCAAGATATCCTTATCCTATCTCCCGTTTCAAGTCTCCCCCTCCCCCCACCCGCAACCCCTGAGATGTTCCATTTGTTGAGCATGCTAAAACCTCCCTAAAACATAGGTAGGGGTGGGGGAAGGGGGTGGAGAAGGGGGGGTATAGCATGAAAAACGAACGGCTACAAGGTCAGTACACGAAGCGAAAACACACCTGCAGATTCTGCTTGATTAATGCTTTCCCGTTGCCCCGGAGAAATGTGCTTTCAAGCACACTTCTCTTTCCTTGCCTATCTATTTCCTTGCATATTCTATAAATAATGTTTATTCAATTTTCAGCCAACTATTTCTGAAATGCATTGTTTATATGCACTTATTTCTTTGTATCTCAATAATTTAATTCATTTTTCAGCCAACTGTTTCTGAAATACATTGTTAATATGGACCTATTTCTTTGTATCCAAATAATTTCACTCATTTTTCAGCCCACTATTTCTGAAATGTATTATTTATATATTTAATTCTTCAGGTTCTATATCCTTTCTTTGTAGCTTACTGTCATTCTAGGGAATATATATATATATATATATATATATATATATATATATATATATATATATATATATAGTGACTTCATCATTACAGAAATGTTTATATAAATATGCTTAAGCTTTAATCTTACGGTCAACTTTCAATAAGTGATTTTTCACAGCAGCTTGAACGCTGATATATATATATATATATATATATATATATATATATATATATATATATATATATATATATATATATATATATGACCACAAATATTGGTTGCTTAATGGTATATATATATATATATATATATATATATATTATATATATATAGTATATATATATATATATATATTAGTATATGTATGCATGTCTATAAGAAAAATTCCCTCCTCAAATATACAGCACATACCATATAGCCTATACCACACACTTTACGATGGTGGACCAGGAATGCTATATATGTAAATCCAAGGAGAAAAGCAATGCCAAGAACGTTGACAGAGCCTCTTGCCTTAGACAACCTCCAGGATCGTTAATAGCTCATTAATTCTCAGAAATGCCAAAGAAAATCACGAATTTCCTTTCATTCGTGTAGCACGAACATTCTTTCCTCTGGCGAACCCGGTATACGCTTTGGATCTTAAAAGCCCAAAGGTTTTATGAATACGGATTTTTAAGAAGACAGACTTTACTAAAAAGTCGCTCTCATTCGTAGACCCTTAAAGTTGCGGTTCTCAAAAGCGATCTCATTAAATTTCTTCCATTGTATCTCTCGCATCATTCTCCTTGAATTTTCTTTGTTTGTTGTTATTATCTCCTTCAAGCTGACAATAAACTCAGCAACCACTCGGATATGTCACGTTTATCTCTGTCTCCCATGACGCCTTTATCTTTGACTTATAAAAACACTGGCGACGTAGCGGAAATACTACTGCGATACTATTTCGCCGTAGTAAAAATGCAATGAGTGACAGAACTAAGCTATTCTACTCTTGCCTTCACACGAATAATAAGTCAACGAAATATACATGTTTCTGCATTGATGTCTGTAATTCAGTACATAACAAGAATTTCCAGTAATTCTCTCTCTCTCTCTCTCTCTCTCTCTCTCTATATATATATATATATATATATATATATATATTATATAATACATATATTATATATTATATAATATATATATATATATATATATATAATATATATATATATATATATATATATATATATAATATATAATATATATACAATTAATGTGCTGCTGTATACATGTCTGAATTTCAATACGTAATAATAATGCCCTGTAATTCCCTGGGACCCATGTCTATTGAGGTTAAATATATGTATGGGTGTATGTATGTATGTATGTATTATATGTAGATAAATTCTTCTGTTAAAACAGTATACGACTCAAGTATAGCAAAGAAAAAAAATTAAAACACTGGTTTAAACCTAAGGCGGGTCACTCACAGTCGATCTGGTCGCACGATGAGAACTGAGTGGGAAACTCCAAAAAAAATGACTGCAAACTCACGTTACTGCCCGGTCTGAACAAAGTAGTCAGTTGGCAGCCACACTGTTTGGACGTGGCGGAGGGAATATCTGATAATGAACCATAAATGCTCAGACTGTGCCGTTGCAGCCAGTATAACAATGAAAGAAAAAAAGCCACGAAAAAGAATATTGGGTCAATGATTGGTTGTTGAAGAGAGAAAATCTCACATTTATTGCTTTTAAAGGGAATACAGGTAGCTCCTAGGGATTGCTATGATAAACGTAAAAGTGGACGAGGCAACATTCAATTTTGCAGGAAGATAATAACGGTCGTGCTAAAGGACACATGCATGACGAAATCCACGATGCCCTATGAAAGGCCAAGTGCCACATTACGCTACATGGCGACTGACTGTTCTTATCAAGATATAAAATTGAGTGTGGCCATATCGCCCAAAGTTCTTGGAAGAGTCATGCTGGAGACATGTTAAGCTACTTGGACAACACTCTGCAAAGACTACATAATAAAGATAAATAAAACTCATGTATACATATTTGTATCTTTGATAAAAAATAAACTAGCTTTTAGAAACTCAAAATGATTGATTCTTCTACAAATATACCAAACAGCTTGTAGTGTATAAAATTAGTGTAGGAAATTACAAAAGTGAAAAGGTAATAAATCTTTGTATAACCAGTCATTACGCTACACTATTTCGCCATCAACACCAAGTACCTACAAGAAAATTATAAGGGTGTGAGGGAGGTTTCATTGCCTCCCATTATGATTTTACTATTACATTATCTCCAGTTCTCCTTTAAATCATATATCATTTAGGAGCTTTTTAGCATATATTCTTATTTCGTTTATTTTCTTATTCTTCTTTTCCTTTGGAATATAACTGATTAAACGCCCTGAGCAAGGCACCAATTTTTTGTTTTGTTTTGAGAGATTACTTTGCGTATTGTGTAATATACTTTACTATTAAACACACACACACACACACACACATATATATATATATATATATATATATATATATATATATATATATATGTATAACGTAATTTGGTACTTTGAAACCTTGTCGTTAATCCAGGATCTAGAAACGCTACGGCCTTCAATCTCCAACATCACTGTGGCGAATAAAAGTTTTATGTAATTTAATTTTGTTTACACTAATAGGGTAAATTGCAATTATATAAAATTTTACAAAATTCAGTATGTAAAGAAATGAGAAAAATATGTATATATATCATGTCTAAGGTACGACAGTCTTATGCACCACTTGCTGATTTCTTTGATGTCTCTACTCTCCTTAATTCTTTCCGGTATGAAGGTCTTCTATTTGTTATTTATCTTCTTGTTCACCATTTTTCGTTGCATCACGACACTTTTTCGTTAGATTCTCAAATATCGATTGATAACCTGCATTTCTTTTGTGTTTGTCAGTATATTCTTTACTTTTTATATTCCACAAACATTGCTACGACTTATAAATCTCGAAGAACCCCGTCCAGAACTCTTTATCTATCGAAAGTCTGACATGTTGAACGATATATCCTGTTCTGTGATGTTTCTTGGGAAATGGACCTCATAGTTCATCACGGTCAAACTATCAGTTCTGAACGACTTCATCTGAAAAAACCCTATTTGACAGTCGTGTCGGACCGTGAGTTTCTCATTCAAACCTCAACAGACGGGCTTGATCAGATCTGACCTGACTAAAAAACACCCCACTCACATTCAAACTTGCTTAAATGCCGCCCATTTCGATCGGGCATGACAAATCCCATCTGACGTGAGTGGCCGGCCGAAGGACTATAGTATTTCGGTGGACTAACTTCCACCCTTATCAAGTAGTGATATGGGTGGAAGTTACTCCACCGAAATATAGGCCTTAGCTTTAAACCAGAGCGTTTTAATGGGCCATATATATAATATATATAATATATATATATATATATATTCTATAATATAATATATATATATATATATATATATACATATATATTATTATATATTATATATATATATATATATATATATAAGTAATATTACATTACATATATACGTGTCGTCTTTATGTACATATGTATTAACTTCCTCTATCACATTCCCTCGTACACGCACATACACAAGCCACGCGACTTGAACCGCGCGGAGAGGACTTCATTACCGACTTGCTCCTCTTCATGAAGTCGAGAGTGACCGCAAATTGGTATCTTGATATTGTCGTCGGACGGTCCCGGCGGCGTTCGTAGGTTGCCCGACATGTGTGCAGTCCCACGATTCCCAGCGGAGTCATCTAATATGCATCGCCACGATGTGTAAATGGTACAGAATTCAACCTTAAGACTGTTAGAATGCCGAACTAAAATTTTCTTAACTTAACCCTTAAACGCCGGAGCGGTAAATAAAAAAATGACTCCCGTATGCCGGAGGGTTTGAGAGTGAGCGCGTAAGCGGAAAAAAATATTTTTTCAAAAAATCACAGCGCGCTTAGTTTTCAAGATTAAGAGTTCATTTTTGGCTCCTTTTTTTGTCATTGCTTGAAGTTTAGTATGCAACCATCAGAAATGAAAAAAATTATCATTATCATATATAAATAATGCGATATATGATAGCGCAAAAACGAAATTTCATATATAATTGTATTCAAATCGCGCTGTGCGCAAAACGGTTGAAGGTAACAAGTTACTTTTTTTTTCGTTGTAATGTGCACTAAATTTCGATCATTTTGATATATAACACATTGTAAAACGATAAAAGCAACACAGAGAAAATATTATCACAAAATAATGCATGAATTCGTAACGCGCTTACGTAAACACATATTTTTTTCAAAAATTCACCATAAATCTAAATATTGTCCTAGAGACTTCCAATATGTTTCAGAATGAAGAACAAATGATTGAATATTACTATACTGTAAGAATATTAGCTTACAAATGCAGTTTTCGACCATATCTGACGAGCTAAAGTTGACCAAATGTCGAATTTTTTATATATATATTTATTTATATGCAATTATTTCGGAAATAAGAAAAGCTACAACTTTCAAATATTTTTCGTTTTATTCTACATGAAATTGCGCACATTTTCATATATAAAACTCTATGAAATGCCTAATATGAAACGGAGCAAATATTCCGAGAATGGGACTTACGCATTTCGGAGATTTGTGGTGGAGAATCCGCGCGCGGAGGGAAGGAAAGTTTTTTTTAAAAATTCACCATAAATTTAAATATTGTGCTAGAGACTTCGAATATGTTTCACGATGAAGATAAATGACTGAATATTTAACTAGGACTGTAAGAAAGTCTTTTATCTTACAATTGCGTTTTTCGACCATTTCGGTAGAGTCAAATTTGACCGAACGTGGTTTTTTTTCTATTTATCGTGATTCATATGCAAATATTTCGAAAATGAGAATAGCTACAACCTTCAACTATTTATTGTTGTATTATACATGAAATTGCGCACATTTTCATATATAAAACGTTATGTAACGGCTAATTTAAAATGGTGCAAACATTACCACAATCGCACGTATGATTTTTTCGGAAGAGTTACCGCGCGGACGTAAAGAAAATGTTATTTTTTTCATAAATTCACCATAAATCGAAATATTGTGCTAGAGACTTCCAATTTGTTGCAAAATGAAGGTAAATGCTTGAATATTACTAGAATATAGGCGTTTTAGCTTACAATTGCGTTTTTCGACCATTTCGGTAGAGTCAAAATTGACCGAAGGTTGAAAATTTGTCACTTATCATTTTTTATAATGAAAATATTTCCAAATTGATAAAAGCTGCAACCATGGGTTGTTTTTAGTTGTATTGTGCATGAAATTGCGCACATTTTCATATATAAAACTTTATGTAACGGCTAATTTAAAATGGTGCAAACATTACCACAATCGCAGTATGATTATTTTCGGAAGAGTTACCGCGCGGACGTAAGGAAAAAGTTTTTTTGAATAAATTCACCATAAATCGAAATATTGTGCTAGAGACTTCCAATTAGTTTACAAAATTAGATAAATGATTGAATATTACTAATATAAGAGTTTTAGCTTACAATTGCGTTTTTTCGACCATTTCGGTAGAGTCAAAGTTGACCGAAAGGTTGAAATTTTGGCACTTATCGTTATTTATATGAAAAATATCTTAAACTGATAAAAGCTACAATCATGAGTATTTTTTTGTTGTATTCTACATAAAAATGCGCACATTTTCATATATAATACTCTATGTAACGGCTAATTTAAAATGGTACAAAAATTATGTCAAAGTGACGAAATAATTTCAGAGATGTGTCACAGATACTTTTTAGTGCGGCAAGAAAGAAATTCGCGCCTGCGCGCCTGCGTAACGATTGTAAACAAAACAACACCTTAATCCGTGAACTCCCAGCATCCCCCAAGGCGCGTGATTCAAGAGTTTTCGGCTAGTAGGCCTAAAAGTATTTTTCCGCGAATTTTTAAAAAAACTTTTGTATGTCGACACGTAAAATACGTCCAGTCGGCACCCGAGAGACAAAAAAATGTCGACGTAAAAATACGTCCAGTCGGCGTTTAAGGGTTAAAGTGATATAATATATATATATATTATATATATATATATATATATATATATATATAGAAATCAAATATATATATATATATATATATTATATATATATATATTATACTACATACATACATATATATATAAATATAGATGTATATACTTATAAATATATACATCCTATAAATATACATATATATACATAATCTATACATATATATATCCGTGTATATCTATATATATATATATATATATATATATATATATATATATATATATATATACATATACTATACGTTCATACTGCCGTTTGGGTGGCTTTTATTTTGTAATACAGTGCTTCATTTAGCTTGTATGTATGTATGTATGTATGTATGTATGTATGTATGTATGTATGTATTTTATGTATGTATGTATGTATGTATATATATATATATATATATATATATATATATATATTATACAAATAAAAGCACAAACGGCAGTATGCACACAATGAAATGTCAAGAATCTTTGGTATATCAAATTGTGATTATCTTAATATAAACAAAGACACTCCGAACATATAATGCTCTGTACAGGAAGGAGTAAATACTGTAAACTAACAACAAAATGAATAAAGGTATCAAGTTTGCCCTTCAACTTTCTACCAACAATCGATTATCCAGTATTTCCACCTCTAACTACTTTCAACTCGGCCCCTCTCAGCTGAGCAACTGTTTATAATATTTGAGACTATATATGGGTATTTATGAATATATATATATATGCAAATATACATACGTACACATATAGTCATGCTATATATATATATATATATATATATATATATATATATATATATATATATATTATAAAAGTTCTAAGATATTATGGTGGTTAATATAGTAGAATCACATCAACCGAGCATTTGATGTCTAGTCCCGTCCCTTACGACGCTCCTGATTGGCTGATGATAAGCCAGTCAAGGGCTGGAAACTCTCAGTCTTTCGAGAGAGTTCACATAAGCAGGATGAGTGTTCCACTTCTAATGAGCGATACTTCTTTTAGGTGGTCCTTAAAATACATTTACTGCGACGTTTCAAAACACTTAAAAGCGCTAAAATGCAAACCACAATCCATAATACATTAGAAATAACACAATTAAAACTAGTTGTAGCAGAACCAACCATCAAGAGAGGAAGGAAGGAAGGACGGAAGTCAGAAGGAACAACAACCCAGCTCACGAAAGGTAAAGCGATGTCGAGGAAAACTGCTCAGTGTTCAATAGAGGAACAAGCTGTTTAATAAACAAGGACTCCAGGATTGCCAATAGTTTACCACTCGGTGCCCGTCCCAATATTTCAAAATCTTTGTATCGTATATAATGTTTGCATTTAATGGCGTGTTCTCTGATGTTAGAAAATATAGGATTAGGAAGTTTGTTACCTGTTCGATAGCTAACGCCCTTGTGGCGATCAATTCTGACCCTTAGTGACCTTAGCTTTAAACCAGAGTGTTTTAATGGGCATTTTATACTTATATATACGTATATAGCAACATATTTATTCAAAGTTTGTTATATTGATTTACGTACTACTTGGCAACACCTACTATAGTATCAACAACATGACGTTCAGCATCGCTTATAATTCCACGTATCCTAAATGACTACAGAAATCATTCCCCCGATACTTTGTGCGAATGACAGGAGCACCCGACACAAAAGGAAGATTACGGGTGGGGAAGGTGGGGGGGGGGTAAATAAGACGATTGGTGCGGGATTCAATCATCGGCGTATAAGCGAATAAGTCCCATAAGATGGATGGAGACGGATATTCTTTGACGAGGACGAAGGCGGCTGAAAAATTAACATATACACGCGCGCGCGCAGACGTGCGTGTGTATGAGCGTGTGGACTGGAACTGGAATATATAATTTAGTCCGTAGGCCAAGCGCTGGGACCTACGAGGTTATCCAGCGCTGATAGGGAAAAAGAGAATAAAGGTTTTAAAAGTGTAACAGGAGGAAATCTCGCAGTTGCATTATGAAAGAATGGTTAGCAGAGGGCAGAAAGTAATTTGGAAGAGAGGTACAGTAAAAGGAACGAAAGGGGTTGCAGATAGGGGCCGGAGGGACGCTGCAAGGCCCCTCACGTAATGCCTAAGGTATATGCGTGGGTATTCCACTTCATAAAGCACCTTTGAACATAATATTTTGGACTGCATAAACAACCCTCTATTCGTAAAAAATATATTAAAAAAAAAAAAAACTTCCAGAGATTTCCCAAAGGTACAGCACAGCATCAAAGAAGTCCCCCCCCCCCCCCCCCCCCTCTCTCTCTCCTTCACAGACACGAAAACACACACACAAACGTACATACCACCCCTTTTCTCTCTCTCTCTTTCTCTCTCCTTTGCAGACACGAAAACAAACGCACACAAATATACATACCACCCCTTTCCTTTCTCTCTCTCTCCACAAACACGAAAACAAACACACGAAACACACACAAACATACATAACCCCCTTCTCTCTCTCTCCCCTTTACAGACACGAAAACAAACACACAAACGTACATACCACCCATTTTCTCTCTCTCTCGTTAACAGACACGAAAACAAACACACACAAACATACATAAACCCCTTTTCTCTCTCTCTCTCTCCTTCACAGACACGAAAACAAACACACACAAACGTACATAACCCCCTTTTCTCTCTCTCTCTCTCTCCTTCACAGACACGAAAACAAACACACACAAACGTACATAACCCCTCTCTCTCTCTCTCTCTCCTTCACAAACACGAAAACAAAAACACACAAACATACACAGTACATAAATTACATACCCACTTCCCTCAGGACTGATCAAAAGATAAACACGACAGGAACCTCGTCTTCTGCGGCTTTTTTTTGTGGCCGATACGTGATCTGTCATATTCCTCGGTCCGCCAATCTGACTCGAAGGGACACACAAATCATTAATATCACTTTACAGTTTTTAATCATATGCAAAATGATACATACTACGACGCATCGGGCATACGCATGTACACCATACGTATATATATATATATATATATATATATATATATATATATATGTGTGTGTGTGTGTGTGTGTGTGTGTGTGTGTATGTATATATATACCATATCCTTAAAAATGGAATCGGAATATAACATTTAGGCCAAAGGCCAAGCGATTTGGACCTATGAGGTCATTCGGCGCTGAAATGGAAATTGAGAGGAAAGATCTCGCAGGGGCATTTTGAAACAATTATTGTTAGGAGAGGAAGAAAAGTAATGAAATGGGTTGCAGCTACTTAGCTGAAGGTATGCTGCAAAGAACCTTGAGTAATGCCTACAGTGCTCTGTGTGAGGCGCACTGACGGCAATACCTCTCTACGGGGCTAGTATAGTCTTGTTTCAAACATTGTAAACATTAACACTGAATAAATAAATAAAATCTAATCTGACGCACACGCACACACACTCATTCACATTCCTAATACATTTATAATTTCGAAAGGGTGAATTATGCCAATAAAATACACATCCATACAAGAATATACACACAACTATCCATAGATACCTTCATATCTCCAAAGTGCAAATATAAACAGATTAGGCCTAAATCAATATAACCTGACTCGCAACACACACGAATCCGAAATTACCGTTGCATTACGACAGGAAAGTATCCTTGTTTAATAAAAAGTTCATCAATTAAAAGGAAATACGCTCTAAATGTAGAAATACAATCAACCTCAATAAAATATGTCCTATTGTAAAGGTTGCAACCTTACTTTCTTATTCCAGCAAGGCTAAACAGATAGAAAACTCAATAAATATATATATATATATATAATATATATATATATATAATATATATATATATATATATATATATATATTTATGTTACCGTTATGTCCAAATTTCAGTTAATCTACAGATTACCTACTCAATGCCTAAATTAACTGCATCTTTTAGTTAATGTAGGTAAATTGAAATGGTTTATGTACTTTAACTAGTTAATGTAGGTAAATTGAAATGGTTTACGTACTTTAACTAGTTAATGCGTAAATTAACTAGTGAATGTTTATATTAACTAATGTTCACTCGGTAAAGCTTAAATCTAACTTCAATACACAAAAATTGCCAATTAAACCTTAACTAATTAAGGACGAAATATGAGATCATATGTTATTGCAGCTAAAATGAATACAAAAAATCAATTTTACTAACTAAAAGTTTCTATTTAAAATACAAGGTTAAAATAGAAGAGATCAATTTATTTTTCTAATTGTAAATTTTTATTCAATAATCAAGGATACAATTTAAGAGATCATTTATTTTTGAAGCTAAAATGAATATCAAAAATAAAATTTACTGATAGAAAACTTTCTATTTTATAGGCAAGGATTCAATATAAGAAATCATTTGTTATTGCAGCTAAGCGACTGGTGGCACTTTGAGTTACACAGTATATATATTTGATTTTGCATCTTCCTTCAGCAAAATACTGTGGAATTATTTTTTGCATATTAGCCTGTGCTGACATCCTCGCCTCCAGGAGCAACGTCGACGTATAATGTAGGCCTATGATGGAAAGAGAACGAAATTGCTCTGGTGGCTTGCTATGTTTATTCTTCTAACACTAACTGTCCTCTAACCGTTACTATCAACACTAGATGGTTTAAGTCTACAATACCGTTTTCCTTCGAACTCTAACGACATGATTCAGTTATTGTTGATGTTAACTATACTCTGTTTTTTTCCATCTGTCCATCCACCTGTGGTGTTTTTGTATGGTAACACTGCGTCACCGGCTTTAGAGTTACGTTATGTGTAAGTTTTAGGTAAATAAAAGGATATCTGGGTGTACATTTGCAACTGAAAAGTGTTTTAATAATTTACTGTATGCGAATTACACCGTTAATATTCGAAATAGGATATTATTATAATCGTTGAATGTAAGCTGAATGTAACTATCTAAAGCCCGGGACGCAGTGTTACCATACAAAAACACCACAGGCGGATGGACAGATGGAATAAAACAGAGTATAGATAATGTTGACATTAACGAGTTTTGAATATTAACGGTAAAATATAAATTCAGCTGCTTTGATTATGAAACTAAGGCGCGGAAATCTGAGCCTTCATAAAATCACATAACAAAAATATAAATAAACCGCGAACCTTGTTCTCTTAACCGAACCCTCTTTACTTTCTTTTTCTAATCTAACTTTCTCTTATTCTCATCCTATTCTCTAAATGTTGTTGTTTATTGAATCTCATCTCGCATTCTTGTGTTCCTATAACCATTCTCCCTTTCGTCCATATCCTACGTAACATTATTCTCTCTCTCTCTCTTCTCTCTCTCTCTCTCTCTCTCTCTCTCTCTCTCTCTGTGACTGGTCATGGTTAAGTGCTTCAAGATTCCTAATCCACTTTGCCAGTTGACCTCAGCAGTGATTTACGTATCTGGTTGATATTCGACTGTTGTGGGACACAGCTTGAGATGACAGAGTCAAAACTAACATACGTGACAGATCAATTCTCTGTCAAAAATACATATCTTTCTAAAACGGCAAAGCTTCGACGAGGTCATTCATATCACTGGAGGGTAAAGACATTCATCACGTACTGAAATGAAGACCTCAGACTCATAAGGAATATTTTTCTTTTACCACGACGTACTAGAGAGTCCTTAAACGTCTCCGTAATTATTCACGAGAAATCGTTTAATTTTTCACAGTCCTCTAATTAGGGAAGGCGCTCCTTTGTTCGCTCTCTCAAATAAATCTTACACAATTAGTACCCGGAAAATGTTGAACTATTTAATCTTTAGAGTAACAAGGCTGTTTATACAGAAGAAGAATATATATATGTGTATATATATACCTATATATATATGTATATATATATATATATTAAAAGCCCATAAAAACGCCCAAATATCAAAAGCAAGTGCCATATTTCAGAGAGTGCTGTCTCTCTGAAGAGAGAGACAGCAGTTCTCTGCAATATAGTAGTACATACTTTCTATATTTTGGCGTTTTTATGGGCTCCTTTTATGAGATGGAATGCTGTTGTAACAGAAACATTTTTACCAGTCATGTATATATATGTGTATGTATGTATATATATATATATATATATATATATATATGATATATATATAATATAATTTAGGTCAAATGATAAGTATTGGGACCTATGAGGTCTTTCAACGATCAAACGGAAATTGAGAGTAAAAAGGTTTTAAAAGTGTCACAGGAGGAAACTCTCGCAGTTACACTAAGAAAAAATTGTCAGAATTGTCAGGAGTGTAAGGTGCAAAAAAAAAAAAAAAAAAAAAAACAAAAAAAAAAAAAAAAAAAAAAAAAAAAAAAAAAAAAAAAAAAAAAAAAAAAAAAAAAAAAAAATTCGAACGGAGGTACGGTGAAAGGAATGAAAATGGCTGCACCTTGGGGCCAAAGGGACGCTGCAAAGACCGTAAAGTCATGCCTACAGTGCACCGAATAAGGTGCACTGACAGCACTAACCCCAACTGCGGGGATGATCGATGTAATGGTTACTTCGTTTGAAAAAAAAGTATTCCAATGCTAGACGACGAACTTCCAAAAGTTTGATTAGGTTAAATGCCGAATTCGGAAAAACACAGGTACACACACACACACACATAATACATCCAAAAAAATCTTTCCTACTATGATACGAAGTAAATCACAACCAGCTTTTACTCTCCACGTGAGAATGAAAAAATATAGCTTAGACAATATTCCTAATGTTCGGTTATACACGAGTTAGGATAGCGTCTCTGCAATAATTTTTTCTCAACTTATGAAAGACGTTGAAAAGTTGAATTAGCCTTACTTGACTTGTTTTATTGCTGAATAAAACTATGGCAGTCGCCTTTCCCTTACAGAGTTTAAAAATTTACCCGTATGTAATTCGGTTTGTCAAAGGATTACTTCTATTTCAAATATATAATAGACAAATGCTCACGGATGACATATACTGAATATACATAGGAGTAATTTGCCGTGCAAAAATTTTGAATGATAAATCAAATATATGCTGTCTAGTTGAATTTTTAAGAAGGTAATTCCCAACAAGGATATAATTCGAAGAATCGTAATAATTATGATCGTGTGGATTTATTCCTTATACTACTTGCGTGTGTCCCTACGTAAAACCAATACGCGCCTATTGTACATAAGACCTCAACTCTAGTATATCTGTCCAGGCTCCAAGCATCTTTGGATGGAGTTTAAAGAAAATACCATCCTCCTCATCAGATGGCTATAACCTTACAAGCAACGACACTAATTACCAGGTCACTAATTTGCTGCTTACGCCACGGCGTGGTTCCTCAAAGGGTTTCGTTCTCGTTAAAAAATGAAGTGCTTTACGGGCACTTATGTCATTGGCATGAGAAGTTCAACACTTTCCTTGGCTTTTCATGTACTTCATACATTTACGATGAAGTGAAAATGATTAGATAATATGTAGACACAAAATTATCACACACATAAACACACTAGATGAACAGCGCATTGTCTGTTTATGGGTTCGACGCCCTGCTGATGAGCCTTCTGAGTAGGTATAACAAGAAGCTAATGTTGTGAAAGTTTTCTGTCCCAGGGGTTCAACCACAATTAAACAGTATGCATGTTTCAGTGACCGTTCTGTTGTTTTTCTCTCTCGAACCAGCCCCACAGTGTATGACACTCGATGTTCCAAAATGCTGTCTCTTTCTGTGTGTATATGTAGTATATAATTCAAAGAGAAACTACAGTTAAATCCTACCATAATTATCCCTTTCCACTTCGACAACTGAGACGTCATACCGTTTAAAAGTTAAATTCAGATTTACTTGAAGTAACTTTTAGCCCTATTCTTTCATATAAAGACGTATCCTGACACAACCGCTAGGCTGATAAGAATGTTTAAGTAAAGGCAGTGTATAATGGGCTCCAATTATCCATTTGTTCTCGGTAGCTTGTTAACATTTGCTGTTGAGGAAAATCAGACATGTAGCTGGCTGGCGAAAGGGCTACAAATACGTGTGCTGTATATTTTGGGAGTAAAAAAAAAGGAAAATGTTTTAAAGCTGATTGCGGATGCGGAGAAAATACATTTCCCTCTTTAAAAAATATGGAAAATGTCCTTTGTGATATTATAAGGTGATGCATTACGAGAATGTAAATGCAATGAAAAAAGACTTAATACAAACTGCTGTTAATATACCTTACACCCAAGCTAATGTCTTTGTTTTTTATAACATCGTTGTGGTCAAACCCAACTGACGAGTCAGCTTCATTTGGCAGATGCAACTTGCAAAGGCGGGAAAACGACGATTGGGCAATAAACTGATGATTAAACGACCAGTCTTGCTTTCGTGTGATCATCAGTTTTTGGACGATACTGACCAAATTACATTATGAAAATTAAACGTTTGTGCGACCAAAATTTGCATAACTGTAACATATCTGTATGAAACGAGCAAGTTACTCCGCAGCACCGATAAATCAACGGAAGTTGGTATCACGAACTTGACATTAACCACACAGACGACAAATATTGCAGAATGCTTTAAGTCTCCTTTATAACAACACTCGCATAAAATCGTCATTCAACAAACTTTATACCAGAATCACGAAATGTGCATTTTGAACTTAGATTACTTCGAACTGTTAAAATACTACACGAATGCAAAATTGACTTACCCAAAATTCGAGGTGCTCGTGTTTTCGGGAGGCCAATGTTTTTTTTATATTACCGATAAACTAACACCAATTCTTGACATGTGAACTCGTTTTGATTAGAAATAGCGTTTACGGGGGTATTACATCGGAAAGGACGCCATTGCACACTGCTCAGTGTCTATGCACACACTAACTGTTGCCCTCAACTTCGACTCGAGACTGCGAGACAACTCTACCACGTGTGCGTTCAGTTGCCAGATGTGTTTAGGTACTTCCTTATTTTAACGAATACCTTCGCTCATAACTTGTTATTTTACATCATTCCTGGTGAATATAAATAAAACTTGAGCACGAGGACTTAGAAGCGTGGTTGTAATAGATTTTTTACGCTAAATTTCTCATTAAGGTAATCTTAGAGACAGTGAACTCTCGTAGAATAAAATTGAAGTACTGAAAAACGAAATGCATCATGGTTCACAAACGTGTTTTCTGTCAGTTTTACAGCGTCTCTCTCTCTCTCTCTCTCTCTCTGATAAAACTGGTAACATTTGTTGTTTAATTTAACTTTTTACATGTTGCGTCACAAATCTATTTATTGACAGTGACATAGCATATACTGTGTGGATTATTATCAATGAAGTGAGGTAAAATGTACTGCCTGCCATAAATTCAAAATGTCACTGTTGCAAAAGACAGCGTTAAACCACCAAACAATTAACATATTTAATACAAATAATTCCAATATATTCATTCAAAGATAGCCGAGCAATTCGCATCTGGGTGGTACATAAGCCACCTCGTACACTCTCAGGTATACTTATCATACCTGTTATTTTATCAAGCCTTATATACATCACCAAACACTTTTGTATGATTGATCAAACGCAAGTTGGTGGTGCCAGTTCCTTATAAGAAAATGAGACCTATTGGGTGAAGCTTTATTACATCACTTCATTGTAAAAAGAGTTGATGCAAAGAGAGCATGAGTATGGAGGCACCCTATGATGCAGTTACTGCAGTTTAACTATACAATTTACTGTAATAACTTGAGAATATTTAGTAATAAAAACTGCATTGGTATAGAGCATCTGTTACAGATAGCTTTGATTTTAGTGGGTTAGGCCATATGAAGTTTTAGAGTGACGTAATGTATACCACAAAAGCCTATAGGCCTAGTAACAGTCGAGAGTATTACGCTAACACTGTATGGATTAACTGCCATTTGAAAGACATAATAATGGTAGTGGTGTCAAGGTATTTTTTTTCTTTTATTAGAGAAATATTACACTCATTACACAATAGGTAGGATGTTAAAAAATACTACAAAATTAAATGTACATACAATATTTACAGATTACTATGGCTTAGAAAGAATTAGAAGTCAAAATCAATGTACTTTTTACTAAATAGATTTGCAATTTCTTAACAACCACCTGTCATAAGATAGTTTACTATTTTACAAAGGCACACGTTTCTTCTTGGGGACTGTATAGACTGCTATCTAGGTCTACTAGATAGCAATTATCCCATGCACTTACGATGCAAGTCATTTAAAA
Organism: Macrobrachium nipponense; assembly: GCF_015104395.2. Lineage (NCBI taxonomy): Eukaryota > Metazoa > Arthropoda > Malacostraca > Decapoda > Palaemonidae > Macrobrachium > Macrobrachium nipponense. Next base: position 64,423,094 of record NC_087208.1, on the reverse strand, counting down.
CAAATGAGTTATCATATCCTTAAAACAAAGCATACGTTTCAGAAGCCGAGTTAATTGTTAAAAAAAAAAAAAAAAAAAAATTGCTTGCAAACAGTCAGCACAGCCAGACTGGTTTAGAACGTCAATACTCTGATGACAATTACTAATAGGCACGTTCACCGATTTTATTTTACTACATTGTTTGTAAGGTTTATCATTTATAGAACAATTACATCAAATTTTCTGTGGATGATGGTCGATGTCCTACCGATTAGCCTGCTGTACAGTATGTGATCTACAGCGGCTGATGTTGTAAATATTAGCACTAACAAAGCATCCTCGGTTTACTCATTGAGGGGTTAACGGCCCCAGACTTTTTTTTTCTTCTTTTCGAGCCATTAAAAACAGCTTAACCTCTTATGCATCAGTTGGCTTAAGCCGTGAATTAATTACCCGATGACTAGTAGTTTTCATGAGTAGCAAATAGGGCGGGAAAGGGTATGAGCTGGCAAACCTTTTTTATTTATTTATTTATTTATTTTATTTTTTACTTTTAATATGTAGTATTTTTCTTAATTTGAACTCTCTCCAAGTTTCCCGCCTAAACACAGCCACCTAGTCCAAGTGAAAAGACCACACACACACACATATATGGAGTATGTAATATATATATATATATATATATAGTATATATATATATATATATTAGGTCAAAATGACACTCGTTTAAACAAATGAAAAAAATTCCTAAGCTGGTAACGTGGCCTACCTTTCATGTTGAGCGCCATCCCTGAAGTTAGCTGAAAATCAAAGTACCAAACTCCCGATGTTACAAAACTATACTTTTTATTTCCCAAAATTGGCTAACATGAAAATGGAATAAAACGGGTTAAGAATAACTAAAAAAAGAAACGTTAAACTATCATATTCTTCCCCAAATCATATCTAAGTAAGTACCCCCTTTTTCTCTTTCTGTCCAAAAAACACGTCTAGAGAAAACCCATTTTTCTATATGGTGACTTCGAATCCATCTGAAATAAAGAGACCATAATTATCAGCCAATTAAACACTAAAGTTCGTCAATAAAATGTGTGTCACATCGCACTTCCCTTTCTCTAGAACTGAAATAATTGTTGTCACTTTTACCTCTTCCGACGGACCTCCAACGCCTCTTCTACACCGAAATCACTACTGTCCACTTTGGCAGTTGGCCCTCCAACTCCTCCAACAATTCACATGCCAGAGATTATATGCCATTTTCTGTGATACACGTAACGAACTCACATCCACAAACGGATGTACGTACTCGAGAACTTCCCGTGATTAACTCATGTCTTTGGATGCGTCAATGAACTCCATTCTGCACACGACAAGTTTCCTATTTGTTTTTCATCTCATCATCTCCGAGGAATCCAGCGTTTTGCATCTGTCTCTAACTGGCAAGAGCTAAGGTTATCAACCCCACTATTTAATATATAATATATATATATATATATATATATATATATATATATAAATACCATATAGATATATTACAATATATATATATATATATATATATAACATTACATATATATATATATATATATATATATATATACATATATAGATGATATAATTATATATATAGATATATATATATATATATAACATACATAACATATATATAGATATATATATATATAGATATATTTCTATACATATATATATATATATATATATAATATATATTTCTACCAGTTTCTTCAAGATAATATATATATATATATATATATAATTATATAGATATATATATATATAGTATATATATAATCGCCTTATATCGTTCACCGTGTGAGGTGAAAGCATAATATCATCCCAAAATGAAAATGCAGTAAACTTCGTCTTTATAAAATACATGTCACATCAATGTTTTCCGGTTTTTAAGAGATCTATCGTTTATTTCACCCAACAACCAGAGCTGATAAAGGTGAAAATACCAAACCGCACCCGTGAAATGAAATTCATGAAATCAATTCCGAGCTTCCGCGCGCATTTAGTTGGCTTGTCTACCGCTAGGTCTAGACCGAGGTAGAGTTGGCCGGTCCAATCACTGCTAGGTCTGGTTCCCAAACTTTTTTCTGTCATTTCCCTTCCCCAAGTTCAACCATCCAGATTTCCCCCTTCATGTGTATGAGGGAAAGAGTAGTTAAAACACACCGTGACTATTTACTAATATAATTTTCAAATGTACAAATTACTGATAAACATATTGTTACAGAGTAAATTGGATAGAAAGAGCGTTAGTAACAACTAACCGCATAGCCATTCTCTCTCTCTCTCTCTCTCTCTCTCTTCTCTCAGACATGAGAAAATCCATCTGAGATGTTTTCAGTTAGTAGGTAGTGTAATTATATTCGCCCCCCTTACCTTAAAATTTCCCCCCAGGGGGAAATTTCTTGGGAACCACTCTAGAGTCTAGACCAGTGGTTCTCAGCCAGGGGGGAATTTCGGAGTTTCAGGGGGTTGGGGGGAAGACTGTGACCAAGGATTTTTTATATTACATATACATGTATATGCATAATTTAGAATGCACCTTTTGAGGCAGACAATGTTAGGAAGGGGGCCGGGTGGCGAATAGCATTCTGTTATTATTATGGTGAAAGGGTCACAAGGGTGCATGGCCAAAAAAAAAAAGTTGAGAATTATTGGTCTAGACACTCTAGACCAAAGTCCACTGCTTAGAGTATCAGCCGATAGGGAATCAATGCCACATTTCCCGCAACCACTGTAGATTCTGTCTCTCTCACGCTAGTTGGTGATAATCATTAAGCATTGTGCCAGCACCGTTAAAAATGGCAGTGATAACATAGGGTCAAGAAGCGTGGAGTTCAGTGAGCATACGCTGTCGTTGTCATACACAGAATAAATTATCCATACACATTTCGTCTTATTAGATAGAGTTCTCATTAATCTTACCGGTAAAGATTCAGGATTATTATTATCTTCAAATCTTAACCATTTTGGTTAAGTACTACCTTATTGGCATTACCTCACAATGCAATACTAATGACCTTGCCCTACTTTCCAGGGTCATGAAAGAGATCAGTGTTCAATAAAAATTTTATTCTTTTGCTAGAATATTTGCAGAAAAGCTGATTATAATTTGGAAGTTACATTAGTAGTGCTGTGAAACAAACCAACAATATGTGTAATCTGTTTAAGAATTGCATCATTTACCGACTCCAAAAAAATCAAATGTTATAGTTTGGTAATAAATGTAGCATAAAGAACTTGTGTATAAATGCCGAACTATTTATGCCTGCCAGTTAAAAATCTCTAGTCTTTTTTTTTTTATTAATTTTTGTAGTAGAAATAATTTTAAAAATTGAATAGACTAATTTCTGCACTGATTATTTTTGTGATGTTAGCGTCCTATTAAAAACCATACGTCAAAATTTATTTTTCACCGTAAAAGAGAGAGACGCTAAAAATAGTAAAACAGACACATATAAATATAAAACAAATAAGAAAGTAAATAAGCCAGAATTGATACCAGAACTGTTGTAGTATCGGTCTTATCTCGACAGTTACTGGTGAGGCGCTCGGTCTAGTGCCTTTGAAATGGAGCGCTCGAGCAATTTTCTTTTGTTTTTTCCAGGTGCGCACGATAGCAGGGGTTCAATTTTGAGAATCAGCCCTCTCCTCTCTCTCTCTCTCTCCTCCTCCTCTCTCGCTCTATAATATATAATACTATATATTATATATATACTTATATATATAAAATAATATATTCAAAAGTATTATAGATATGTATATGTACATGGATACAATACTAGAGTATATATAATATCATTATATATAATATATAATATATATATATTATATAGTATGTGTATATCTGTGTGTGTGTGCAAAGGTATTGTCGATGGCTTCCCTTGTCCAGCGCATTTGGGGTAAAAATGGTAGGGTGCCACAAGGTAATGTTAAATCACCTTCGCTGTTTACCATTCTCGCAGGTTTCATAGTAAAGGAATGGTCGGAGATGGAAGGGAAGGTTTGCATTAGAGTAACGATAAAAAGTTGGAAAAATATGTATGTGTGCACATGTGTGTGTCACTGCGTAAAGTTTCCCAAACCCACTTCGGTCCCAAATGGTACGTAGAAATGGTGAACCTTTTTTACTACACAATATGTCGTCTCTACATTTTAGATCTAAAAAACAATTTGAAATTTTTTATTTTTTAAAAATTTTCAACGGAAGAGGCCAGCTATGCAAGATGCCACCTGATAACCCAAAAAGCAATCTAAACATCTAATAAAACTTATGAACTTATGCAGACAATATATACTTATAAGAACTAATCCTCACGAAAGAACAAAACACAACAATGAAGTTTTAAGTGTAATCAAACGTAATTTATATCCATCTTTAGACATGCCGTCTTCAAGCCTTGGAACAGAACTTTTCACAATTGAAAAAATATTGGTCCGTATTTCTAGATTATTTGAAACGTCCCTAGGACCAGGATTTGCCGTCTCGACCATCTCTTATTATGACCTTCACTTCTGACGGTTTATGTATAAGTGTGATATTGCTAACAATTCCTGAGGAGATAATAAACGCTGTTGACGATATTGAGTCTCTACGGCCCAGTATCTCCCCAAGAGAAGATTGTGGATGATCTTAGATTAAGTTGGCCTTATGCCAACATGGTCCCTTAACCTAGGGCGGCCCGCAAAGTAAGTAAAGATAAAACAAGCCTGGTGTCGACCTCTGGACTCTTCCAACCTAAATGAGAACAGGCTTCTAGGGTATTAGGCAGAAGAATTCTAATAAACTGCAAAAAAAAAAAAAAAAAAAAAAAAAAAAAAAAACTGTAAGCCCACAGCGGGTCCTAGGAGTTTGTTTCTGAACATTCTCTCTCTCTCTCTCTCTCTCTCTCTCTCAGCAAAAGGCTTAACTATGTAGAAACATAATTATGGAGCCGTCTTCTAAAGTTGGAAATATGAACTGTTATCACCTTTCTTACTCTCCAGCTAATAACCACATTCGCCTTTCGTACAATGTTCTAAAAAATTATTGTTCATCCTAAATTACGCACCGCGAGCGAAATGAATTTATTTATTCTTCCAGATGTTGCCAATTTTCCAAGTAATTATTTAAGCCTCAGGCGGCTTCAAATGTCTGCTAATTTACTTTCTAGTTCAGTATATATTTACACTGGACAAGATCCAAAACTGTAGGAACCAAAAGCACTATGGCCAAGTTCCATAGATCCTTCTACGAAGAGTGCAATACTATGACAGGAAACTCTCAGCCGCGGCCCACGAAACTTTTAGCCACGGCCCGGTAGTGGCTTGTGTTGTTGGTACCTATAGCGGCGCCAGATGCACGAACGTGGCTAACTTTAACCTTAGATAAAATAAATACTGCTTAAAAAACTTTTAGATTGTGTATGTGCGAGAGCGCGCATGCGTGTTTTGTTTATTCATTCTGTTCCTCCCTCAGTTTTAACCAAGCTACTCGATCCTTAGCCTGTATCTCACAGCTCCATTTATAAGCCTTAGCTTTTTTCGACTTCCTATAATATTATGACAGTTGTCCTCAAGGAAAGAGGTTCATCCGCCATTGAAAAGTTCATTCCTGTCACCAATGGGTTCACAACCCGTTAGTAGGTTATGTCCTGCCTTAGAATATCATGTATTCACATCCCAAGCCATAGGTAGCTCTCAGGCTAGGTCTAAGTTATAATTGACTGCTCTAAATGTAAGGTAAAAAGGTTTATTTAATAAATACCACTTATATACATATAATAATATGACACACAAACACACACCACACAATATATATATAATTATATATATATATATATAAATATATATAATATAATTAATATATATTATTAATATAATTATATATATTCATATATATATGTATATACATCGAGCTATAAATGTCCTTTAATATCTAATTCGCTCTACCTCGGAATTAATATATTTTCATATAACATTAACCGAAGGGGAATTTTTTAGTTGATAATAATTTCGTCCTCTCGTGGGTTCGAACCAACGCCCAGTGGACTGAGGGGAAATCAGGACTCCAGTGACATTATCGACTCGGCCAACAACTGGGCGCTGGTTCGAACCCACGACAGGACGAATATCCTTGCTAACATGAGAAATTCCCATCACGATTACATAATTGAAAATATATATTTCAATTTCGCGGTTAGAGCGAGTTAATATTAAGTATAAAACTATATATCTATATATTATATTATAATATATATATCTCCCCACAGAGATATATATAGATTAATTATTAATATATACTATATATTATATATTTAATTATATAATTAATAAAATCTGTTGTATGCATGCATTTTCAAGGAACATTCAAAGGTAAATATCTCGAGTCGAAGTACATGATTATCTCTCTCTCTCTCTCTCTCTGTCTCTCTCTCTCTCTCTGTGCGAGTGTGCGTGCATGCGTGCGTGCGATCTTTATCCTTTTGAGCTAATATTGCCCTGAGTGCCGTTCTTGCCTCGATTGCCAGCAACTTAACCGAAGGAGATGCAATAACAAGGAGAAAAGGAAAAACCTGGCTGCAGTTTTGCAGACTCCGTGCAGTTAGTATTTGTTCGCTGTCACATAAAGGAGGAACAGAGAAAAACTTTCTCTCTCTCTCTCTCTCTCTCTCTCTCGAGAGAGAGAGAGAGAGGAGAGAGAGAGAGAGAGAATTTGAACCACGAGATTGATTGGATTTAATAGATACAATCAATCTCGTGGTTCAAGTTCTCTCTCTCTCTCTCTCTCTCTCTCTCTCTCTTGTGGTTCAAATTCTCTCTCTCTCTCTCTCTCTCTCTCTCTTGTGATTCCAAATTCTGTCCTCTTCTCTTCTCTCTCTCGCTCTCTCTTGTTGAGGTTCCAATTCTCTTCCTTCCTCTCTTCTCTCTCTCTCCTCTTGGATTCAAAATTCTCTTCTAAATCTCTTCTCTCTCTCGTGGTTCCAATTCCTCTTCTCTTCTCTTCTCTCTCTCTGCTTGGTTCAAATTCTCTCTCTCTCTCTCCCTAATTCGGCTCTCTCTATCCTCGTGTAACAATTGTATCCTCCTCTCTCTCCTCTCTCTTTCTTTGTCTAGTGGCTAACCAGTTGTCACCTCTCTCTCTCTCTCTCTCTCTCTCTCTCTCTCTCGTGATTTCAATTGTCTCCTCTCTCTTTCTTGGCGGACAAATTAGTAAGAAATGCACAAATAAATGAGGATAAGAGAGTTGCATCAGTTTGTAAAGAAAACCCAAAAGAATTCTTTGCGCATGTTAATAGCAGGAAACCAATAAAAATTAGCATAGGTCCCCTAAGGGACATTAGAGTTAATTTGGTGAACTCAGACTTGGAAAAAGCAGAGTTATTGAATAAGTTTTTTACTAGTGTATTCACAACTGAAGACTCTACCTCAATACCGGAACCTGCTATTAAATATGAAGGGGCAGATCCACTGGACAAAATAATATTTACAGAAGAGGGCATTAAAAACACAATAAACAAACTCAACAAGTTCAAATCTCCTGGCCCGGATGCGATTCATCCAAGAGAAATTAAAGAGCTAAAAGAGGAGATAGTTCCTCACCTATATAAACTCTACAAGAAAAGTGCTGAACAAAGAAAGGCACCAAAATGATGGAAACTAGGAAATGTGACCCCAGTTTACAAAAAAGGTCGAAGAGAAGAGCCGGGAAATTATAGACCAATCTGACTAACGTCGGTCGTTTGCAAGATTTTTTATCCCATAATAATTGTAGATCAAATTGTGGATCACATAGACAGAAAAAACTCATTGTTAAACAGTCAACACGGTTTCAGACAAAACAGATTCCTGCCTATCAAACCTCTTGGAGTTTTTTCATAACTTGTCAGGTATCTCCGACAGTAGTAGAGCAATAGATATACTCTACTTAGATTTCCAAAAGGCCTTTGACAAAGTCCTACACAAGAAACTGATGACAAAAGTTAGAGCTTTAGGAACTGTAGGAAAAACAGCAGACTGGGTCGAAGACTGGCTGACTTATAGGAAACAGAGAGTTGTAGTAAACGGTGAAGAATCAGAATGGGCAGATGTAACAAGCGGAGTTCCCCAGTGTTCTGTTCTTGGCCCTCTCTTGTTTTTTATTTACATTAAGGACACTGATGTAGGCTTAACTAGCAGGATAGCCAAATTTGCAGATGACACCAAACTAGGTGTAAATGCAGGTGACCCAGATGCAGTGGAAAGTTTAAGAAATGATCTAATGAAAATCGCAGAGTGGTAAAAAAAAAAATGGCAAATGCCTTTTAACGTAGATAAGTGTAAAATGTTACAAATAGGAACAAACAACCCTCATGCCAGCTACATGCTACTTGGGAATGACATAAATAGGAGGACCTTGGAGTCATCATTATCAAGGACTTAAAATCCACAAAACTGCATAAAAGCAGAAGAGAAGGGACAGAAACTAGTGGGATACATAAAGAGGCAGTTCAAATACAGAAACAAGGAAACTGTGCTGCAGCTCTGCACATCAATAGTTAGACCCCATCTTGAATATGCAGTACAGTTTTGGTCACCAACACTAAGAAAATGCATAAATAGATTAGAAGGAGTACAAGCAAGAGCCACAAAGTTAATTCCATCCATCAGGCAAATAGGTTACCGAAGACGACTGGAGAGCCTGAACATGCATGGCTTAGAAGCACGACGATTACGAGGACAACTAATAGAAACATTCAAAATACTGAAAGGCATAACAAAAGTAGACGGTAACCTATTTACATTAAACGAAAACCAGACAAGAAATAATGGATGGAAACTAGAACTGAAGAGATGCAACACATCCCATTGTGGGAACTTCTCTACATACAAGATATGTGACACGTGGAATAAGCTGCCATCAGAAGTTGTAAACAACAACAGTGTGGAAGAGTTTAAGAAAGCTAGACAAAATCATTAGGACATTGTGCATGCGCAGTAAAACCTGCTTCAGATAAGTGAGCACACGATGTCTCCTCGGATGGACTAACAAGTCTTTGAGACATCCTAATCCTTGTAACTCCTTGTAACTCTCTCTCTCTCTCTCGTGGTTCCAATTGTCTCCTCTCTCTCTCTCTCAACCCAAAATAATTATAAATAAATAAATAGCACGTGGCTGGCAAATCGAGGTACCAGCGTTCGATCCCCGATCAAAGTCCATCACTCCTCCGCTGACCTAAGCAGTGAAGTGTAGGTTCCCTGGTTGTCATTTGACTGCCGAGGGTAGATGCTGGGGGTGGAGAGCGCGAGAGAGAACGGAGTGGAGGGAGGAGATACTGTTAGCGCGACTGATTAAACCTCGGTCAAAAAAAAATGCGCAGAAAAGAATACCGGAAAGGTCTCGGCGATGTGATTCTCGCTTCACTGGGCTAAAACCCCTTCGCTAGATACTCTCTACTTCTCTCTATCTCTCTCTCTCCCTCTCAACGCCTATGTCAATCAATACGTCTAAAGCAACTCGTTCTGAAGGGTTTGCGAAATGACCAAAGAGAGAGAGAGAGAGAGAGATTTGTGACGTCATCCAGCGATGGTTATTGGATATGCAAATATTCATCTCCCATTCGAAATGCATTACGGTCCTCCG
>NC_087208.1:64318481-64410981 GCF_015104395.2 Macrobrachium nipponense | reverse complement strand
ATGAATTTTTTTTTTTTTTTTTTTTATAAAAAGTATCCTGAATGAAATGCTGAGTGAAATTGGATTTAGTTTTCAGATATTAATGGACAGAATAACTTTATTATTATCATTATTATTATTTCCAACGAAAGTATAATGAGATTTGTTTTTAAGCAGGATTATGCAAAAAGTTGTGTTTAGATTATAACGAAAATTTAACAAAAGATTGTTAAATATATCTCAGTTTAACCAGACCACTGACTGAGCTGATTAACAGCTCTCCTAGGGCTGGCCCGAACGATTAGATAATTCCTACGTAGCTTGGAACCAATTGGTTACCTAGCAACGGGACCTACATCTTATTGTGGGATCCGAATCACATTGTATCGAGAAATGAATTTCTAATCACCAGAAATAAATTCCTCTGATTCCACGATGGCAGAGCGGAGAATCGAACTCGCGGCTATCGAATCGGTAGGCGAGCGCGTAGCCCACACGTCCAACGAGGAGCTAACCAAAGACGATACTTCTGACTGGTAACAGGTGATTACACTTTGGGAGAGGTCATTTTTCTTTTGGTAGGGCCCAGTTGCAATGTTTAACATTCTGCATTGGGACCTAAGAGGTCATTCAGCGCTGAAACGGAAATTGACGGTATAAAAGTTCAAAAGGCTTAACAGGAGGAAAACCTCTCAGTTGTTAGGAGAGAGTGGAAAGGAAGATGGAAGAAAGGGAGTATGAATGGAGATACAGTAAAAGGAATGAAGGGGGTTGTAGTAAGGGGACGTGGGGACGCTGCAAAGATCCTTAAGTAATGCCTACAGTGCACCACATGAGGTGCACTGATGGCACCACCCCTCCTACCGGGAAATGAAGCTGGACATGCCCATAAAAAAACACTGTATACTTTTTAAGAAACCGAAATCTTATGCACAATTAACGTAGAGTTTTTGCAACGCTATTTCATGTCATCATTACTTCACGAAGTTTATATACGTATGTATATATATATATATATATATATATATATATATATATATATATATATATATATATATATTATATATATATAGTGTAGGAAGCCCACTAAAATTCGGAAAAAATTGAAATTTTTATTTAAACGCCCTGTTTCAACATAGACAAAGTAAAAATCATATGGTTAACCTAGACAAAATGAAAATCATAAAGGTTGTTAATAACACTGAAAAAAGAAAACTTTTAGAATCTATTCTAATCCAAAATGTTGACGCTATGAATATATATGAGTAATTTTAAACTGGACCTTTTCTGTAATGCAATTATGACAAAGCATGTAGTTAGTGTAGCTAAGTTGTTAAACAAGATTGGCAAACCACCGTAGGGCAGTTATTCTAATACAACCATATGCTTGTATGTTATTTCTTTTACCTTGACCGTTGTTTTCAGTTTATGTAACTTTTATTTCTCTTTCTGAAAGAGGGAGAGAATGTACTCTCCGATAGCTTAAATAAAAAACTCAATTTTTTCCGAATTTTAGTGGGCTTCCTACAACATATTAGAACACGGATACAGTGTTTAACTTTGCTATATATATATATATATATATATATATATATATATATATATATATATCACCCCGGAACACGATAAACAAGCATTACATACACTCTCATCCAGAATGCTTATATGAACAGAAATGTGCAAAGGGGACCCACTGCCCTCATACTCCCAATCGTACGCTTGCCTGAGAGCGGGAATCATCCACTCTTTTTCCTTTTCTTCTTCTTCTTATCTTCCTTTTCATTTTTCTCTCCCTTTCTTTTGTGTCCTGATTCTTTCTGTTTCGCTCCGTATTTTTTTCCTCTCACCTCCTCCTCCCGCTCCTAAACCTCTAGTACTATATACTCCCTTCTCTGGCTTCCACCTTCTCCTCTTACTCCTTCCTTCTCTTGTCTTCATTCCCCTCTTATCTTTTTTCTTGATTAATACTATTCATACTCCCTTTGATCGTCCTTATTCTTGTTGCCACTTTGCCTCTCGATCTCTCCTTATGCCAATGCTTTATCTGTTAGACCCATAATAATTCATATTCTTTCTCCTTGTTATTATCCATCGTCCCCACAGTCCATTCTGTCACATACTGTGTCTGTTTGTCTGTTGTGTCAACATTTCAGCAGAGCCGAGGGCACCCTTACGCTTTAATAACAGAAATCACGTTAGGCGTTTAGGAATGAACCGTTTATGGGTAACCGTGTCATTTCACAAGCTCGGTTGAAATGCCTCTGCGTGTTTATAAATACGCGTTCGTAAGAATGCATGAGCGTTTTTATGTATGAGAATGTCACCACGTTTGCATCTCATCTGAGTTTGTCATGGCATCATCGCACATATAGACACAAACACTTGTGCAAATATATGTTGCAAAACAGACAGGTCAAAGAAAACGGACGAGAGCGTCACTGGATCCAAAGAGCGGTTTGATGCTTGATTTTATGCTTTTTCGACAATTTGCGGCGATGTCGCCTCCCGCCCTCTTTCGCTGGACGTTTGGTTTGTTTTCCGTAGGGAAAAATGCCGCACGAGACAATCGCATAAAACGACATATGTCGGCCAGTGGCGGGCAAGAAAATGTATAAAGACAACACAAACCGTGAGGTATGTGTGGTGGGAGAGACAGCGGCTGGCTGGCTGCTGGCTGTTCGGCCAAGATATCCGATATTTCCACGCATATCGTCCCCTTGCTCAGCTGTGAGCGGGAGAGAGAACCGGGCGGGTTTTAGAGCCGCCATTTTCCTTTGTCTTACGCTTCACACGCTGCTTCGTCTTGCTTCTGTGCTTCTTCCGAATTGGGGGGTTATTCGAGTGTTCCTATAGTGTTCGTTGTTGCCGTTCGTGGGAAGAGAGCCATGGCGAGTGATGGGGAGGTAGCCGGGGCCTCCGGCGACAGCGAGGGAAATTATGAGTTCAAACATATTGATCTCGGTGGGATTAGTGGTGCTGATCATAATACTGTTGACAAAAAGGAAATCGTATCACAGAAATCGGATGGTGGTGATGACAGTGCTCTCGCTGACGAGAGTATGAGTGATGATGGAGGGGGCGGGGTCACTGGTGGTGAGCAAGACGATGGGGTTGATATTGCTCATGACAGTCCTCACGAGGACGGCACAGGGAAAAAGAAAATTCTGTCCCGTGAACGGAACGAGTGGGCGCAGGATGTGTCGAAGAGGAAACGGAATTCCGGGGAGGAATACATCAGTGTCAAATCGAAAAAAGTGATGCCGGCGAGAGAACTAGGCCCACCCTGCAGAGATGGGTGCTTCGGGAAGATCGGCTACGAGAACGTGCAGACAATTTTCGAGAATTTTTGGAAGCTGGGTGACTACAACAGTCAGAACGACTACCTGCAGGCGCTCATCCAAGACGCCCCCGTGAAGAGGAAGAAACACGCGGCAGCGAGCACCCGCAAGAACCATATCTACACGATCCAGCACGGCAAGACCTTCATCGTGTGCCGGGAAGCGTTCAAATCCATCCATGGCATCAAGGAGAGGAAATTGCTCGTGGTCCTGGAGAAGAGGCACGCCTCTGACACTGGCACCACCCCAGGGGACCGCCGAGGGAAAAAACCCAACGTGAGGGCCATCAAGGGCGCCAGACTGAATCACGTGCACGAGCACATCCAGTCTCTCCCGGCGACGTCCATCCGATGTGATCGCTGCGGAAGTTCCCAAAAGAAGCACCTGGAGGCGGGGGGCAGCATCAAGGGCATTCATGGGCAATATTGCACCTGGATGGACGAAAACTATCGAGATGAACCGAAGGTCTCGGAGAGGTTCTACAGAACGGTCTTCACGAGAGATTACGACATGGCTTTCGAGGCCCCAAGGCAGTTCATCTGCGACATCTGCAACGAACTTTCAACAAATGACGCCAACGCCCAAGGGGAGGCGACAGAGGAAGATGAGAGCCTAGGGCAGGAGCACATTCGCGAGGGCAAGACTTCTCAGACCCTACTGAGGAGCTCGAAGGACGCGCCGCCTGACGACGGGCTAAAGACGGCTGCAATCGATCAGGCTTACGCCGACGAACTCGCTCTGGGCAATGGGACAGAAAACAGTAGTACTTCGGTGACTATCACATCATCCTTTGGTTCTTGTCGAGTTCTATTGGTACAGTAGGAGAGTGGGAGTCTCTCTCTCTCTCTCTCTACTCTAACACAAAATCTTACGATATTGTAAGCGAAAATGTATATCCTTATTCTAACCTATTGATGCAATGAAATCGAGAAAGAGGAGAGAGGCGGGAACGTAAATAACTAACCATAACTTGGAAAAAAGGACGAAAATTGACTACCAAGTTTGCAAGACTTCCACTTTCTTACTCGACGCTGGAGTTATTCAATCAGAAATTATCTCTTCTGTACAGCTATTGAATAGTTTCCTTTGATGCAAGCATTTGTCATTCTTGTACCTATAAGTATATATATATATAGATATATATATCTATATTATATATATATATATATATATATATATATATAGATATATATTATATATATTATATATATAGATATATTTATATATATATATATATATATATATATATATATATGTTAAATAATATATATATATATTATTATGATTACTATATATATATTTATATCTATATATATATATATATATATATATATATATATATATATATGATAGTTTCCTTTGATACTGCATTTGTCATTCTTTCACCTATAAGATTATATATATATATATATATATATATAATATATATATATATGATTTAATGTGTGCATGGATCATATAATAAATTTCAGCTACATAAATATAAGCACTGACTTTGTTTAGTTTTTTGTTGTTATTGTATTCACTGACAAATCTTTTGGGTAACGTGGTTAAGACTCTTCCCTTTAATTCCGGTTTATAACTTGTATGCAAAAGAGAAAGCAAAGCCAGCGCTCACTAAACACCTCTTCTCTGGTTTAATCGATAAGCTACAAACATCCTTTGTGTCACCAGCAGTTCATCAGCCCCCTTACACACAGACACTGTGTCACTTACATATTCTCTTTCTTCCATCCTGCTATCCATCCTCTCCTATTCCAGCCTGTTACACCTTTCAAACCTCCTTTACTCTCAATTTCTCTTTCAGCGCTGAATGACCTCATAGGGCCAAGTGCTTGGCCTTTGGCCTAAACTCTATAATCCAATCCAACTATGGCACTTATCTCTCTCACTTTCTTTCTCTCTCTCTCTCTCTGCATACTCAGGCCCTTGCTCTTATGTTTCAACATCTCTTCCTTGGTCTGACCCACTTCCTACCTCCTGGGGTTTCCGAATTAGCATTCTCATCCATTATTTCACCTATGTTATTTTCAACCCATTTTTGTATTTGCTTTCCTCGCTCTTTCACTCCATACTCTACACATAATACGCAGATGGTTTGTCTCATTAACGTCCACGTTTATCTCCCATTCATAGTTAGCATCCAACCTTTACTTCCATTGAGGAGAGCTGGCATATTAATGCATTATACACTCCAACCTTGCTTCCAAACTTTTGCTTATTAGGTCCTGCAATATCCTTGCATTCTACAGCTAACATTATCATCCTTAAACTACAGCCACTCCACGCTCCATTTGTAGCTATGGTTGTAGCTGTCATTACTTTATCCATGAAGATATTGATTAACAATGATAACCAAATGAACACTTATCTTCTGCCTAATGTTCCCAGACCATTAGGTGTCATCTGTACATATTTTAACGTTAGCAATCGTTAACTTTTGTTCATATATATATATTTTTTTTTTTTTTTTTTTTTTTTTTTTTTTTTTTTTTTTTTTTTATATATATATGTATATATATATATATATATATATATATATATATATATTATATAAAGCCGTACTCACTGCCAGAGCACTAGACTTGCATTTGTAAGGTATGTGGTTTGATTCCCAGCTACCATCCAGCAGTTGGCTAGTTGTGACTGTGAAATTGTGAATTAGTACCACCTAGGCAAGGGTCAAGAAAAGGTTATGGGGTTGCAATCTTAATCTTATCCGTAGAGACTTGCTCAGAACTGAACGTTCTACCTTGTTATGGTAGTCTTTTTAAACAGGAAGATTACTGAATAATCGTACTATATATGTGTTGTGTGTGTTTGTGTCTATTCCAATGAACAATCACAGCTAATAGACATTTCATAGTCTAGACTATTTCACTCCATCTGTCGACTTGCCAAACGTAGGTTTTAGGCAGATGTGGCATACACATAGCTAGTCTCGACTGGCTGAAATCAATGTTTCCGGAAGGTAGCGTAGGCTCACTGTGATAAAATGCGAAATATTTTTTCGTTAATACATCTGAATACTTGTATTTACAAAGAACCCTCACACATTCTTATATAGATCATAAACATTCCGATTTATATCGATAATAAAACAATAAAAGTACAGTCTGTGCAGACTAAACACAAACGAACGATGCGCTTTTCATAATTATGTTTTATCTCATTGTAGGTAAATAAAAAGACATATCTCTATGAGAGGTGGAATAAAAGGTATTTTAATACTTTCGAGTAAATTGCATGCGTAGGCTAATATCCGAAATAGCATATAATAAAATTGTCTATGAGTGACTTAGGTAGGCGGAAAGAACGCTACTGCAAACTAGGTGCCGTAGAGGGCGGGAAATTTCAGATAATGCATGGCAATGGTATTGCGGTTTTCTATGCGTAATAATTTACAAATTTACATAATTTATTTTTTCAAATTGAAAATCATATAATACCTCAGTGACTGGGCAATTTCAGGAGTATTTTGGTAAATGACTTATCGGGCAAAAGACTGAAATCTCATTGAGTTCTCATTCTTTGTGTGTTGACACACAGAACAAAAGGTTAGCCTAGACTGTTTTTAAAGGCATAGGAATGATACCATAATAGAATGAGTACATAAAGGTAATAAGAAAAAGTAATTTTGACTGACATGACTTGAAAACGTGCTTAAACTGAAGGGCCAGTAAAATGAAATATCTAACGAATCAATAATTGCCTATCTTTTGCATGCCAGTGCTTTTTCTAGCGGTCAACAACATTTAAAGGTTATTTATCAGGTTTAAGTATTTTGTTATCATAATGAATTGGTTTTTTATAAGCATGCAGTGAAATTGTACATAGAATGAAGCTTGACTGATAAGGTCATCTTGTGATCTGGACACTTTATGGGCATCGGTCTATGTTTAGCCTGTGCTATACCAATGAGATGAAGCATAACTGTGAAAGCCCATCGTTCGTTGGCGTTTCATATGACTAGATTGTTTGAGACAAGCTCGTCTTTCTTGAGCTTGTAAAGGCATATTATCGATAGAATTCGGGATGTTCATGATTTATATAATAAGGTGTGAGGGTTCTTATATCTATGTAAACATTCAATGTATAATCGAAGTTTCAATATTCTTCAAAATACGCTAACGATATCGGAAACATTGCCTTTCAGCCAATCACTAGTTCCGCGCATGTGCCACATCTTCACCCGCGGGTGGACAGATGAGATTAAACCGACTTACAATAAACTAGCCTCATCAGCGATATGTTAACAACTCGTTTTTCGTTAATTAGGAAAAATGAGGTAGTACTATGTTTCCTCCTATACACATTTAAAAAAATATTCTGCCCCCTACCGCTTTTGATATATGCGACCGTTTACTACATAACATGGCACTAGTTCGCAATTATATATCTCAGGAAGTGTTCTTTCTCACTGGAAATTTACTCGCATTTTCCTGTATGATATCTTTCCCCGGTTACCTTTTGAGATGCCCTATTGTCTACTTCAGCCTTTTTCCCACTTATATACATTTTCACTTAAATTAGATTTTTTTATGTAAATTCCAACCAGGCCTTTTCTTGTGTACTACCTACATACAGACCCTCCAACATTTGCCTGGTGTTTACAACAGTTACCAGACATCACTTGATAAAAATTCAATTCCCAAATGACTAAAAATGGCTATGTTCATTTGCGGTTAATTCAGTTGGACTTTGTTAATAAATGAAGATGTTCTAAATTCGAGCTTAAGATGAAAAGGGAAGATAGGTGCCAATTAATCATTAAGATGTACGATGATTTACGGAAAGTGCACAATATTAGTTTGCGTTCTTGTGTCACTTCAGCAGCTTAGTGTCGTTAGTTTGTCGTTGTCCTTGCGACGCTTGGTAGTGACTGGATATTGTCTGTGTGTTTCTAATCGTTGTCGACGTCCACCATGCCGAACTCGAAAATATTGATCAAATATGTGATTTTAACGGTAAGTAACAACTGAACAGTTGACGTTTCTGATCAAAGAGTATTCATATCCCTAAGGGCAGGGCTACTTGTGTGCTCAGCATTGTTGTAAGTAATTATACTCCTCACCAGGGCACGCGTCGTAAGCTGATGCTCGAGATCACTACTGTCATGGCAAGTCTTTAAAAGGAAAAGTATGATGTTTTTGTGTATTAAAAAGGGAAAGTAAGACATTTTCACTAATTAGAGTTCCTTCAGGTTCGAGAAAGGAGCAAACCACGAGGAACCGGCTTCCTCTAGGCCTACTTACTACTATGTCCCATCTAAAACCCTGCATGCCCAACGGGTCCCCCTTACCGTAGGATAGAGTTCTAAGGTAAATTGTAAATTACAGGTTAATTACAATCGACCACCAAAAACTAACGGTAAATTGTTAATAAGCAATCAAAATACTGTAGGAACCTTCTATTTCCAAAGAAATGCCTGACGCGTCACTATTGCTTAGATTAACCCCTAGTGGTGTTTACTGGTTACCATTTTGCCCTATTTGCTCTGTAGGGCGACCAGTAGTCTATCCGTGTAAGTAGCAATTTTGTTTGTTTTTCTCGGTTAGTATTAAGCATTTGCGCAGGTTATTTACTATTTATATATTTTTTTTATATGTTTGACCCTGGGGGTGAATTACAGTCGTCCGAATAAATATTATTTAAATTCTTGTTCAGGAGGTAAAACTGCATAGTAAAACCGCAACTGCCATAGTCTAGGCAGCCGCGGAATAGTAATGAAGTCTTCCGAAAAATAACCACATCTCCCAGCCAAAGATCGGCAATCCCCCCCCCCCCCCTTCCCCTACCGGAAGACTAAGCCTATCTAGCACCCTCTTAACCGACGACAGTTTAGTACACTGGACGGATGACGAACTATAGTACTCTTGTTTTTTTCCATCTGTCCAACCGCCTGTGGTATTTGCGTATGGTAACACTGCGTCCCGGCCTTTAGATAGTTATGCTATGTGTAAGTTATAGGTAAATAAAAGGACATCTGGGTGTACATATGCAACTGAAAAGTGCTTTAATAATTTACTGTAAGCTAATTACACCGTTAATAATCGAAATAGGACATTATTATTATTGTTGAATGTAACTATCTTAAAGCCTGGGACGCAGTGTTACCATACGCAAACACCACAGGCAGGTGGACAGATAGAAAAAACCGAGTATAGTGATATTAGTTGTATTGTATTTCATCCATGGGATGACTTGTGCCATTATTTGCTGTGTTATGAAACCTATTATTATAAGCGTAGACTAGGCCCGGACAACAGGGCTAGCACGTAGGCTATGCTACAAGATGCTAAAGCCAAATCATCAGAATTTGGCAAATGGCCTTAGGGCAAAAAATTTTGTCATTACGAAATGCATATTATTAATTATTTATCATTTAAGCATAATAACTGATCCATGAAGTAAGAGCAATTCTAGTTTTTTATAATGATTCGGCAAGCGTTGCAGGCGTCATTTTTCGCCATGGGAATCATATTCTACCTCCCACCTCCTTCACCGGGATATGCCCTTTTCGTCACCTGTCCGGTTCCTCACCATTTTTTAAACCCGTTTCGTCACCATCATTTGAGCCAATTCGTCACCACAAAGATATTGAAATGCAACAGTTGGTCAAACTGACTCGTAAAACATTTGTTCTGGAGGACAAACACTTTATCATTTTAACAGTTTATTACATTTGTCTTACTACATTGCATAATTTCAGCGGAACGCTACTACACCCTTAAAGATGGTATACTGTAGTGAACGCCTTAACAAGTAAAATCGAGTCAATGGATTAGATTGTCTCTCCATCTATCCATTTCAGACCTTATAAAACATCGTTTCAGGCGAACCTGGCAGTGCCAGGTAGACATTTAGACTCTTCAGAGCGAGTGTGACTGCCCCAACACTCGTTATTCCCTCCCTCCCTCCATACCCTCTTCCCTTCCCTCTAATTAATTGTATGTCATTAACTTTATGATAAAAGTTGTTTTTTGGGGAAAAAAACTTTTTGAACAGTTTATTAGTTTATCTTACAATGGAGCATAATTTCAGTGGAACGCTTAAACCCATTAAAATAATAGGCTATACTGTAGTGAACGCTCTTAATTAGTGAAAAAACGACGCACAACACGAGAGAGAGAGAGAGGTTGGAGGTGTATTATCGCAGTCTAAGGAAAGTGGGCTTAATGGTGACAAAACAGATTTGACAATGGACTAATCTTGGTGACGAATAGGGTTTTTGGTGACGACACAGGGTGTATCCCTCTCACCCCCATCACACCCCCTCAAATGGAAAAGAAAGTTAATTAAGGTTAATTACTGTTCGAAGTGCTCAAGGTATATAAATTTCGTCAATGCAAGTAGCCAGTATCAATCTTGGAATGCCCCGAAATTGATTGTGTACAATAACGGTTCCCCTTCGTGTACGTGGTATATTTTTAAGAGTTAATGAAGTCCAATATTAGGAGTTGGTATGGGTTGGACTACGATAATGCTATAGAAACTTAATTAGTATCCAGAATTGTAATTAGTATCCAGAATTGCGATCTCGCATCTTGTGGCATGAAGCATGGTTAGGCTAACTTGAATTCTACTCATCTGGTCTATATTGAATTTTGTATAAGCAGAAAATCTTTGGCAGTTTTGTTTGGAAATTATGATTTTCATGCCAGACATTATTATACACCTCTAATCTAGATTTATGTGCACAATGAAAGTACAGCTTGACTAACCTACCCTGCCCTAACTTAACCTAACGTGAAGCATAATAGCTTATTTGATTTTCCCACAGTAACTTAGAAAGGGTAAAAATGACCACTATGGTTATGGTAACCCCTCAATAATTTACATTTTACGTCATGACAGTATTTCATCAAGATTATATCAAATTTTCAAGCAAGGATTAGGTAGCATGGTTGGATTAGCTTGTTGGGGTCTTCATGGCACAAAGGTTGACCTTTCATTTATAAAATCAGAGATAGCCAAGCATGAAGCACTTGCTCAGGTAGTCACGTTGATAAATATGGTAACGCCATGTAGTAGAAAACAGTGCCGCAGTACCTGTGTAGGCTTGGAATTGGAAAGGCCCTAATGTACAAGCAGTAAATTTAATTCCTTTTTCTAGTTATAGTATTAGTTTATATTTTTGTATTACCATGTACTACCGTGCTATTATTGTTTCAGAAGAAGTGCAGGACCCATAGTAGTATTTGAGGATGGAAAATGGCAAAAGAAAATAAATAAATAAATTTAAAAAAAAGTTTCAGTATTCATATCTGTAGAGTTCTAGCTCTATTTTGCTCTAACTGATATCCAATAACTTGGTTATGTAGCTTGTAAATGAGTATAGTTTTTAAATTCTGGAACAAGTTAAGTTTAATGTGTTTCCCTTATAGGATATTTTCACTTAAAATAGTCTCCCAACTGTAGGATGTGACCTAACCTTTTGGTAAATAGCCTAATTTGTTGCTTTTTGTGTAGCC
This sequence comes from Macrobrachium nipponense, assembly GCF_015104395.2. Taxonomy (NCBI): domain Eukaryota; kingdom Metazoa; phylum Arthropoda; class Malacostraca; order Decapoda; family Palaemonidae; genus Macrobrachium; species Macrobrachium nipponense. The sequence continues at coordinate 64,399,190 of NC_087208.1, read as the reverse complement.
TTGCCTATCATAGACATGAGATTACCTTATTTGCTGGTAGAAGCCTTTTAAGATTAGCGGACACCCCCCCCCCTGCATTGTTTTACCCGTTAGGTAAGTAGGTTATTTTAGTTTATTTTTTAGTTTATTTATTTTATTTTTGTGAATGGAATACTTGGTATTAGTTTTGAGTTATGGGAACATAATCTGGTCAACAAAGCCATGGCTTTTCAGGGCTAGCAACGTTACTGATTAAACAGAACCAGGAAATGCATTTTAACAATTTGTATTTTAGTTCATTTAACAAATTTTTAACTTAATATTACCAAATTGAAGAGAATAATTAACTCAAAGCCATAAAGTGTATTGGTGTGCATTCATTTTCATATTTTTATTTGCTGAACAGTTTAATTAAACCATGAAATATAAAATAAATGTTATAACAGAGGGTGCAAGGCAGATAGCACAAAATGCCTCATATGTTTTTTCCAGAAGAAAGAAACAGGTTTTTTGTTATTTTATGTAAGCTTTCGAGTTTTGTTTCCCATTGAAAGTTACCCCATAATTGTTTTTTTAATATTCTTATCCAACTCCCTCCCCAGACCAATTTTTTGTTTGAGAGGCATAGAAAAGTATTTGTTTTTTAAATGAAGCTTGGGCCCATTTATTAATTGATAGTAAGAGGAGAGTAGTAAAAGTACAACAAAAAAGTTCTAGGGAGGAATTGGTACAACATTTATTAAATTTTGACCCATTAAATATCTAAACTTGACTTCTCATGAAAAACTTTACTTGACTTTAGGCATTATGTAGGCTTACAACATTTTGTGCATAACTAAGGTTTTATTTTACCCAATGAGAACCCACAATGTGCTTTCAGTATATCTAGACGATGTAGGTTACCTGTTTTTATCCTAAACATGAAACTGTTTGAAATATGACCTTGGTTTTAACTCCATAGTCTTTTGTGTACCAGTAGCAGAGTTACACAATGTTTGATTTCACAAAAATTTTTACAAAAGTGAGTTCAGGTCATTAACAATTGAATTGACTTCCAACGGTCTATAAGAAGTTGGGACATTAATTAGTCCCGTACTTTCGATTTTACCCGAACCAGGGTGCCCGCCTAATATACCCAGCGAATTTTACGGCAGCAATCCGACCCCAACAGTGGAGCCAACTGGTTAGCATTTCCACCGAAGAAGGTATGGTTTTGGAGCCAATGAATACATGCGCTTTGTGTTTTCGTTAGAAAGAAAAACAATAAGTCGGCTTTACATTCATAATGGTGCTATAGGATTACTAGTTATTTGCAGTGTATTGTCATCATGAACAAAACTTAGCAACTTGAAATTGAGGGGTCCTGTCAACTATTTCTTACATCTGGAGGGTTTCACTTTTTGGCAAATCAAGTTTTTTGAACAACCACGGAAAATGTGAACGCGTACTTTATCCCATAGCACAATAAGTAAAAAAAAAAAAAACTAACAAACAATCAAACACTGTCTCTTGATCTAAACCAACTGTAAATTATAGCACAATGCTGTACAAGATAATGAAAAATGCAGGATTAGAAAATTAACCCCTGCACTGCGTCTGCCAGTGGGCAAACATTTGGCTATGAGCATAGGCATCACTTTCTTTCAATTTTCTTACTGGCCCCCGTATGAAATAAAATTGATATGTACTCTTGAACGTATTAGCGTTTTTGATAATTTTTCTCCAGGGAATTCCTGTTTAAGTTAGTCTCATACTTTAGATAAGAATAAGTGTTAAATTTGCCAGCCAGGAAACCTCGCCCCTTGGTATTGCGCTATTCGTTCGTGCTTCCATTTAAATACTTAAAGGCAGAAGTATAATTAACTTAAATTGTTTTAAACAGTTTTAATAGGCCCAACTTGTATAAACAGGTTGGAAGTACATATAACCAGTTACCACATTGCCTGTTGTAGTAAACCACATAAAAACAACTTTTGATGATACGTGAGCTTTCACGGAAATTCAAGGAAAGTCTTTTTAAATGCAATCTTTTTACGTTGGAGTTTCCCCCTTACCCTTTTTTTTTTTTTTTTTTTTTTTTTTTTTGTTTTTTTTTTTTTTACCGTAATGTTCATTATGTAGTGACAGATTTGTTTTTTTACAAAAGAGAAATTGTCCTGAGTAATTTGTGATACTCCTTTCAATTCGCAATACAGCTACCTTTGTCAAGAAAATGAAGAGACGGAGAGCAATGTGAAGAAAAACTGACTAGAGCAACTTTTAAACACCAGGTTATTAGGCCGATGTTGCTTTAGCCAAAGCAAAAAAATGCTTCGAGAAGTCTTACAGATTGTGATAGTAATGGAGGAATGAATGACGGAGCCATTTGAACTTTTATTAGTTATTAGATTTATTTTTTTTTTTTGTTTTTTTTTTTTTTTTACAGAACGTTTGTGACTTTGCTGAAATAAAGGACTACTTCAATTACACGTTTGAGCTTTTACAAGGACACCACTGTCCTATGTGGACCTTAAGGCTGTTATAGGAGAGGCTTTCCCCTACCCCTGGGGAATCTCGGGAGAATCTCTCTCTCTCTCTTCTCCTTCTTCTCTTCTCCTCTCTAGCTCTCGCTCTCTCTCTCTCCTCTCTCTCCTCGGTCATCATCGTTATAAAAGTATTTCGAATGTCTTTCACTAACGGCTGCATTCACCCAAACGCCGGCTATTTTCGGACCAGGGCAGGCAGGCAAGGTGAGGATACAACTTGAATTTTTCTTTTAGGCCAATCACACGCAGCAGGAATTGCTCCCGGATTCAAGCTGAAAGCATGAATTCTCTCAGCAGATCAGAATTGCTATCCGTACGCAAGTACCATAAAACGCTGGCTAATTGAAACATTTTGAAATATATCGTGTGGTAAATAATTTAATGACACGTGGCATTGCAGCGGTTGGCAATGCTTGCTGGTAGACGTTGTTCTAGCACATTCAGTTGCTCCCTGGCCAAGTGAAGAAATTGTCTCCGGAGCCCATTACTCCAGTCCTGTTTAGGCTGCGTCTGTGCTGATAAACACACAAGGTATAGTTACTATTATTCATCATCTTAGGAAAGCAACTTGGTGTTCAAAGGTAGGAAAGCAACTTGGTGTTTTTAAGGTAGGAAACCAAATGGGGTTAGGTTCAAGGTAGGAAAGCAACGCTTAATTTTGTATTCAAGGTTTTAAGGGGGGGGAAAAAAAAAAAAGGGCCAAAAAAACTTTTGTGTTCAAGGTAGGAAAGCAACTTGGTGTTCAAGGTAGGAAAGCAACTTGGCGGTTCAGGGTAGGGAAAGTAACTTTGTTTGTTTTCAAGGTTTAGGGAAAGTAACTTGGTGTTCAAAGGTAGGAAACCAACTTGGTGTTCAAGTTATTGTTTCACCGAAGTTTGGCTTGCTATCTACATGGCGGAGGAGCCCTTGGAACGCCAGGTTTAACTAAGGTTTCCCAATCCGGTTAGGAACAGTCCCCTTGGAACGCCCAGGTTTTAACGAGTCCCTTCCGGTAAAATTGCCAACATTACATAACAAGCCACCTTTTTATATTGTGTTGTCGACAATTATCACTTAATAGAAAATGCGGATGATATAAATAAACTTTGATACCTTAGGAGGGGCAAAGTAATACACAAAATGGCGTCCCCAAGGAGCTTCCGCCTTTTAGATAAGCCGAAGTAACACCAATAAATTATAGGCCTATGCCAAATAAACAAGGCGTGATCGACCTCCAGCTTACAAATTAGTTTGTAGTTAGCGCTTTCTCATCGAGTAAGCTAAAATAACCATTGCTCTACTTGTTCACATGGCTAGTACTACATCTTCAATGATTTTCAGAATTAAATTTAATACATCTATGAGCCATTTTGTTCTTAAACTTAGGGGTTCGAAATAAGGGTGGTTTCAGTTGTAACCTGAAAGGCGTGGGCCAGTCATTGCATCACAACCAGGTTTTGGTGAGTTAGGATAGATTTTTTTTTTTTTTTTAACCTTCATACGCAACACGGAAGCGCAATGGGACGCCGCGTTTGGTACTAGCCCCTCGAGGGTTAAAGTATTATATACACCCATTTCTGTGTTGCGTGGTCGACAAATTATATTAATAAACGATGTCTTTGATCCCGGAGGAGCGAGCACTAAACACGGCGTCGTATTGAGTTTCCTTCATGTTTAGTACTAGCACCTCGGAGGTGTGACACGTACGTAATAAGCCAGAGTAGCACCGACAATTCTATGTTTATGCTTAAGAAATGAAATATTCAACATAATTATTTCTATAATAAACATTGTATTTGATTAAAAAAAAAAAAAAACAATGATGTACAGTATTATTATATAGCACTAGTACTCCAGCGTTAAAAAAGAAAAGAAAAAAAAACATTTATAGACCGATGCAAAAGTATATATTCTTTCAGACATCAATCAGTAGGCCTAACTCTTTCATTTGAAATAGATGCTGGAAAAATATCGAACATTGTTGGTAGATATTATAAGAACGTACATATACACTAAATATAGTACTAAGGAAATGTAAATCTGCGAGACTTTAGATATTAATACTCTGCATAAAACTTTAATGGTTGCAAGAAGCTTTCAGCAATGTGTTTTGAAATACCCCCCCAAGTTTCCTCGCGCATACGCATAACACCCCCCCCCCCCCTTTCCCCTCCCATCCCCAATAAATATACGTATGTCGACAGCCACTTCCAACTATCTCCCGGCTGGAGAGTAAGAAAGATAGAGAGATAAGTCACTTTAGCTTAATGTAAATGGCTTCTCAGTTTTGGACATCTAGCACTCATCTACGCAGTGTATTTCCAGACACAGTCTACACTTACTCTTAACTCTCTCTCTCTCAAGAGCGTCTGTGAACAAGGGGAAGACGTGGTCGATATGCACCCAAGTTGCTGTCAATACAAAGAACTCTCCCAGTGACTAAGCCACTAAATCTGGTTTGCATATGACATCGTTCTGATAGCAGAAACTAGAGGGGGGCTAGAGATAAAGATATATAGGTACCTAGAGATATGCGTTGGAGAGTAGAAGGATGTACTAGTTAAATCTTAAATATATGACAAATGGCACGGTGAAGTTGTGAGAAGTAAACATTCTCGGGCGGTATCTGAGGTCAATAACAGACATTATGGATAAACAGGTTAATCATCGAAACTCAAGGCGTTCTGAATAATGTTGGGGGGGGGGGGGGGGGGGTTGGGGGGGGGGGGGGGCCAGCTGGGAGGTTGTTGTCCGGATGTTCATCAGGCGTGCAGCTCTTCGACAGGGGAGTCCTAATTAGGCTGAAATACAAGGTACTTACATAAGGTGGCGGGAAGATCTGCTATGTAATATGGGCTAGTAGCAACATTAGAAGAAAATGAAATAGCGACCCGTACTAAGGATTAAGCTGACAAATATGGCGTGTGCTGTGGATTTTTTTTTCTACTCCCAAATTTAACGAAAACGAAATGTAGGTTACGTTGAGTAATGATGTATTTACTGCACCCAAACTAAAATTTTAAAAAGTGACCCGTCTAACCAATGCCAGCACAATAAGGCTATATGAGCATAATGGTAGAAGTTTCAAGGCAATATTGGCTATAGTCCCACCGGTGAGTGGTCTAAACATTAGGCCTAATAAATATGGTGATGGGTAAAGTATTTGCCTAGCGTGAACATAATTCATCAGCACCAAATTTTCACAAAACCTTTGAAATGGTGATGCATAAAATGTCGAATATGGGCCTATTAATTTCAAAGTAGGTTTTCTGGGGAAAAAAAATCTTGAGTCCACTAGCGAAATTTCATGCAGGTCTCATATATAGCCCCTGTCCGTACCCTCCGATCATATTATCATTCTTCCCATTTTGCTATGCACCCTCTCCTACCAATTATTTCATAGTGCAACTGCCAGGTTGGTAACACTGTCCTAAAGTTTCAAAGCCATACGGAAGTTTTTAGTACTTTTAAAAATATTTTTGTAAATTATCTAATGACAGAAGTGCTTGTTTACATTGTAAGAGACGACGTATATACTGTGCAAGCGCAGCTTCATACGGAGTTTCGTTGTAAATCTGTATTTTATTTTGTTCTCGAAAAGAAATAATCAATTGGTAACTAAACATCGTACTGAATGGTAATATGAATTGCAGCATAAACTTTAACGCGATTTATCTACACTTTTACTAAATATGTAAGATAGCAAATGCCTTTAGGATGAAAACTAACTCAATGCAATTTTCATATTCAAGTAGAAGGGAAATATTTGCGAAAAAATTTACCAGGATAACTTGGTAACATGCCAGAACATAATTCATTACACTTAGATCAATGAATTATCTTATTTTTTTTTTTCAATAATGACATTAATTTCAGAAAAAAAGTCCATAACCTTAGGTCAAATAGTTACCGAGTTATTTAAGTTTGACTGACATTTTTTAGCTTTTTTTTTTGTCGAAAATGCCAATTTTAATTTTTGTGCATTTATTTCTGCGCCGACTTAGATGAAACTTGCTGTGTATAGTTACTCATCAGGTGCACTACTTGCTGTAAAAAAATGAATTCAGTACCTCTATTAGAAACGAACGTCGACTACGTAGCGTAACTACGCCGTTCAGACACAAGGCCTATAGCTACAGCAAGCGGTCTTCTTATTTATCTTTAGCTTTTCTCATCTTTATATTGGGCCGCTGTTTGTTATTAGTCTTCTCCATCTTCTGCGATCATGCACCATTACCTCACACACGTTCCTCTCCCGCAAGCGGTATCTGGCAACTATTCGGTCGGTAGGCCCTACCATTCAATACACAGATGATGCTCCGCGGTGACAGTTTTTCAGTAACTGGGAAATTGACATTAAATCTATTATCCTAGCTATATATTATTCGTACGTAAAGGAAATTTAAATAATTATTTTTCTTTCGATGGTTATGCTTTTTTTTTTTTTATTCAAGAACATTTTTTTTTTGCCCCCCCCCCACCCCCCCCCCGACACCCGACATCATTTTATTGGGAGATCTGGAGTGTATTTTTCTTTTTTAGTTTTACCGGTTGGTACAAGAAGTTTGCAAATTTTTTACGTATTCAGAGTGATAACAAAACTATTTGTTTTGTAAACTTTTGTTTTTTTTATCGTATACAGAATATAGAAAGATGAAGATTAATCTATAAATGTATGGCTTGGCCTACTGATCCTCCTCTGCTCCGTGAAAAGAGGAGTTTCATATAAATTACTGATTATTTTTGTTAATAGACTTTTATATGCAATCATATTTTCATGACCAATGATATTTTCTTTTGCAGCTGTTATGCAAGCATATCATTGATCATTCCAGTGTTGAATGGTCTTATTATATTGTCCATTTGACCACATTTTGAAACCGCATGGTTGTGGACTGAATGAGTCACTCCTTGAGAGAAAAATGTTTATACTCTTCATAATGAGGTAGAACCGAAATATATAATGTTTTCATATATTATTGGTATCCGTAGTGAGTAAGAGGTTGAAACGTAACATTAAAAAACTTCTAATAGTAGAAAAATATCCACTAATAAAAGTTCAGTAAATGCTTTAGACTATAATTAAAGACCAACCACATCTAAAAACAAGTCAGTATAGTCTTTCGTACACAAAGAAAAACAACAGTAAATCATGTTTATCCCATAAATAGTAAAAGTGGTGTTTTCTTGCCATTTTCAGCATATGAATGCTATTCACACCCTGATAATTTAGCGAAACTACCAAAAGCACTGATAACTCCGTTCACACTTGTTACCACTTTGCATTCATTAGGCACATCTGACTCCCATTAAACCATTTATTTGTAAAATATATTTATATTCCCAATTTCCTTATTTCATCTAACTGACGTCTCCTTCATATTTATAAAAATATTCTGTCAATTTGAGTTTTTTTTCAGGATTTTAAAAAGAAAATTGGCATATGTAAGATTTATAAGGTATCGCGCATCAACACCAGTCTCCTCAATTCGGTGTTCCAGGGGTGCCAACCGAACCGCACACTTCAAAGCATTTCACCACCCTACAGTCAAGCGAAATGTATTTATTTTAAGGAACTTATAGATTATATGATATTTTTTATATATTTCATTTGCTAACTTTGAAATAACGTCTTCTTATTTTAACAGGAAAAATTTTAATTGAACAGATGACAATCTGATAACATTAGATAAGCCAAATTCCTCTCACTCACGCATATAATTTGTAAAATCACGGTATTTATACATATTCTGTTGATACGATTGGTATGACTGTTCTAAACACAATGAAATATATTTCATAATGATTCGGACAAAATACTTAACGTGGATAAAACAAGGTTTTTCCTTGCAGTTTTTTTTTTTACTTGTGATAGTAGTTTCCAGTTTTCATACTAAATATAAAGTGTTTTTTTTTTAACTATTGTAAATAATGCTAAGAGCAAGGTTTTTCTTAGACTTGGCTAGGAGCGTCAGTATATCAATTGAATAGATTTCAAGAAGCAAGTGAGAACGTTTCGACCTGTTTTTGCCAGGAATTATTAGGCATCGGTGTGTTATAGTATGAAATTCGTGTATCCTCTAACCCCCTCCCTCTCCCCCTCCCTCTCCCCCTCCCCGTCATTTCAGAGAATTTGGCTTTCATCACCTACCGGTTGAAGGTCGTATATACTATTTTTCACCAAAGGTTAAATCAAGAGTCGAAACGCACGACAAAAAAAGTTCCCAGCCTTTAATACGGTTGGCCAAATTTCATCCGAACTTCTTTCTACAGTGGCAGGAAGATTGGCTGCGCTCGGTTAATTACTTCGCCAAAAAAAAAAAGTAAAATGAATTACGATTCATCCAATATTGGCGAAGAGTTGCGGTTTCAACGCTTTAGATGAATAATGGCGTCCAACCTGAACAGAGGAAGGATTTGTTGTTGCTGTTCTTGTTATTGGTAGGTGGTTGGAATTAACAGTGCGTTGGTTGTGGAAAGTTTCTTTTATATGGCTGTGTATTTTATTGGTAAATGTTATATATATATATTATATATATATGTGTGTGTGTGTATGTATGTATGATGTATATATATAATATATGTATGTATGAATATATATATATATATATATATATATATATATACTATATATATATATATATATATATATATATATGAAGATAAAAGGCCCATAAAACACTATTTTAATGTTGCAACCATATCTTTCAAGCACTTCCTTCTGTGCGTGGCGTGATTGGTATGGTCTTGGCCTGCCACCTCGGTGGCCGCGAGTTCGATTCTCGGCCATTCCACTGAGGGGTTAGAGATGTGTATTTCGGGTGATATAAGTTCACTCTCAACGTTGTTCGGAAGTCACGTAAAGCCGTTGGTCCCGTAGCTGAATAACCTCTGGTTCCATGCAACGTGAAAACACCATACAAACAAACAAACTTCCTTCTATGTTCCTGATCACTGGTAAAATATGGACATAGGATGTCTTACAAGAGTATATATACAAAAACTTATGTAGGTGTAGCAGTAAGTCTCTGTTGGTGACCCAGGAAAGGTGGAAATTGAACCATTTCCTTGTGATTTTTGCCTTTACTGCCTCCCCTACATATGTTTTTGTATATATACTCTTGTAAGACATCATATGTCCATATTTTAGCAGTGATCAGGAGCACAGAAGGAAGTGCTCTAAATATATGGTTGCAACGCTAAAATAGTGTTCTATGGGCATTTTATCTTCATATTATACTGTTGTATTGCAGTAAAAGACATTTATATATATACATATATATATATTATATAGCTATTTACCCTAACTTGAATGAATAGTCTATTATGGGACTAGCAATCTCGTCCCAATACAGCTGATGAGAACTAAACCATTTCATTTAAGGGATAATAAGTACAATTTACACATATATTTCTTAATCATTTGCTACAATAGAGCTCACGACCTGATAAGCAAACTTCACATTTCTCTTCTTAATAGTTAATTGTATTGTCAGTAATACTTATAAAATCAAGCATTCTTGTTGGCTGTGTGAATAAGTATAGGCCCCAAACAGTAGTCCATTTCTATAATAAAACTTTTGTTACCGCTCCTCTGATTTACCGTACTGTGGCCTTTGTGGTCATTTACACTACCACTTATTTTGAAGTAAGTACGATTCGTTAATAACTTATGATAGAAATGGTTCTCTCATTCTGTAGCTTAATATTACTGTTTATGGTGCTCAATGAAGTGTGCAGCAGTTGAATGTTGAAAAATTTTAGGAAGGAGAGTTTCTAAACGGAATTGACTTTCTATGCTTTTTACAGATTTTATCGTCTGTGTGAATGGTGGTCTAATATTAGTAGTCTTAACGTGGCTAAAATTATCATAATTTATTTTCCGTTGTTGAAGCGATCCGATTAGAGTTAAATAAGAGTGCCTGGGATGTCAAATTTATCTGTCACTAGCTCTCAAGCTCTGTAGGGGGGTAGCGCCATCAGTGCACACCACGCGGTGCACTGTAGGCATTACTTTTACTTGAAGCTCTTTGCAGCGTCCCTTCGGCTCCTAGCTGCAACCCCTTTCATTCCACGCACTGTACCCCTGTTCATAATACCTTTCTTCCAGCTTGCTTTCCACCCTCTCCTACAAGTGGTATCACTTTCCAAACCTTCTTTACCTTGATTTCCCTCCTTTGGCCTATATTGTATATTCCATTTCCATTATATTTACTTGTATATATTTTTCGTATTGTCTGTGTGACATGGCGTCTAATATTAGTCTAACGTGGCCAAAATTGTCAGTATTGATTTGCCATTCTTAAAGCGATGCGTTGAGAGGCGCACAAGTCTATCTGGGACGTCAGATTTATCCGCCACCAGCTCTTTAGAACCATTGAGAGGGTAGGGGGCGGGAGAGGTCTCCTGTTCAATATTGTAGGTCATATACGAGATTAATGAAGGTGAATAACTTTGTCTTTAATTAAATTGCAAAGACACGAAGTCAAGCCTTTACAATTAATGATGTCAGACTGATATTGGGGATCATCGCCAGCATTGATTATTACAGCGTCTGGGTATTTGGTACAGTGGTCTTCCGAGTGGTTTCGGTGCAAGAATCTCCCAAATTAAATTTTGTTTGCTACGAAGCTTCCCAGACTTACTGCCGAATACGGAAGTGTACTGTAGACATGACTTTCCCGCTAGAAAATTTGATTTATATAGAATATATATGCATATATATAAATATAATATATAATATAGTATACATATAATTACTAATAAAAGGAGCCCATAAAAACTTCAAATATAGAGAGAAAATACTATATTTCAGAGACTGGTGTCTCTTTACCTGAGGAGAGACAGCAGTCTCTGAAATATTGTATTTTCTCACTATATTTTGGCGTTTTTATGGGCTCCTTTTATTAGATGGAATTCTGCTGTAACAGAACATTTTTATCAGTCATATATGTTACAGTAAGAACACGTACTTAGGGATTACGCCTAATCCCTGAATATTTCAGTGAATACGCGTAATCTCACCAAGGAATTCTCGTCAAGGGGTCAGGTGGATCTAATTGACATGCAAAGCATGCCCTAGTGGATCCAACAAGAAATGGATCATGGTGTACCAGGATCACCTGACGAAGTTTTGCATCCTTCGAGCCTTGACGTCTAAAGCGCTGCAGAGGTCGCTTTTCATCTACTGGACATTTTTCTTCTCTTTGGTGCCCCCGTTATTCTCCAAAGCGATAACGGATCCGAGTTCACTTCACAAGTCATTACAGAGCTGAAGGAAGTTTGGCCAAAACTAACGCTGGTGCATGGTAAGCCTCTCCATTCCCAAAGTCAGGGGTCGGTTGAGCGCGCAAACGGTGATTACGTGTAATCCCTAGGTACTGTTCTTACTGTAACATATATATATATATAGATATATATATATTATATATATATATATATATATATATATATATATATATATATATATATATATATATATATATATATATATATATATATATATATATATATATATTTATCACATCACCGTGATTCATATACATGCATTAAGCTACAAATGTCCTTTACTATACAATTGGTTCTTTTCATCGTTCTATTCGTTCTACCTCGAAATTAATATTTTTCATATATATTAACGAAAGGAAAATTTTTTTCATATATATATATAATTTCGTCCTCTCGTGGATTCGAACCCACGCACAGAAGTCTTGATTTCTCTTCTGTGCGCTGGTTCGAATTCACAAGATGATGAAAGGATTATCAATTGAAAAATTCCCCTTCGGTTAACAAATACAAAAATATGTTGATTCGTATATAGAAAACGAATTCACTATTACAAAGGACATTTATAACTTAATGTTTGTGTAATTGTGATCAGTGGTTAGAAGATTCCAAAGAAAGCCTTAAAGTTACTTGTATGTACGTTCCGTACAATCAATATGGCCTAGTTGAACGAATCGGTAACTTCTGTTCCCAATAGTTATATAGTAATGTGTGGCGGTTTGCCACAAGGGTGCAAAAATGCCAGGACGTAGGCCAGCATCCTCATCTCAATAGACTTGTTTTGAGAAAGACCTCTCGACGCCCTTTGGACCCCACCCCTTCTAATGGGAAAATGTGTGTATTGGGTATGCATGTGATTATATATATATATATATATATATATATATATATATATATATATATTATATATATATATGTGTGTGTGTGTGTGTATGTATCTATATGTGTGTGTAATGTGTATGCTCGCAGGCCTAAGTGTAGATTTCTCTTGGTACGTCACTGAATGATAAGCATTTATCAAAATAATGTGCTGTTTCCACCGAAGACCCTAGCTCCCGCGACTTATTGCATATAGTGTAGGTGGTTCGGTAACTCTGGTGATACTCGAATTAAGAAGCTGAAAATGTTAGCTTCAGACTTTGCCTCGAAATTTGGCATGAGGAATGACGGGGGTCTGGGTGGCAGCTGTCAGTGTGGCTTTTCCATAGATGCCAAAGAATTCTTAGCAAGAAAATGGCGACAAACTGATTTTCTAGGTTTGCGTTGAAGCGCTTGTGGTGGAACACGCATAATGACAGTTGTGATGTGACTAAAAAGAGTAGACTGTAAATAGAGATAAATGAGCGAAAATGTGAAAGCCAGATGACTGACTAACATAGATTTTCTTAGAACAGTCCTTGAAGGAATCCTTTAATAAAAGATGCTATTGTGAGCTTGTATATTGTTCAGCATATTAATATGTCTCCTTTCTGAAAAGAGATTTAGTAGAAGGAAAAATTCCTAGGTTTTTTGTAAACGAAAATAATGACTTGTTCCGAGTTCGTTGAGGGATTAAGTTCTTATTTATTTACTCTCCTGAGTCTTGTATTGCAGAACAAAACCTTTTGCTAGCCAAAGGAAAATAAGCGAAAAAATAAAAGAAATAAGAAACGTACCAAGCTATTTTTTCCCCACGCGAATTGCCCGAGAGACTAACGCACTATACTTAAGATACAATAGACCGGCCCGAAGCTGTAAAATAACTCTCTCTCTCTCTCTCTCTCTCTCTCTCTTCTTCTTCTTCTTCTTCTTCTTCTTCTTCTTCTTCTATATCTTGGCGAGTTTGATCTAGTTTTGGGGAGCTGGTCTTCAACATTTTCTTTGTGTTGTTCGCCTCAAACGCCAGCCTTTGTTCTAGACATGAATGACGTCCACGTATGTGGACGTCTTCTGGTTGAAAGAGGGTTTTATTTTTAGATATAACGTTAATTCTCTCCGATGTTAATTTCGTTTATGTTTTATGTATATTTCTCTTGGCAAAGGACTTTCTTTAGAGCGTTTGGACACTCGGAAACTATGTCAGTAAGCCTTTTCGTTTATGGAAATTGAATGTAGCTTTTCCTCCTCAGAAACCGCGGCAGCAGACGAGAACGAGGCATCAGTCAGTGTTATTCATTCTGCGGTTTCTTATTCAAGAATGAAACTTGTAAATGCCATCCCGTCTTCAAGGCTACTTCATGCGCTCTCATAAAACTCGGCCAAGCATCTGCCTTTCCATTTTACATCTCTCTCTCTCTCTCTCTCCAGGAAGCTGTTTTTATGCTCCTCTCTCTCTCTCTCTCTCTCTCTCTCCCCCCCCCACTAAATCTGTAAGTATTCTTGTTGCCCATAATTTGAAAATTACTTTCACAATAAAAAAAAACTCTACTAATGGAGTTTTTCTTCAACAGCCTTACAGATTTTGTATGTGCATGGGGGTTAGTGCCGTTAGTCCCGCTGTGTGCTGTGGGCATTACTTGACGGTTGGTCTTTGCCCTAAGTCTGGTATTCCAATTTTATGATTATTATTTAACTGTTAATACCTTTGTTTATTGTATAACTTTTTTATTTTATTTTCTTTTGTATTATTTGCTGCAGTTGTTAATTAATGCCTTCCCCATTCAAAATGACGCGGTTTTGGTCAACATTTTCTCAGAACGACTAAAATTTCATGTCATGTGCCTTTTTGTCGAGTCTTGGTGTTTTTCAATTATCTTCATTCTGTCTTACGTTCCAAGGAGGGTAGTGCAACCATGCGTTTCAGATGGTGTGTTTGAGGGATTGCTGAAGGGTGTTTGCAGTGTCCCTTTAACTTTTTTTTTTTTTTTTTTTTTTTTTTTTTTTTTTTTTTTTTTTTTTTTTGAAGCGCCTCAGTGGCGTGGTTCTATTCTCGGCGGCACTCCATTGAGGGGTGAGAGATGTGTATTTCTGGTGATAGAAGTTCACTCTCGACTTGGTTCGGAAGTCGCGCAAAGCCGTTGGTCCCGTTACTGAATAACCACTGGTTTCATGCAACGTAAAAACACCATACAAACTAACGAACAAACAGACACCTGCTTTTCAGTCTTGCCTCTCTGACATTCCCGTTTCCTTCAGTCTTGATGTCCAGCCTCTCAAACTATCACTTCTTAATGCAACCCAGTTCTGCCCTCAGTTCCATCTCCTTTATTTTCAGGATTTCTCTCTGTTGTACAACTCCTCCAACTCCCTCCTTTCACTGTCTTCAGCGCAGAATCCCTGCCGGGGATAGTGCCGTCAGTGTACCTCATGCGGTGCACTGTTGGCATTACTTGAATTTTTTTTTTTTTTTTGCAACGTCCTTTCGGCCTCTGGTTGCAACCCCTTTCATTCATTTTACTTTTCCTCCGTTCATATGCTCTATCTTTCATCTTACTCTCCATCGTCTCCTAACAGTTGATTCATAGTGCAAGTTTTGCTCTTGTTGGACCTTTCGAACTTCTTCCTATCGGCTTTTATTCCAGCGCTGAATGACCTCGTAGGTCTCGTCGCTTCGCTTTTGGCCAAAATTCCGTATTCTATTCGAGAGTTCCCCAAGTGCTTGGCTTGGCAGCCGAAATCTCGTAAAAATAAAATTATTCGTTCTAAAAAACCATGGTTTCCTACTCTGACCCTACTCTGATCTGAGCACCTCATTGGCGTGGTCAGTATGGTGTTGGCCTGCCACCTCGGTGGCCGCGAGTTCCATTCTCGGTTCATCCTTCCATTTGCAAGGGTGAGAGATGTGTATTTCTGGTGACAGAAGTTCACTCTCGACGTGGTTCGGAAGTCACGTAAAGCCGTTGGTCCCGTTGCTGAATAACCACTGGTTCCATGCAACGTAAAAACACCCCATACAAACAAACAAAATCCTACCCTGATCTGCTGACTATTTTAATCATTTAATTTATCTTCGGTGAGTATTCCTTCGTTCCTTGTTCCATTAACTTCGAAGACAAATTTTCTTATAGATTCTTTTGGTTAAATGTACATATTTACTCTTTTTATAAGGCAACCGTACTTAACATTTTCACATATATTTTGGGTTTCTTGACAACGTATCATCTATGCATCCCGTGTAAAACTTACCTTTGTAGTGTTTCTTCCATCACGTAATCATTTTCTTAAATGGTTCATTTTTTAACATATCCAGAACATGTGGATTAACCCCCTTTAACTGACATCGTCCCTTATTCATCGTATCATTCTGACTTCACAGTTTATTGCAGCGTCCCTTCGCCCCTTAGCTGCAACCCCATTCGTTCCTTTTATTGTAACTCCTTTCATATTCTCTTTCTTCCATCTTACTTTCCAACCTCTCCTAACAGTTTTTCCCTCCGGTTACACTTTTAAAACCTTTTTGCTCTCAATTTCCCTTTAGTGCTTGGTCTTAGGCCTAAGTTTTTTTTTATAATTTATTCCATTTACTTACAGATTCATTTCGCCATGGCTGTTCATAATTTTACTGTGTAGGTGGGTACTCTTATATCCACCGGTTTCTACATTCACAGGGACCTGAATGAGTCGAATGTATGTAAGGTCTAAGAGCACTAAAGTTTTTAGCTCTTGGGAACTCATTCAGACCTTTTCAGCTCTTGCGACATTTTTGTTTTCCGCATTGTCACTTTGATGCAACCTTTTTCTTTTCTTTTTTATACTCATGTTGGCACTTTAATGCAACTTACGGCCCACCTCGGCAGGTTAACCATAACCTTTTGCTATCCGTACTCGCCACCGAAAAGCAACTGTTTGTGATCCTCATCGAAATACGCAATTCTGTCTCTATGCTTAATTCATTTTCATCTCAGTATTTATGAAATGATGAATAGCTGTTTAGGCACGTCAGGTGCCTTGCTTACTTCCTTTTACTGTTTACCAGTTATCATTTAGCCTTTTAAACTTGACAGTTAAACTTCCTTACGATACAGTGCTCCATTTTCTATAGTCATTTAATTTAGAACCAATCCTTATGACCAGAACAGGGCTATTTAACGGTACAACTTGGTAGTCGCCTCAAACAATCTCATAACTTCGGTTTCAATTCCTAATGAAACTAATCTGTAGGGAGTAGAGCCGTCAGTGTATCTTGCGCGGTGCACTGTAGGCATCTCTTAGTTTTCTGCAGGGTTCCTTCGGCCCCTAGCTGCAACTCATTCCTTTTACTGTACCTCCATTCGTGTTCTGTTTCTCCCATCTTGCTGTCCACCCTCTCTTAACTAACAACTGTTTCCTAATGCAAATGCGAGTTTCCTTCTGTTACACCTTTCAAACCTTCCTACTGTCGCTTTCCCTTTCAGCGCTGAATGAGCTCATAGGGACCAGCGCTTGGCCTTTGAACTAAATTCTATTCTCAATGAAAGTAAGAAGACGCTCTTAAACTTCCATGTCATTGCTCATCCATTCTCACGTGAACCTTTCCGTTTTCTGTGGTAGATTTAACACGTTTTTCATAATGAACGCGGAAGTCAATGCAGCATCTTCATTTTCTAAATCCATTTGACTGCTGTGGTTGTTAGTAGACTTTGGTGGGTCGTTCTTGGGATGGATCAGGGCATTGGACTAGCAGGTAGTTATTTCATGTATGTGCGTACACGGAAAATGTGTATTTTATAATATATATCATCATCATCATCAGCTGTTGCTAGTCCACTGCAGGACAAAGGCCCCAGACTTGTCCTGCCATTCCCGTGTGTTAAAAAAAAAATAAATATCAAAAAAATAAAATAAAAAAATATATATATATATATATATATATTATATATATATATATATATATATATATATCTTTATCTCAAGTATAAAAGGCCCATTAAAACACACTGGTTTAAAGCTAAGGACTATATTTCGGTGACTAACTTTCCATAGCTTTAACCCAGAGTGTTTTTTATTGGGCCTTTTATACTTGAGACGTATCCTGTTTTAACAGAAGAATTCATTTACATATTTGTACATTTACATAGTATATATATATATATATATATATATATATATATATATATATATATATATGTATATGTATACACGAAAATTGTATCGTGATATTATATATATATATATATATATATTTATATATATGGATATGTATACACGAAAAAAGTTATCGTATATATATATATATATATATATTATATATATGTGTGTGTGTGTGTGTGTGTGTGTGTGTGTGTGTGTGTGTGTGTGTGTGTGTGTATGTATATGACATAATTTATGTCACTTTGATACAAATTACACCATGAGTTCAAAAGGTCAGCTGAGAAAACTAATGTGAAAGAGGGGAAATGTTTATTCATTTCTTCCAAACACAACAACGTTCCCACTTGAGTACGTAAATTTTCCAAGAAGTCCAAAAAACCTCTTATTCTGGCAACCTGAAAACCCTCCGTAATGTAACGCAGTATAATACAGAGCATTGCAATTCATTTAGTTTTTGGTTGCGTATTCTCGCCGGAATAATTATCCTGACCCCGGGGCAAGATAAAACTTGAAGTTAACTGCTCGCTCTCTCACAGGAATCTTTTTAGTTTATTTATTTGTTTCTTCCCCCCGGTGAGGAAGGAGCATGATTGTTCTTGGAGAGTGAGAGCGTTGGTGATGTATATTGTGTGAACGTTTACAGTAGTGATTGTGCTTTAGTGTTCATTTTGATAGTCTGTTGTTTTTGTTATCAGATTATGTAGACGTTGCCTAATTTGTTTATATGTATATCATAACATACATACATATATACATAGATACATATATATATATATATATATATATATATATATATATATATATATAACATATGTCCCTGCTTATACAATGTTAGGTTTGTACATCACTTCTGTATTTACAATGTATGCGGCTCTCTCTCTCTCTCTCTCTCTCTCTCTCTCTCTCTCTCTCTCTCTCTCTCACACACACACACACATAACGGGCGCTCGTGCGCGCAGCAGACGCTAAGTTTTCTCATTTGCATAAATCACGAAAGTTTTAGTTTCACATTACGGTTGATATCGAGTTATTACCCGAATTAGCTGTGCAATTATCCGATGTGAATAATTGTTCTTGAAGCTCCCCGTATCGTGAGGCTATCCCGATAATGATGAAAGATGAACGATAATCATTAAACACGTGGGAGAATATGTCATTGATTTTTGGGAAATTCTCTCGAAATGATTCTCGTCTGAGTCATCTCTTTTACTTGCAGTATTTTTTTTTTTTAATCAGAGTTGCTGTTGTGAAACGTTATGATCTATTACTTTTGTCCGTTTATGATAAGTTTTGTAATTTGTCACTGATTTTACTCATAGTTGTTTCTTGAAATCGTTTTCATTAAGTGTCATCATCTTCATTTCAGCATTTTTGCTGCGGCATGTTCTCGTTAGGGTGTTTTCTTGCTTTCTGTTTTCATTTTATGTGTTTTATTTTGTCATGGATTTTATTAACTGAACTTGACAAGATCTACATCAGACTGCATCTCCTTGAGTTGATCATTTTTTTACGTATGTCACTGTTACTCTGTGTTTTCGTTTTTTTTTTTTTTATGATACATAACTAATGCAATTCTCTCCCATACAGGCTGCTCATTACGAGCGACTTCAGCGAAGGGAGAGGCAGGATAAAAGTGAGTACTGTTATCATCCTCAGTTTTATCTTATTTCTGCGATTGGATTGTGTTTCAAAACACGAAGTTAACGGGTAATAACTGACGAATCGTCAGGGCAGGAGAGAATGAGCTTATTTATAAATGTAGTGGGAACATTTTGGGCTGGGGGCCAGGGAGTGGGGAGGGGAACTGTTTGCAGGGAGGGTAGTTGATAAGTAAATGGGTATCCGATTAAACGAGTCCAGTGAGGATAGTCTCATATGTTTGAGGGAGTATTTTCTCCGGTCGTTGAATGCGGGTGATTCCAGAAGCGGGAATTAAAGGGGATGGAATCAAGCCAGTCTTAGAAATGGTTTGTCGACGTTATGTTAAGGATGTCAGGAAGGCAATGAATTGTCGATTGATGTAAAGAAACCGAGAAATGGTCGAAATGCAGGCGAGATGCTGCTTCAAGTATGAAATATGTCTCGATGAATGGATGGCTCCAATTACTTTTGATTTTGTCAGAAAACGGCGGTAAAATAGGTTGTAAGTATTATAGCAGCCTTAAGTATGTCTGGGAAGGTGTACTGTAACATCTAAGTTGAGAAGCAGATGGCAGAAGGTTTGGTAGGGGGAGATGAGTAGTTTTACAGATGGAAGAGGATCTGTCGATTTAGTTTAAGTAATAAAGATTAAGTTTTGTACGAATCTAAAGAACAGTTGAGTGAATGAAATGGGAAATAACTTGGGGCTTACGTAGGCCAGGAGGAAGCTCACGATCAAGCCGATAGAGGTGCGGTATTTAGAGCATTTGGAATAGTATATCTTGCATGTGGTAGTTTTAAAAGTGAATGACAAGTTATTAACGATCTAAAGTAACTTTCCACGAGCATACATCAATAGGAGAGTTCTTGGTTCGGGGTTAAGGGAGGTCAAAGACACTGGCGCTGTTTCTTTCAGGTCGTTTGATACTTTTATGAATGAAATGATCGATGATGGAATGTGCAACGGCTGATATTTGTGATTGGTAATGTCAGATGACGTTGGTGGAGAGAAGTTGCAGAAGCTGGGGAAAGCGTCCAAAATTATTTGCTGGAGGAAGTTGAATATCTACAAGGGTAAAGTTGTTAGGGTCAACTGGTATTTTAAGTAGAGAGTGGGAGGGCGAAAGTGTTTGGGTCATACGTGTTTGGTTACTCCAGAATTGTGATAGATTTGGAGAAGGGGTAAATCATAGTGATTACCAAGAGAAGACAGTGAATAATAGGCAAAAGGTTGGGTAATTTCAAAGCATGAAGGAACTGTTGAGACAATATGGAATCGATTTATCATTGAAGATTGTACATACAATTTTTTTAAAGAAATGTAAACCGTGGATGTGTCTTTCTGCGCAATGCGCATCGAGCAAGGATGATTAAATGCTTAGGACGGATAAAGGGATCTGTCATTATTTTGATATAGTTTGGTGTGGTAGAATGACAGACTATAATTTCCTAAAGGAAAATGTATAAAGTTTAGGAAGTAAGAGGTGGACAGCGTTGCTGAATTGCTAGAAATTGCCTTGATTTTTAGACAACTTGATTGATGTCTTACATGTCAAGTGGTCGCGTATTTGTGTGGAGGGTCTTGCAGTGGAGAGTGAATGTTGTAGTGACCGTTAGCTTCTTTTCTCATAAACCTTTCCTTTTTAGGACAGTGTTTCTTGAACTTTCTTGTGCAGCGGACCCCTTTTATTGAAATTACTCGTGTAATGGACCCCTTATTATGGTAATTTCCTTCTTCGGTTTAAAAGTGTTTTCAGGCTATAATATATAGTACTCAAATTGCTACTGAATTATTTATTAATGGCTTATCCTCAGCATAAATGTTTACATTTTACTTAAAATAACTTCCACAACGTTATTAATTTTGCAATTTTGCACACAAATTTTAGTGAACTTAACAGAAACGCTTCTTCCTCACATTATCCTGAGGACCCCTTGTAACATTCCACGGTCCCCTGAGGGTCCGCGGACCACACTTTAAGAAACACTGTTTTAGGAAAACAGGGTTATTGGTTAGGAAATTTAGATAAAATGGAACAACAGTACCTAAAATGATTGTTGCGCATTTGTCTTTATATAATTTCGACTAAGATGCTTATCTATAATATATAAGGGGCAATTATGTCTTACGTTGGTTGAAGTTGTTAATTATTATTATTATTATTATTATTATTATTATTATTATTATGATTAATAATAATAATAATAATAATTAATAATAATAATAATAATAATAATAATAATATAAAACCGCACAAGGGTATAGGGACATGCCCAAATAGCCTCCTACAAAGAAATCCACCCCCCCCCCAACCCCCCCCCCAAAAAAAAAAAAAAACAAAAAAAAAAAAAAAAAAAATAGCCAAAATAATTGTAGTAAAATGCAGAATAAGAAATGGTTATTTCAAAGTAGTAACACAAATATAAAATACTTTACTACCGGACTGTGTGACATCTTGTCTCCGTAATGGAACTCGGAAGCTCGTGTGAAATGAATAGCACGTACTAACATTTTTTCATAAAACTAATATGTATTTGGAAATGAGTAACTCATTCATGCACGCACACAGGCTATACATACACATCACTCGGAAAGTCTGTCGTTAACTGTGTGAAGTGGCAGCGCCCTTATTGGTCTGGGCAGTGATGGCTTGCCCATTCTGTGATATTGCCAGCAAGCTTATTCTCCAAATCGACAACCTATGTCCTTAGAATTCGTTTTCGAGTGCAGGTTGTCAGGAAAACCTATTTAAATTCACATGGAATTGAAATATTTCGTGAATGTTAAGAGAAAAAAAGACGAGAAAATCTAAGGGTTAAAAAAGAAAGTAGTGAGAAAATGTAAGGTTTAAAATAGTTATGATTTATGCTCCTTTTTAAATAGTCGTGAATATAAAGAAAGAAAAAGTGAGGAAATCTAAGGGTCAACAAAAAAAAGAAAGTCGTGAGAAAATCTATGGTTTGAAATAGTTATAGTTTCTGCTCATTTTTAAGTAGTCGTGAATGTAAAGAAAAAAACATGAGAAAATCTAAGGGTTAAGAAAGAAAGTTATGAGAAAATCTAAGGTTTGAAATAGTTATAATTTCTGCTCCTTTTTAAGTAGTTTGGTAGAATTGTAATCCTGAAAGCATCGCGTTATATCTGGAGTAGATCATTTCCAGAACACGAGTGTGTCGAAGTAATATAGCTGTCAGTCTGTTATTTAGTTGATTGAATCCTAGTGATTTTGTCCGTTTTAGGCATTTCCCTTTCGAATCGTTGTCTATTTTGAATAATATAATAATAATAATTCGTCTATTTTTAGTAATAATATAATAATAATGACGAATGTTCGTCTATTTCAAATAATAGTAACAATAATAATAGTTCGTCTATTTTTAATAATAATAGTAATAATGAGAATTCGTCTATTTTTAATAATAATAATAATGATAATTCGTCTATTTTTAATAATAATAGTAATAATGATAATTAACAATAATAATTATACATTTTGGTCATGTTGTGAAAAGCACCTTAAGTATCGTTTTCATAATTTTTCTTCCCCAAGTCATAACTATACCATCATCCCCGTTATCCAGACTTAGAACTCTCTGGCACCCGGCAATAACCTTAAAACGCACGAAATAATGATAAATTTTGAAACTAATAGGATCGTGGCATTAGTGCCTCACGTGGAGGTACTCTTATTAGATTGCTGTTTCGCATTACAGGCACTTTTAATTAACTGATGTCTATTCGCCATGAAATTCCATGAACTAATTAACTGTCATGTATAGCAACGCACGAGGCGTTAAAATGCGTGATTTGTGGGAGTGCGTCGTAGAACTAAGCGAATTTTTCTCGCCTTTTGACGAAATGGGACAACCTTGTGTACGTACGTGAAATCGTGGACTTGTGTAATACTCCATAAAAAGAGTTAATTGTGTATTAGGGCCACAAATTAATGAAGTGGTCTGAAAGTAAATTTTAGTCAGTCATGCGTTTTGCATTTTCTGGTTACATCATATTTTCCATTCCGTAGAGATGGCATATGTTTTATTATTACGTTCTCTCGTGTTTGGCCTCGTCCAGATTTTCTTGATTAGCAAATAATAATATTAATAATAATAATAATAATAATAATCCTGTTAAAAAGGATGGCAGAATTAAGCGAGTTGCTTTTATATATTGTTTTTTCTATTTTCCTTACAATTCGCTTCTCAGGCTCAGCGATGTTTCTGAGTAACTGGCCAATATTCATATTGGGAATTTTAAAAAAATTGTAAATGATGAAAGTAATCTTTTATTAGAACAGGATGTCAGGTCCGGGTCAAGCAGGGGTCGTCGTCAGTGCCGGTATTAATCCGTAAGCGTAGTTCAGTTCGGGCCGGGGTCGTCTTTGGTTTTAAGGGCTGGTATTGGTGCTGGTACAGCCGGTATCACGTGACGTTTCGACCTTCTCGCAGGTCATCTTCGGACGAGTCGGTTGAAGAGACTGTAGCAAGAAAGTTTGCGGGGCTGTATTTATAGCGGCTCGGACCTCGAGTTGCATTCTCATTGGTCGGGCCGGTCTTGGGCGAAGTCGAGCATTTCGCCTCTGGTTGTACACCGAAAACTATCCACATCCGCTGACATCCCAACCAGAGTTAAGTACTCGACGTAAATGAAACATGATTACAAAGGAGCGTTTTATCAAAAATTACGGTACTGTAAGAGAGTCTAGGCGACAAATCCAGGTAAGAGCACTTGACCCAAGGCCTCCGCGACGCCGGTTATAAACATACGCCAGTTGTAAACGCTAAGATTTTATTACTAGTCTGTTTTGTGCATGTTATTGAAAAATGCATCTTTATACTCATCGTTAGTAATAAAGCAGGACTGACTAAAGACACAAGAGTCAATCACTGACTCTAGTGAAGAATTTAAGGTCGCTTATGGGGAGAGGTTAAACCAATCGTTGTTGTAATGTCAAAATGTTTGTGAAATCCAGGTTCTAAATAGAACCAAATAAATTTTGTTGCGATTTTCCAGCCTTAATATATTTTATATCAAATGTGTTTTCTTTCTCTTACTTTTAACACTGTATGATATCAGTTATTTTCTTTTTTCCATTCTTTGTCTTTGATGGCAAGTATTTTCATTTTTCTTTTCCCTTTTATCATATATAAACACTGTTTTCTCTTTCCTCTACAATCTTTCTGTTATTGATAAGAGTCGTTTCATGTTTTCTAATCTTCATATCGTTATTAAGTACTTTTTCAGTTGTATCATTTTTCTCTTTATCTTTGTTACTAAATATTTCCTTTTATTATCTTATATATTTTCTTTTTTTTTTATCGTCAACATCCTCTCTATTTTTGGTACCAAGTAGATTCCTCCTCCTCCTCCTCCTCCTCCCTTCTCCTCCTCCTCCTCCTCCTCCTCCTCCTCCTCTTTCTTTCTTTCCCTTTCCCTTTCCCTTTATCTCTGATATCAAACACTTCACTTATCCACATCAGTTAGTGTTAATGTATGTGGACATCGATCGTGAAAACCGCCCACTAAGGAGGAGAAAGAACTTCAACACTGAGAGCCGAATTAAGCATGCTCGAACAGTCGGTTTTGAATGGTGTGTGGTAATTAGTAAAGTACTCCAGTGATTTCTGGGCTCCAGGTGAGAGCGTGGTTGTAATTGCGTTTGTGGACTTCTCCCCTCCCCCCCCCCTCGGTTCTCCACCTCCCCCCTCTCCATCCTCCTACCCCCACGCCTCTTGGTGTTGCACACATACTGTGGGATTTTAAAGTTCAGTATCCAAAAGCAGATACTAGGTCTTTCTCGATTGATTTTTGCCTCGGTGTTTTGGGGAGTTGTGATTTATTTTTTTTAAATGCGCCCATGAACTAGTCGGAATCGTGGCCTAAAGGCGGTTCTTGAGTTTGGCAAGGTGTGAACCTTGCTTCGCCACAACACTTGGTGAGCTGTTTGAAAAAGAAAGCCCCATTTACGGGTGTGTATTTGGTAAAAGTGAATTCCAAATCTGCCCCACTTTTTGAGTTGTCCTAATGAATCTCGCTTAAGCCTGAGGATAGTCGTAGTTTTAGAAGATGTACAATAACAACCATTCAAACTTGCGTAGTCAACAGTTGCCTGTACACCAAAATGGAGTTAATATTTAATATAATAATAATATCCTTTATTTCAGCTCCAGGCCATATACATTGGATATACTAAGTAAAGGTAGCTCAGGATGGATGGCTCAAAGCAGCCTTGTCCCATATCAAATACAACCAGACAAATAATAGACGTCTTTGATGGTACAGAGAACTAAAAAAGAGAGAGGTAGAGATAGAATTTTATGGCCCCCTAATTAATAACTTATCCCGTGTAGGAGTAGGTTATTCAACTCAAATATACAGAACTCGGAGATTAGAAAAAAAAAAATTATATAAAGAAGTGGTTCCGCTTCTAACTTCCACGCTGAATTTACTTGAAGGAAGCTTTGGAAAAAACGAAAAAAAACGGGGAAAAAAAAGGGGGGGGGGGGGGGGGGGGGGGGGAGACCGGTTATTACCGACAATGCTGTTGGCATTGTTTAAGGTTCTTTGAAGCGTGCCTGCGGCCCCTAGCTGCAACCTCCATTTGTTCCTTTTACTTTACCTTCTTTCATATTCTCTTTCTTCAGCTTTCTTTCCACCCTTTCGTAACACATGATTCACAGTGCAACTGCGAGGTTTTCTTCCTGTTACCCCTTTCAAACCATGTACTGTCAATTTCCATTTCAAATCTGATGACCTCATGGGTCACAGTGTTTGGCCTTTGGCCCATATTCTATATTCAGCTTAACTTGAAAAAATGGCGGCAACCAGAGAAGCATCCAAAATGACTATGTTGAACAGTTGGAGGCGAGCAATATTTGGTAGAAAAGAAGCAGATCAGGCTTTAGACAGAATCATAAGCAAAACTATCAAATTGGGTTGCGATGAGACACACACTACATAGAATAAAAAATGAAGAGCCCGCAGTTAAGGAAAGGATAAGTAACTTTTCTTTATCATAAGTTGCACATAAAAGAAATCGACTAAAACACTGAAGAAGACATTCCACCACCACCACCACCACCACCACCACCACCACCACACACACACAAGTTCTAGGTATATTGAAATCTTCACAGCTTGTTGTTTTCATGTGCATTTAATAGTCATACGTTCGTTTTCTAGCACTATTTTGCTCTTATTTCAATTGTTGCGTCTTCAGTTATCTGAAATTTTGCCGTTTATGTGTTCCATCTACTTTGCCCTTTCTACAAAATTTACGCAGTAATAGCAGTAGTAGTAGTAGAAAGAAAAAAAAGTGTCGAAAAAGGTAGCAAAAAACGGACCTTTGAAAATAATCACACCAAAAACTATCGGAAGAGGAAGAAAACGAATCCCCCATCTTCACTTTATGCTTTATTTAACAACAGAATAAGAATTTATTCCAATTGTATAATGCATCCATCGCGTCTGGTGAACCTTACAGAAAAACGCTCCTTGGCAACCGAAGTTTTATTATGTTAAGAGTTAGAAATATGATGGTGTAGGAAATAACAGAACAGCGGTATTTTCAGCTCGCGGACACGCCGGAACGGAAATTAAGGTATTCCTAGTGAAAAGGATGTCATATCCTCCCTCCCTCTCTTTCTTTCCTCCGTTAAAGAGAAGCATCATGCCTTTCAAAGGATCCTTCGTCCAGAGGCCTCTCTCTCTCTCTCTCTCTCTCTCTCTCTCTCTCTGCTTCCTGCCTCCAGCCTATCTTGATCACTATCTCCTCTCCTCTTCTTCTTCTTGCTCTTTTACTTCTTTTATCCACGGAATTGGTCTCTCTCTCTCTCTGACTGGTGGCGCAGTGGTAAGTGCTCAACTTACGAACTGACTCAATATGTTCAGTCCCTGGGTAGAAGAGGAGGTATTTATGAACGTGCTCCTTAAAATGTACTCTTAATATTGACCTAAACAGTGAATTGGGTAACCTACATGATCTGCTGACTTTTGTGGGTCGATGCTACGGGCAGAGAATGAGAAAAAGGAGAAGAGAAACAAATAGGAAAAAAAAAAAAAACCGCTAGATGTGTGTTCATTGTTCTATCAGAATTTCAACCAAGAAAGTGCGACAGCCCCGACGAGATCATCTTTAACGTACAGAGGTACTTTGAGTAAATATGGTCTGTAAAATCTCGCGTTGAATAACATAAGTCGTCCGTAACGTTGCTTCAATGCTAGTGTAGATGACTTTTGACATATGTCAGTGGCTCCCATCCCAGCAACACTGGAGAGTAGTTGCCTCCAGCCATAGTCTCCCAGAGAAAGGTCAGGGCGTAATCAAGGTAGACTATCTGTATGATATTCTGATGTAGGTATTTTCGAGCACCAGTTTCTAGGTATAATTAGTTGCCATATCAATATCTCCTCAGAATACGGAGGCCTTTGTTTAAAAACTAATATTAGACCAGGTTGAAAGGAACATTTAGGGAGTGTAGTTGGAAGTCAAACTTTAACTGGGTTTATACAGCCACAGGCATAAGCGCCTCAGCGGCGTGATTGGTATGGTCTTGGCCCGCCACCTCGGTGGCCGCGAGTTCGATTCTCGGGCATTCCATTGAGGCGTCAGAGATGTGTATTTCTAGTGATAGAAGTTCACTCTCGACGTAGTTCGGAAGTCACGTGAAGCCGTTGGTCCCGTTGCTGAATAACCACTGGTTCCATGCAACGTAAAAACACCATACAAACAAACAAAACATCCACAGGTACAAGTTCTTGATTTACAAGTCCGTTCCAAGATACTGCTGCTGTTTTCTGCAATATTCTTCCCATCCGTTTGCCTCCGTAAATAGTAGCAGAGAATGAATGAATAATGGAAGAGGTGGGTTGTATGGCAAGAAATCTCCAAATCTTCTCATCAGAGAGAGGAAATTGTCCAGTGGCCACCTGTAGAAAGAATCGCAAAAACTTTTGGCGATTCTTTCTACAGGTCTATCCATTCGTGAAGAAATATTTACCATATACTACATAAACACAGCGTCCTCATACATCAAAGATTATATATAAAACCTGTCTGGTAATGCCAAAATGGCGAATCCAGTCTGTTTGTAATTGCTGTTTACATGAAGCGTTATATAAAGAAATTTCATTTCAGGTATCAAGTGTCAGTTAGTAGATTCACATCAATCGTGCATTTGATGTCTAGAACAGTCCCTTACGACGCTCCTGATTGGCTGTTGATAAGCCAATCACAGGGCTGGAAACTCGAGAGAGAGAGTTCACATGGGTAGACTCTATGCTCCACCTCTCCTGAGGGATACGTCTTTCAGGAGAGGTGGAACATACATTCTGTCTATGTGAACTCTCTCGAGAGACTGAGAGTTTCCAGCCCTGTGATTGGCTTATCAACGGCCAATCAGGAGCGTCGTAAGGGACTGTTCTAGACATCAAATGCACGGTTGATGTGAATCTACTATAGTAAAGATTTCGTCTACGGCATCAGGTGCTTCTTATTAGGTCCACGAGAAATGCTTGCAGGAATGCCGTAAAGAACGGCGGATTCGCTAGTAATACAGCTCTCTCTCTCTCTCTCTCTCTCTCTCTCTCTCTCTCTCTCTCTCTCTCTTTCTTCTAATCTGGTCGAAGACCTCGACGAGATATCTCCAGTGTGGAAGTGAAATCATCCAGAACTATACTACATCTTAGTATCAGTGACTCCCCTCTTCCTCCACCCTCCAGTGCCTCTAACTCTTACAAGCGCCTCCCCCCCTTCTCCCCTGCCCCCCTCCATCTCTCCTTGTCGTTCCCACCAACCCTGCAACGCCTCCTTCATATATCGGTTGCAAATATTGCCGCCGATGTAATTCCGCAACTTTCCTTTTGAATGAGAGAGAGAGAGAGAGAGAGAGAGAGAGAGAGACGCTGGCTGGCTGCACTTGCCGAGATGACGCCAATAGAGATGTATATCAGATTAAACACGAAATTTTTAGTTTCGTTGCAAGATGCAGGTGCATGCAATTTCTTTCGCCTCTGGTTTGTTTGTAATATTAGAGGAGTTTCGTTCTTTCTTTTTACCGTGTCTTATTAGCAATTGGCTTGCCTTCAGTTCTTTCTTTGTTTCTGTTCCTCACGGCTCATAAGACTTTGTTGTTCTTGTCGTTGTTCTTGTTGGTGGTTAGCATAGGTCTGTGAAAGAGCTTAAAAACGTCTGAAGAATGTGTTTTGCGTTGAGTTATAGATACAGGAATTTCAGGGTTGGATATTTTTTATTTATTTATTAGAATGAAAATGTAAAAAAATAATGCGCATGTTAAACAGTACATTAAAAATTTTCCTGATAAAATATAGCGTATTTATTTTTATTTTCTTGGTGAAACAAGGCTTTATTTGACAGTAGGTGTTAGCACGTTGTAATTTATGTTAAAAGTTAGGAATATAATGTTTACAACTTATGCTTGAGGGGAAAATCTTGCGCATGCCCCGAGTATAGCTGGAGGTCGGATCACGTCTTTATTTCTTGTTATGGCCTGTCCACACTAGCGGGCATGCTTGTGAAGCAGTGTTACCAGACAATCGCATCGTCCTGGCTACATACTCGATGGGTCAGTATAGGGAACGGATTATGGGAACAGTGTTTGCCCGTCGGGCAGTGCCCGTTAGTGTGGACAAGGTCTTCGAAAACAAGAACCGACTGGCATTAGGGTCTCATGCTTATGTATGTACTGTTGGAACACACTTCTAGCAAGATGACCTGGAAAATGAACATATATATTTAATTTACCACAAACATGGAAAGCAAAAATGAACATATATATTTAATTTACCACAAACATGGAAAGCAAACATTGTAGCTTCATTGGCAAGAAAGTTGTTTAATGGGGCCTTATTTTTTATCTCGTACACCTTACCAACCCGTGGTGAACCCTTTAGTTGGGCAGTGCCGTCAGTACACCTCATGCGAAACACTGCAGGCATTACTTAAGATTCTTTACTGCGTCCCTTCGGCCCTTATAGCTGCTACTCCTTTCAATCTTTTTACTAAACTTCCATCATATTTTCCACCCTCTCCCAACAATTGTTTTTCATAGTGCAACTGCGAGGCTTTCCTCCTGTTACATCTTTACAAACTTTTTTTTTTTTTAATGTGTCCCTTCCAGCTCTGAATGACCTCATAGGTCCTAGCGCTTGACCTTTTGCCTAAATTTTATAATTCCATGCCATATGTATATAAATATAAATATATATATATATATATATATATATATATATATATTTATATATATACATATGGGCA
The DNA here is from genome assembly GCF_015104395.2 of Macrobrachium nipponense. Classification (NCBI taxonomy): domain Eukaryota; kingdom Metazoa; phylum Arthropoda; class Malacostraca; order Decapoda; family Palaemonidae; genus Macrobrachium; species Macrobrachium nipponense. Next base: position 64,368,517 of record NC_087208.1, on the reverse strand, counting down.
TGGAATTATAAAATTTAGGCAAAAGGTCAAGCGCTAGGACCTATGAGGTCATTCAGAGCTGGAAGGGACACATTAAAAAAAAAAAAAGTTTTGTAAAGATGTAACAGGAGGAAAACCTCAAAGCAGTTGCACTATGAAACACAGTTGTTGGGAGAGGGTGGAAAATATGATGGAAGTTTAGTAAAAAGATTGAAAGGAAAGGAGTAGCAGCTATAAGGGCCGAAGGGACGCAGTAAAGAATCTTAAGTAATGCCTGCAGTGTTTCGCATGAGGTGTACTGACGGCACTGCCCACCTAAAGGGTTCACCACGGGTTGGTAAGGTGTACGAGATAAAAAAATAAGGCCCCATTAAACAACTTTCTTGCCAATGAAGCTACAATGTTTGCTTTCCATGTTTGTGGTAAATAAATAAATATATGTTCATTTTTGCTTTCCATGTTTGTGGTAAAATAAATATATATGTTCATTTTCCAGGTCATCTTGCTAGAAGTGTGTTCCAACAGTACATACATAAGCATGAGACCTAATGCCAGTCGGTTCTTGTTTTCGAAGACCTTGCCCAACACTAACGGGCACTGCCCGACGGGCAAACACTGTTCCCATAATCCGTTCCCTATACTGACCCATCGAGTATGTAGCCAGGACGATGCGATTGTCTGGTAACACTGCTTCACAAGCATGCCCGCTAGTGTGGACATGCTTGTGAAGCAGTGTTACCAGACAATCGCATCGTCCTGGCTACATACTCGATGGGTCAGTATAGGGAACGGATTATGGGAACAGTGTAGAACTTTTATATATATAATATATATATATATAATATATATATATATATATATATATATATATAAAAGTCTACACTTATGTAAGTAATGACGACTACTGTTCAAATAGATGAAAGATACCCCGTCTTATAAAGTTTTTTAATACACAGCTTACTTAAACTGTAGACTTTTATTACTTGAACTTTTCTAATCATGTTATTATAAGGTTTTAGTATATATATATATATATATATATATATATATATATATATATATATATATATATATATATATAATATATATATATATATATATATATATATATATATATATATATATGTATGTATGCATATTTTTCATAATTGTTGAACTATAATTTTCCCTTTGCTTATAACCAAGGCCCTGGGCAAAGTTTGTGAAATATGGCCCCTCTACATTATGGAAAATGCACGCTGAGCGACCAAATTTGTAAGCAAATATTTTCTCATAAACTATGCAGTATAATGTAGCGACTATGAATTCTTGTTTTCCTTTTATCACGCAGGCTAAAATATTTCCTGAAATATGTATACCTAAAATTTTTTTTTTTTTTTTTTTGTCCGAAGAGTAGATCCAGATTCTGAGGGTTTCAGTAAGCGTCCGATTACGCCTGAAGGGAAACGATTAGCTGTGCATAATAGCAGAGAAATGAAGGAAAACTAATATGACGGTAATTAACGAATCGGTTTCATTCTAGAAAAAAATATATATTTATATGGTGACTTAAGAACATATCAGAAGTGCAGAAACTTTAGCGAGCGATTTATGTTCATTGTTCAGATCATGAAGGGGTTGCATGTAATAGATCAGAATTGTGTGATTTTTATAATATATATATATATATATATATATATATATATATATATATATATATATATATAGTATGCAGAAGCCAGGTACTATGTCGTACCTCTAAGTAAATGGGGATACAATCCACAATGAAGTAAAATCCTTTACTTCATTGTGGATTGTATCCCCATATATATATATATATATATATATATATATATATATATATATATATATATATATATATATTATATATATACTATAAAATTCTGAGTGATAGAGTGAGGCTTTATGCACCTTAAATTTCACAAAATTAAGCACTACATTGTTTAGCTGACAAAACTGTATGAATGTTAAATCCAATGTGGCTTTCTCATAACTTGAGAGTTCACCAAGAAGTTAGAGAAAGCCAAATTGGATTTGACATTCCTACAGTTTTGTCAGCTTAATAATGTTGTGCCTAATTATATATATATATATATGTATTTGTGAGTGTGTATGCTTCTTAGTGTTCATAATACATTTATTTCCCTAATATGGTTGTGAATCCGGGTATAACATTACAGCGGTCAGTGGCTCATTTATCAACAGATTCACATACCCTTAATATATGTAATATACAACCTCTTATGTAATCTTACATAGTTTGCAGGTACCGCATATATTGTTTCATATTTCCGAAATAATCAGTAGCAAATCAAAATATGTTCAGATTTGACAGATACACTGGCAGTCGCAAGACTTAGGATATGAGGAGATTGAAGTTGTCAGCAGACATGACCAGATCTGGCAAAAAAGAGAAATGGGAATTCTGCCAACGTAGCAAATCATGCCAGCGACTCAGCACTGAAATTATGATCACAAAATAAGTTTTTGTGCGCTGTATGAAACGCTGTTATGCCCCATGAAACCCTCAGCCATGTCCCATAAAGCTTTCAGCCACGACCCGTTGGTGACCTGTGTTAATGGGACCTATAGCGGTGCCAGACGTACGATCATTGCTGACTTGAACCTCGTTAAAAAAAAATACTAAGGCTGCGATTCGATATGTTTGATGTTTGCAGACCTCCAGTCTCTGTAGTTATTAATAATTGAGGGCGGACAGAAAAAGTGCGGACGGACTGACAAAACCATCTCACAGTAGTTTTCTTTTACGGGAAATGAAAACTTGAAATTTTAAGGTTTAAATAGATATTCGCAAACAGTTGTGGACTATCTCGTTCCCTCGTCAGTCGCGTTTTTCGTAATGAGCTGAAGAGCGTATTAGGCAGCCCTCAACTGTTTGATGTATCCTGGAATTCTCCAACGTAATTTTTCCATTTTATACGAGACCGTCATGGGGCTGCGTTTTCAAAGGAGAAAATATATTAATATATTTTCAAAGTGGTTCGTTTGTAGTTCTCGTAATGGAGCCGTATGTATGCCGCAAGTGAACTCTTATTATTACTGTGCTTTTTATCCGTCTCGCTGTCTCTAATCAGATTTTGTTAAGCCTAATTAAGGTCTTTAATGAGAGAGAGAGAGAGTGGGGGTGAAAGGAGGGTATGGAGGTTGATGAGAGAGAGAGAGAAAGGAGGGTAATGGAGGTTGTGTGAGAGAGAGAGAAGAGAGGTGAGGAGGGGCTGGGGTTTTATGTGTGGGAGAGAGAGAAAGAGGGGGTGAAGAGTGTGTGTGGGCTTTACTGAAGAGAGACGAGAGAGAGAGAGAGGTGAGGAGGGGCTGGGGTTTTATGTGTGGGAGAGAGAGAAAGAGGGGGTGAAGAGTGTGTGTGGGCTTTATGAGAGAGAGAGAGAGAGAGAGAGAGTGTGTGGGGGTTTATGAGAGACAGACAGACAGATGGCAAGCTTTTCAAAATAATTATCGTGCTGTGATTTCATACTGAAATTGTTGATGTATTTGTTCCTGTTTTGCTTTCTGTTGTGTACTTTTTAAAAATTCCATTAATAACTACCGTTCTTTTATTATCAGTTTTACTTTTTAATCCATTGCCATGGTTACAAAGATCATTTTCGCCATTATACTTTCCTCCTCATCATCCCATCCCCCTGATTTTGTAATATTCTAATAAAAAAATAATTGCCCTATTTTAGTTTGTGCTTTGTTTTTCAAGGCATCTTTTTAATCTTTGCATGATGTTGATCTTGCAGGCTTTTGTACTTGAACATGATTATAGAGAATTAAGAAACTTGCTTTAATTTTAAATGGTAACGAAATTAAAAAGTTATATGAAAATAGCCTAAGCTTAAGCCACTCAGCTATAATGATAGACTCTTTTCAGAAAATTCATTGATACAAGAGAAAACATTTGATTAAAAAAAACCGTAAAGGATAAATTCGAGAAAAAAATGAAATGCAAGTGTACCCCATCCACGCCCCCGCTTAAAAAAAAAAAAAAAAAAAAAAAAAAAAAAAAAGTTTTAGGTAAACCTGTGCAGGTGAATGTACTAGACCCAGAAAATACAAAGAAAATTGAAAATAGCTTCGTGTGAACTGAGCTAAAGTTGGAATTTTGGAAATGAAAGGTTTTGCTTTCGTACAAAGGTCCCGAGGCAATTGCAGCTGATGAACTATCTCGGCCTTCAGTGCAGGATAAATGAATGTAGTGCGTTAGTCTCTCTCTCTCTCTCTCTCTCTCTCTCTCTCTCTCTCTCTCTCTCTCTGAACACATACTACATCACTTTATTATATATATATTAATATATATATAGTATATAACTATATATATCATATAATATATATATATAGATGTATATATATATTATACAATACATCTATGTATAATATATGTATAATATATACATATAAATTTGTGTATGTGTGTATGTATTTGTGAGTGTGTGTATGCATCTTTGTGTTCATAATACAGTTGTTTCCCCAGTAAGGTTGTGAATCCTAATGACAATAGTCAGTGGCACATTTATCGGTTGATTCACATACTCTTAATATAATATACCACCTTTGATGTAATCTTACTTATATTTGCAGGTACCTCGTATATTATTTCATTCATCTATAATTAACACTGGCAAATCAAAATATGTTCAGATTTTACGGATAAACTGGCAGCCGCAAGACTTAGGGTATGAGTAGATTGAAGGTTCAAGCGGACATAATCAGATAAGGTATAACAGACAAAAGGAAAATCTGCCAAAGTATAGCAAATCATGCCAGAAGCCCAGCACCGACATTGTGATCACCTAATAACAAGTAAAAAATCTGCGCAGTCGAGTTTTTTGTACAGAGCATAATTACTTGTGTGAAACTCTCAGCCACACCCCATAAAACTTTCAGTCTAGTATCAAAAGAATCTCTCTCTCTCTCTCTCTCTCTCTCTCTCTCTCTCTCTCTCTCTATATATATATAGATATATATATATATATATATATATATATATATATATATATATATGTGTGTGTGTGTGTGTGTGTGTGTGTGTAAGTTTGTCAAAAAGAAACTAATTTTCATGCTCATGCTGTATGTTCGGTAGCAGAATAGGAAAATAGTTGAGATCACAAAAGTCATCAGTGACTATCTAATAGCGACTTTAGCTTGAAGGTTCATAAGTAAGCAAAACTCAAAAAAATGAATTTAATTGCGTTATTATTTTTGAAGGATGTGATACGTTTATGTTCTTGAGTTAATGGTAAGTAAAGGGCCGCTGTGTGTGTGTGTCTGACTTGATGAATGAAATTTGGTGGCTGGGGTTTTTTGGTTTAAGATCAGGTTTTTTGTAAGACTGAAGGTTTTTCATATGAGCTAGGTTTAATGGTTGAACCGGATGTAGAGCTTATAAATAAGTTTGGTTCTTCTGGCAATAAGAGTGGGGTTTTACATGAGAAGTATATCCCAGGATTTGCATTGTGGTCACGATTGAAATTTTGGATTTATATTTCTTACTATAGAAGATTCACATCACCGGTGCATCTGATGTCTAGGCCAGTCCCTTACGACGCTCCTGATTGGCTGTTGATAAGCCATTCACCGGGCTGGAAACTCTCAGTCTCCCTCAAGAGTTCACATAGGCAGGATGTATGTTCCGCCTCTCCTGAGGGATAAGTTTTTCAAAAGCATCCCTAAGGAGAAGTGGAACATACATCCTGCCTATATGAACTCTCTAGAGAGACTGAGAATTTCCATCCCTGTCATTGGCTTATCAACAGGCAATCAGGAGCGTCGTAAGGGACTGGCCTAGACATCAAATGCACTGCTGTTGTGAATCCACTATTGGAATCGGGTTTTATGACTTGTTTTTCAACTTGTCTTATATGTCTTGTTGTTTTCAACTTGTCGTATAGCCGCCAGTCATTAAATACGGTCGAAGGGTTTTAGTTTTTCCATAACTTCCCAGGATTTTAATTTTCATTCAACAAACAAGTCCTGGGATTTATTTATTTATTTTTTTTAATACGCTATGAACATCAAATTGAATTCACCACATCGTCACATATGTCTGGTATGTCGGTCAAGTGCATCTCCTAGACGTCATATGTGGCGTCCTCTGACCGGTGGTGCTCTGACAATTGTATCTTTTTCTTATTTCTCTGGAGTAGGTGGAGAGGTTGATAATTTTGCTTAGTCGCCTTGTTGGTTAGTTTATAGTTGATTTTTATAGCAATTTTTTCTAGCTTTTTTTTCTGTAGAGTAGAATTAGAAGGTTTAGTTCTTAAAGTAATCGTTTCTTAGTAATTTTAAAAATAAAATCTGAGTGGATCTTGTTTCTCCCCCTGCGAACCGGTTTGTCCGCCCCAGAGTAGGTAGGGGAGACATCTACCATCCTCATGCAAACCCGTTTGTCCGCCTGGGTGGGATAGGTAAGGGTTGGGAGGGTAGGGGAGACAGCTGCGCCGGGTTCCAGCGCACGTAGCTGTTTACTACATAAATTGCCTGATTTTGATTTGCTGGAAGCCGCTTATTTATTCTTGGATACCAATAGGCTAACTATTCCCAGCACTAGAATTAGTAGTTGCTGTAGTTCAGTGGTAGATTACCAGGCTCGCGTTTTTAAGGTTTGCAGTTCGATCCCAACATTCTGCTCACAAGTTGACCCATCAGTGAATGCATGTCATCGTTGGCTGAGGTCAAGAAAGACTGTTGGTGATGAGTCTTACGTATGCAGCATGCAGTGAAGACTAGTGTAAACTCACCTAAAGACGTATGATGTGTTTACAGCAAAGCAAATAAGCAATACCAGAATTACAGGTTTTTTAAACGTTTTGACGTAAACCAGTGAATTATAAAGTTATTACTGCTGTTGATTTTGCTTTTTAATTGATATTCTTTAATGAAAAAGTATTCAAACTAAATATGAACGGTTAGTTGGGCTTGAAAATTCCGTTATTCTAAAAAAATTTTAATATCATCATGCTTGAAGTACTTTCTCTGCCAGGATCTAATAATTTTTTTCTTGATTGGTCAATTTTTCCATCAGATTTGCCACTCCTGGGAAACTGTTTTTAATTAGTAAACGCCAACATCTACCGCTTTTTCTGTCAAAGAATGTTTGTTTTTAAAACATTCACTACGCCGCCTTTTGACGTGGATTGGATTATATGCCTAGTTGGCATTCGATTATTGTGAGTCGTAGCTCCATTGAAAGAGAAAGTAAATAACGGGCTGGAGTTCTCAGTACTAAAAAAAAAATAAATAAATAAATGTGCGGCCTGCACGAAGTAATCCTCATCTCACCCTGTTTGAAAAAGCTCTTATTCTTTTAAACCTCGACGAGGTAATCTTCATTGCACTTGTGTGAAACCTTTTTGTTAATCTTTCTGACCTCGACGAGGTAATTGTCACCGCACCTTTGTGAAATTATTCACTGGGTATTTAGAATTCTAAAAAACATTTCTGTGTATCCTTGGTATGGTAGTCCTCATCTTGTATGAAGCCAAAGAGTTATCACAAGAGGTATTCTGGTTTGGGCCTCGATGAGGTAACCTTCGCCCCACACTATTCTTAAGATAATCTGAAGCAAAGGGTTGTTGAAAATGAGTGAACAGAAGTATAGAAGCTATTGTGTTGAAATGTCTATACAAAGAGGAGGTTTGGAAGGCGTGATATGAAGAGAAGAAAAAAAGTTTATTCTCAAAGAGAGAATGATAGGAGATAAATAACTGAAGGCAGAAGTGTTATGAAAAATGAGAAGAGTAGACCTAGAATGTGCTTAGTTATTGAATGCTAGGTTGACTAAGGCACCAATCACCCCTTTAAACTACCGTTCATTACGGGATCTTTCAAGGATTGGCCAGACAGTCTGATGTTAGATCCTTCCCTACGTATGCTCATATCCTTTGCGTATACATACACTGAAGAGTATGAAATATTTGGTCTATTCTTTGCGTATTATCGTATTTTTCCTTCATCTGACGGCAGTGATATATACACTTTTCATTCTCAAGTTCTCTAGTCTTGAACAGTGCCATAGCCTCTATACCATGGCCTTCCTCCGCTGTCTTGAAGGACACCTTGCCCAATTGTTCTGTCAGCTCCGTCATGCTGACCGTTTTCCGCCAAAATTTATTATCTTTCATATGTTCTGACTGTCATTTTTACACATAGTACATCCATGTTCATGGATGTACTTTGTTATTTGGTGTTAAATTTGTTTCTAAGTATGCCACCACATTTCTGTTGATTTGCATTCTTACATTCTATGGAGATGTTGAGCGAAATTCTGGGCCTGTGTGCTTAATCCTTGCCAGTGTCATGTAATGTACTGCTATATTCGTGGGCTACTTAGTAATATTAGTCTGTTGTTTTATTATGTACAGAAACTTGACTATCTCAGATGGGACTCTTGCGAGCTCATCGTTCAAGGCATCAAGAAACCAGTACTACTTGAACGTAAGGGCCAATGGGAATGACATTGTATATTAGGAATGAGTGCCATGAGGTCCAAGTTATGCAACTTTTATTTGTGTTCTGGTTATCGCAATTCAGACTTAGATAATACTATTTTTTTTAATCATCTCATCACCATCACTAAGACCCAGGATGATGATTGAAAGGTCTCCCTGTTTGCTCTTCAGCAGATTACTTGTTATTTGAATTGTTTGACCAAAATTCGAGTTCTATTAGATTTCTTACCTTTAGTCTTAATATTAAACCTTGCAATTTTCAATCCCTTAGCTATTTCTGATCATCCTTTGCATTTTGGTATCCCCGGACTATACTGTTCATCCTTTTATAGTTAGAGATGCAGTTAATGTGAGCTGTCTGTTCTTTTCTTCTGTGAGATTCTACATCTCTAAGTTTTCTAGAAGTTTTATTCCTTTTGTGATAAAACTGGAATGTCCTTTCTAATGCTGTAGTTGCATCGTTGGAGTTTAAGAAGTTAGTCATTGTTGTTTTTCTTTCCAGCTGGCTGACCAAAGATCTCGCACGATAGTTGATTTCGTTGTTGTTATTTATCTTACTTTGCTATTCATCTTATTTGTTTTTCTTTGCTACTTCTCTTTCATTGTTAATTCTTTAATATTTGTCTTTTTTTTTTCTTACTGGACGGGGCTGCCTTCATTGTGTAGCATCCAACGTTTCCAACTAGGGCAGCAGCTGTGCTTGTAATAATGTTAATGGGACGTGTTAGAACTATTGCCTTAGAAGCGGAAGAACACGTGCAATGCAGATTACAGTGTCTCAGTAAACTGTAAGGGGCTGACGTACTGCTGATGAAGCTCTCTGGGGTAGCAGTTAGTCTTTCGAAGGGTCCTGCTCAGGAAAGAATATATATGGCGGTTGTTGCTGTCACGCTTTTCGGTGGAGTACTTCCTCAACAGGGAACTTGTTGTAGTGTATTTTTAATTTTCATTTTCTTATTTAGATGGCTGGTAGGCTTACTGGCGTATATGAGCATATAATCCTTTGGTGAAAATAAACCAGAAGAGCAAAGTTTAAAACCAATATTTGCAATTAGCATTTTTATTCAAAATGGTGTATGTTGATCTCTTGTATGTATAAAGTATTCACTGACCAATCTTATTCTTGTCCAGACCAGCCACTTGTATCCTTAGGGACGTCTCTCTCTCTCTCTCTCTCTCTCTCTCTCTCTCTCTCTCTCTCTCTCTTCCAAGAATTTCTGATATATTACATCTGATAGAACGCTCTCTCTCTCTCTCTCTCTCTCTCTCTCTCTCTCTCTCTCTCTCTCTCTCATTATGGCAAAGTTTCCATTGTTTATAAAACTTGCACAATAGACCGAGGGCAAAACATCACAATGTCTTTCAGGCTCGTGGTTAAGTCATTTAATTAAGCTGAATGGAAGCGATTTTCACGACATGTCTCGCGTAATGGACACCTTAATTACCGGAGTCTTTATGACGCTGGTTTTGTGCAGGTCTTTTCAGGTATCTCTCTCTCTCTCTCTCTCTCTCTCTCTCTCTCTTTTGTAATGGATCTGGCAGAAGTAAACGTCTGATACTCGTTATCCCGCATTGAAATAGGGGATTTGTTAACAAAAGCTGATGTAGATACAGGGCCGTAGCGTTTCCTTGGCTACCGTTTGTGCAGCTGGGACAACATATGCAAAGGTTATCCCATTCAGTGGTGTATCTTGCACTCAAGGCCCTGATTACGCCATACAGTATTACCTGAACTGTACGGTTTTGATGTACTTGCCAGCAGTAATCAACTGCTCACTGCTCTTTAGTCAGTTGGTGCCACATCTGCATTTGGCTCATATTAGCATTCTTATTTCTCTGCCAGTTCCATTGATTCTTCCTGAATAAGTATACTCATTACTCCTTTCTAATCTCTTTTCTCATTCCTTATCTCTTTTCCCATTCCTGTTTGCTGTGATTCACAAAGAGCTAAGATGTCCAGTTCACTCCCCTTGAGTTCATTTTGTACCTGTTCTGTCTTTCCAGTTCAGGGTTCTTGCATTCAGATGTTCCATTTTCAGCATATCCTTAATGTTATAAACCATGAACTTCTGAGATCGTCCATATACCCATGATTGGGGAACATTTGCAAGTTGTGCTAATCCATTGACGTTACAGAATCCACGAAGGATTCGTTGGCTAAATGCACTGAACTTGCAGTGGTTCCCAAACAGGGGGAAATTTGAAGCTACCAGTTGGGAAATAATTACACTACCTACTAACTTAAAAAATCTCACTAATTTACTTCTAAAGTAGAAGAGCATACAAAAGTCCTTTTATTTGTTACTAAACGCCCTCTGTGGCTATACGGTTAGTTGTTACTAACCGCTCTCTATTCACTTTACTCTGTAACTGTATGTTTATCAGTACATTTGTACATTTGAAAAGTAAAATTAGTAAATAGTCACAGTGTGTTTTAACTACTCTTTCCCTCATACACATGAAGGGGGAAATTTGGATGGTTGAACTGGGTGCAGGGGGAAATGACAGAAAAAAGTTTGGGAACCACTGCACTGAAGTATAGGCAGTTCCTTGTAGAATTCAGTTCCTTTAAAAGCCATAGCAGATAACCCCCTGGCCTTTGCCTATTAGTCCTTAACCAAGGGCGTCGCCAGGCGTCCCGAGTTAGACCGAGAGGACAAAACAATTCATAGCTTTAATCTATCCACCATCCTGCTGCCAGTGATTCCTGGCGGTCCTCCAGAGCAAGGCCACAGTTTTCGGTTGTGGGTCTAGCCTCTACCTTAAAGAGGTGTCAGCCCACAAGGCAGTAAGTGCTTGTATCCAGAGCTCAGGGCCCAAATTCGGGTACTTTGAATACCAGGTGGGCTAGCTAGAACTGGTGATGACCGTGGGGCTAGGAACGCAACTCCCTGAAGGTTTATACATAACCCAGATAATATAATAGATACCAGAAGTGAATCGGCATTCTGTAAGATATATATATATATATATATATATATATATATATATATATATATATATATAGATAGATATGCAACTGTAATAGCCACAATGCTTTCTTAACTTCTGAATTTTTAAGAGGGCATTGTGGATATTACAGTTGCATATGTATCTGGTAGAATAGTGATTAGTAGATTCTATATATATATATATATAGATATATATATGTATATATATATTAAACAGGCGGAGGTTTCTCTAAAAAACCCAACTATACAATGAAGTAGGGGAAGCACACCAACAGGTCAAGGAACTCATATTTATTAAGTTGCAACGTTTCGAAGCCAACCAGCAGGCCTCATTTTCAAGCTAAAAAGTAACAATATCTAATTAGTACAATAAAATTAAGCTACAATATTAAAATACACAATGTAAAGTACAATAAAACAATCACAGTTAAAAACCACAAAATAAGGACCAACCGTTGAGTGTGAAGACAGAGGAAAAGGACTAACAAAAAACGTAAGCAGTTCACGAGAGGTAAAGAGGTGTAGACGTGGCATGGGTGTTCAGTGAGGGGACCAGTTTTTTAATAAACAAAGATTCATTAATTGTTAAAACCTTGTGATTGGAAGCTCTGCCCAAAACCTTGCAACTTAATAAATATGACCTGTTGGTGTGCTTCCCCTACCTTCATTGTTATATATATATATATGTATATATATATATATATATATATGTATGTATGTATGTATGTATGTATGTATGTATGTATGTATGTATTGTTTGTATGTATGTATGTGTACATTAATGTATAATATACATTTATATTTGTGCGTGTTTGTGTTGGTTTGGGTAAATATATTGTGTATATATAAATTGGTAGATAAAAATTCTAAGATAAACACGATTCCCGTACCCACCGTCTGATTCCTCTGGGGCCAACGATAATGGATTTACCAAATCCCGATTCCGGGGCACTAGAAAAAGGAAAAAAAATTTTTTTTTCCATCACTCTACCTGAGGTTAGGTTTCTCTTTGTGGTTTATTTCAATAATATTACCCTTGGGTGCCTAAAAATAGCAACATTTACCTGGACCTTACCTGCTGCTGCTTAATTCATTCTAATTGTCTTCAGTTTGTGCAACCATGTACATTGAATTTGCAGTTCGCTTAGGTCTGAAGTCTGATTTTTGTTTGTTCAGACAAATTCATTTATGTACAGCTAATGTGATTAAACGTATAAGAAGTGTGTGTTGTATAGAGAGTTTTTTTTCTTCGTGTGTGGTTGTATAGCAAAAATGGCAAAATATATGTGTATGTATATATGTATGTATATATATATGTGTGTACTATGTATGTATGTGTGTATATGTATATAAATGTATATATACACACGTGTATATACATACATAAATAATACATATACACACATATATTTTTTTAGAAAGGTTTTTAGTTTTTCTGTATGAATGTATATATACATACACAAATAATTCATACACACACTATACATATATAATTTATTTATTAATTTTAGAAAGGTTTTTATCTTTTCTGTATGAATTCTATATTAAGAGCGAATTCCAGTTACTTTTTATTTTCTTATCCGATTGCAATTTTCATCAAAAGGAAAAAATTATAATTTGCTTTCGTAGGCTGTGAGGAAAAAACGTTTTTGTAACCCATGTAGTACTTTTACAAGGAAAGGCTGTTCATTTCAAAGTAATTGCTGTTCCTGTTAAAAAGTGTTTTTCCTATTTTTTGCGGGATTTGCCATAATGCCTCAGGTTCTTAGGGTGAAGTATGTGGTGCTTATTACAGTCATTAATTAAGACCTGTTTCCGAAAATTTAAGTCTCAATTTCTTACAGACTCCAGTTGCCAACCGGCATTTCCTCTCTCTCTCTCTCTCTCTCTCTCTCTCTCTCGCTCTCTCTCTCCCCGTCTCTCTCTCTCTCTCTCTCTCTCTGTGTGTGTGTGTGTGTGTGTGTGTGTGTGTGTGTGTGTGTGTGTGTGTGTGTTTGTACAGATGAGCAGGTAAGTGGACAAAAAAACGAAATGTTAGATTGTCAATTATCGTAATTATGAACTATTGCAACATTAGGGTGCGTTTGATTATGTAAAAATTGAACTCATGACGAAGTTTGCGAGAATAATGAAAATTGAGAATTTGTGTTTTTTTATATATCTATGATTATGCATAATTTTGGACATTCATGTACAATAAATTTGAATAACAATACAAATTTAATAAAGATAAATTGTAATTGCTTTCTAATGCGTTACATCTAAGACTGAAATATCAAATTTGGTTCATTATTTGGATTCCCGTTGGGGAGTAATACCGTCAGTTGACCTGTAGGCATTACTTCAGATTCTTTGCAACGTACCTTCGGCCCATAGCTGCAATCCCTCTCGTTCCTTTTACTGTACCGCCCTTCCTTTCTTCCATCTTACTTTCCACCTGTGAGGTTTTCCCCCTGTTACGCCTTTCAAACTTTTACTATCTATATCCTGTTCAGCGCTGAATGACCTCATTGGTCCCAGTTCATGGCCTTTGGCCTAAATTTCTGTATTCTGTATATAAAAGATATAAATGCATTTTTTTCCCGAGGCGAATGGTGTGATTTAGGACTGATTTGGAGCTTGGAGCAATCTGGGAAATGTGGATGGTTGGTTACAGCAGGACGACTGGTTACAAAATTTTGGTTTTTATTATATATACGAAGGGATAGAGATAAATTAGGCCGACGGCGCGTTCAATGGGACGATTCGTATGATTTCATTGACAGATAAATTGGAATATCGCTCACGAGAGTGTTTGTTATAACTGTGGGATAATTGGGTGTTCAATTGTTATCAGTGTTTAATGACACGATAACATTGGCGGTGGTGGGGTGAGGATACTGATAACACAGGAATGTTATTAGGGAATTTATAACAATTACCATCATCTGAGTCATCAATCAAAATACAAGTGAAGAGTGGTGTGTGTGTGTGTGTGTTTGACGCGCTGCTGATGAACCTTTGTAACGGTATGGAGCGACTGTTGTAGCGAGAGTTCTCCCCATAGTGGCCTTAGGTCTTTGTTAATTATCCACTATCAAGGAAAGTGGCATAATGCTCTCTCTCACACACACACACACACTAGTATATATAGTACGTAATCTTCTGGTCATTTTTTACCAGATACTGATGTAGCTGTAATAACCACAGTGCCCTCTTAACTTCCAGATCAGAGGTTCTTAATGTTTTGATGACTCCAGACCCCCAATGGATTGCCCAATATGGTTCTATATCCTCTTTTCTCAAGTCCACTTAAGTTCTATTTTTTTGACAGTATAACTTGATATACTTAGTTTAAAATATACTTTAGTTATGAATAGCCAGGAATAGAACATAAAAGAAAATCTAAAGCATTTATAGTTTTTTATAGTTATTTATTTACAAAATGTACCCTTGCATATGTTGACACATGAAAATCAAAAATATATACAAAATATCCAGAGATCAAGTCTGGATAGCCCCTGTTCTAGATTTCTTCACTTTCTGACGCTCGGGCGAGATACGAACTCTCATCCAGATGCTAGTTTCTTGACAGCCGGGTGGTCAAAGTCACTGTCTATTGTTTTTATCAACCAGACAATGGTTCGAATAATGGCCAGTGCAGAAGCTATTATAGTATCAGTTATAATTCCCCTTGGATGTTAGTCACAGGGCATAATGAGTTTGATATTAATGATATAAAGCTACGAATGTCGTTTAATATACATTCTTGGCAGCCGAATGGGGAGAGTACTCGTCACTGAAGTCGGAGGTCGTTGCTGCTGGTGGATCGAATCCGCCAGGTGACGAATGGCTTTTCAGTTGTAGATCCCCTTTGGTATTATTTATGCGATAGAAGCGAATTAGATGTTAAAACCTATTTGTAGCTTAGTGTTTGTGAGTATGAAAATGCCACGGTGATGTAGTAAAAATTCATATCATATATATATATATATATATATATATATATATATATATATATATATATATATATATATATCTATCTGTCGGTGCGAGGTGAAGGATAATCGTTTATTATTATATGTACTGTTATTGTAGTTGCGACGATTCAAGACATAAAAGTCCCATTTTCAAGCTAAAGAAAGAATTTTATGTCTTGAAACGTCGCGACTACAATAAAAGTAAATATAATGGGAATAAAGGATTATCCTTCACCTCGCACCGACAGGTGTCTACTGGTTGATAGAAACTCCTTCAATTTTCACACATATATAATATATGTATGTATGTATGTATGTATGTATGTAGTATGTATGTATGTATTTATGTATGTATTGTATTTATACTATATATACTATATAAATTATTATAATTATATATATAATATAGTATTAATATTTATATATTATATATGTATATAGAATATATACGTATATATAATTATATATATATAGGTAATATATATAATATTACATATGTATTATATATAAATATATATACACATATAATATATACACATATATATGTATATATATGTGTATATATATATATATGCATGCATGCATGTGTGCGCACGCGCGAATCCAGAAATAGTGCATGATTTATTCTTACGTTCGGTTCCCCGAGCACACGCACTAATGAATTTACCAAGATCTGTTCGGAAGGTCTAATCATTTTTCGTATTCCTGAGGTGAGGTTCGTCTCTGTGGCTTCTCTCCAGGTGTCCTGGCCAATTACAAGTATTACGTTTGTGGGCGTGAAAAAGTTAACTAATATGAGTTTGCGGAAGCTGTCTGCTTAATTAGAATTGTTTGGAGTTTGTGCTTGTATGTGTATTGGTGTAAATGTTGTGGTTATATTCGTTTTATTTTTCCGATTCTTTTATTGGTTATGCTAATTGGTAATTTAGGTTTAGTTTTTTATTTTCAATTAGTATGGATCTTGAATTACGTGAGGGAATGAAAAGCTTTATTCTGTGTTTTTTTTTTTCTCAGATAATTTTTGAAGTATGTTCAGTAGTTTCTTTTTATGCGGCCTTTTCAACTTTACCAGAAGAGTTTATTCTCTTTTACGAGTCATTCCCATGGAACCTGAAGTATTTTACGAATATTGAGAGGTTATTGCAAATTTCATGGAAGTGTTTCTTATATTTATGAAACATTGTGTTATTTTTCTAATTATGCTCTATGAATCATTTTCATGGCGACAGTATTTCATAAACGTTGAAAGTTACATAGGATTTTCTTGAAAAATTGTGGGATATATACGTAGGTAATATTTTTTAATAACTTGATTAACTCTAGATTTCGCAGTTGTGTGAAATTTAAGGAGAAGGATGGCACTTTTATTTTTCACGGAAAAGTAGACTGATTGCCCGCCCGTTCTCTCTCTCTCTCTCTCTCTCTCTCTCTCTCTCTTTTCGGTACTAGTGTGAATTCCCCGCTCTGCCAATGTGGAATCAGAGGAATTTGTGTCTTGGTGATAGACATCCATTTCTCGATGTGGTTCGGATCCCACAATAAGCTGTAGGTCCTGGTGCTGGGTGACCAGTTGGTTCCTAGCCACGTAAAAATATCTAATCCTTCGGTCCAGCCCTAGTAGAGCTGTTAATCAGCTCAGTGGTCTGGATAAACTAAGATATACTTACTAGGCTATAGTAGATTCATATCAACCATGCATCTGATGTCTAGGCCAGTCCCTTACGATACTCCTGATTGGCTGTGGATAAGCCAGTGACAGGGCTGGAAACTATGAGTCTCGAGAGAGTTCACATAGGCAGGATGTATGTTCCACCTCACCTGAGGGATACGTCTTTCAAAAGAATCCCTCAGAACATACATCCTGCCTATGAGAATTCTCTCGAGAGAGTGAGAGTTTCCAGCACTGTGATTGGCTTAACTACAGCCAATCAGGAGCGTCGTAAGGGACGGACCTAGATATCAGATGCACGGTTTATGTGAATCTACTATATATATGTGTGAAGAGTCGTATGTTTTAACTACATTCACTCGACTTTAATCGATCAGTGAAAGGAAAATGGTTTTGTTAAGTTATGTTAGCCGGCATATCAAAGAGAGGAGCGCCTCAGTGGCGTGATCGGTATGGTTTTGGCCTGCCACCTCGGTGGCCGCGAGTTCGATTCTCGGGCATTTCGTTGAGAAGTCAAAGATGTGTATCTCTGGTGATAGAAATGCACTCTCGACGTGGTTCGGAAGTCACGTAAAGCCGTTGGTCCCGTTGCTGAATAGCCACTGGTTCCATGCAACGTAAAAACACCATACAAACAAACAAGTATCAAAGAGAGCTTTCCCTTTTTAATTTTCTATAATTTGTGAAGTTGGAGTTTTTTATGAAAAAAATGGATTAATAACACGATTGTGGTACATTTGATGTCTAGGCCAGTCCCGTACGACGCTCCTGATTGGCTGTTGATAAGCCAATCACAGGGCTGGAAACCCTGTCTCTCTAGAGTTCACATAGGTAGGATGTATGTTCCACCTCTCCTGAGAGACGTATCCCTCAGGAGAAGTGGAACATATATCCTACCCATGTGAACTCTCGAGAGAGACTGGCTTATCAACAGCCAATCAGGAGCGTCGTAAGGGACTGGCCTAGACATCAAATGCACGGTTGATGTGAATCTAGTATAGGACGGTCGTTTCATCCAAGGTCTAAAGAATAGACCTTGGTTTCATCATCTGGAGTTCCCGATTTCGACTCGGCGCATTTCATGGACAATCCATTGAGGCCCTTTTGAGCCATGCAGTGAATTACGTAGCCGACTGTGTTGGGTGTCGCAGCCAATGGGGTGAAATGATGTGGGCTTACCAGTCCCACACCGTTAGACTTGCTGACACCTGGAAGGTGAACACTTCTCGACAGACAGCTTCTACGGGAAAGGGCATAAAGTGCTGACAGATATCTAAGTATACACTTTCATTGTAAAGAGAATGAAAATCTTTAGTTAGTGAGAGAGTGTCTCTGGAACTTGGTCAAACAACACTTGGAATTAGCCATGCACACTAGACCCACCAGTTTATATTGGATGGAAGTGATGCACAAGAGTGTACATGTATAGTACATGCAACGATTGAGTGCTGACGGTGGAGGACTTTGTCGGTCACTCCCAGAGATATTTGTATTAGCAGCAGATGTTTACCTACAGGTTAAACCAGTCCCTAATATTCTGAGAAGTAGTGTTGATGTCGTCATCTGAGTCCACTGAGATTAGAGGTTTACCCCCTGTACATGTCGTCATGATTAGGCCTCATTCTTACCCGAGACAATTCAAGGTATTACGGCAAAACGTGTCCACTAACTCAGAGGAATGATAGTTGAATGAGAACGTTTTGGCATGTACATATTAAAGGGGAGTGTCTTGCATTTGTATGTTATTAAGTTTATCTTTATGAAGGGCTAGAGAACAAATAATTTAACATTCATCAAAACCATGTATATATATATGTGTATATATTTATATTATATATATATATTTATATATATATATGTATGTATGTATATGTATAGAAAATGTATTAATATATGTATGTATATAAGTAGTGTGTGTATGTTTGCGTGTTGGTGTTCAGATTTTGAGCTCTCCTGTGCATTATTTTTTATTTATTTTATTTTTTTTGTGATTAAGTCTCTAGCGACTGCACTACTGATTTTCCATTCTGAATTCTCAGAGATTGTGAAAGTTTGAATTGTGAAATTGGTTTTGCGATTCGAAACAGGCGTTTGGACGTCATCGCCACAAGCTGGAATTTTCTTGTGGATAAACAAAAAATCGAAAAAAGAAAAATTTTCGATATTCCACACGGTCTCTCCTCCCTCGTCCAGAAATTACGGGAAACTGAGGCGATTCTGAACTACTTAGCTCCCTGCCCTTCTGACGTCACGGCTCAACTGTTCTTAATTTTGTGGCTTGATCCCTTTGATTAAAAGAGGAATTTTTATTAAAAATTATTCCATATTTAACTACATCTTTTTTTCTACAATAAACATGAATCATTTCAGAGAAAATAACTATTTTGATATGTGAGAAGAATAAGAATCCGCAATCGCCACTAGGCCCTAGAACATGGGTTCCATCTGGCATTATTCCTCATGGTGTGCATGCAAGTTATGCCGTCCAATTTGCCTCCCATTACACTTGCTATACAGCAATTCGCCGAAGCCATATTCTTCATAGACATGAGTCTTCAATCCTGGGTACTTTCCTTTCTATCATCTTGGGGGGGTAGTGCCGTCAGTGGACCTAATGCAGTGCACTGTAGGCATTACTTAAGGTTCTTGCAGCGTGCATTCGGCCCCTAGCTGCAACCACTTTCGTTCCTTTTATTGTACCTCTTTTCATATTCTCTTTCTTCATCTTACTTTCCACCCTCTCCTTATACATAGTGGAACTGCGAAGTTTTTCTTCTGTTACATCTTTCAAACCTTTTATTGTCAATTTCCATTTCAGTACTGAATTACCTCATAGATCCCAGTGCTTGGCCTTTGGCCTAAATTCTATATTCAACTCAACTCTTATCATCTTGCTGTGATATATATTGGAAACTCCGAAGAGGGTTAGTGCCATCAGTTGCACCTCACGTGGTGCACTGTAGGCATTGCTTTAGGTTATTT
The DNA here is from genome assembly GCF_015104395.2 of Macrobrachium nipponense. Taxonomy (NCBI): domain Eukaryota; kingdom Metazoa; phylum Arthropoda; class Malacostraca; order Decapoda; family Palaemonidae; genus Macrobrachium; species Macrobrachium nipponense. The sequence continues at coordinate 64,348,509 of NC_087208.1, read as the reverse complement.
GCAGCAGCGTCCCTTCGGCCCTTAGTTGCAACCCCTTTCATTCTGTTTACTGTACCTCCGTTCACATTCTCTTCCAACTTTCTGTCCGTCCTCGCCTAACAGTTGTTTGATAATGTCACTGAAATGTTTCCCTTCCAGTACTGAATAATCTCACGGGTCCTGGGTTGGTCTTTGGCCTCAGTTTTGTATTCCAATTGCAATGGCAATCCTCGCATGATGACATTGTATTTAATAGTATGAATCGTTGCGTGTTTTTCAGGAGTGTCCAATCCTGTTTTGCTTTATTTACAGTTTTGTTGTTTTTCTGCATTTATTACTTTTCCTGACAAGTTCTTCAAATGTTCGTCATCCTTGCATAATTCCACTTGTTCATGGGGGAAGATATCGTTTGATTGATTGTAATTAAACATTTAAATAGTGTCTGTAAAAAATAACCTATGCATGGAAACTATAATTTCTGCTCAACCACCATTCTGACCAACCCCCCCCCCCCCCCCCCCCCCCCCCCCCCCCCCCCGTCCCCAACCCGATCGCCACCCAATGGAAACAGTGATTTAGGCGCAACCACCCTTCTGCCCCCCTACCCCTCAATCAGCCACGCATTTACCACTACTACCACCCACCATCAAACCTGTCCCTCCACTATTACCACCCACCTACCACCACCATCTTACGTGCTTGCCCCAACAATGGACGTCATCCGTAAGCTGACGTTACGTCGATATTGGCCAGAGTTTTAAGACGTCGGTTTGACAGTTATAACGGACGAGTTCCTAATGGCAGCAGGTCTTATATTTTTAATGGACGCTGTGTTTCGCGGATTTATATATTGTTTTCATTTCAATTATTGTTTCCATTTCATTTATTGTTTTCGTTTCATTTATTGTTTTCCGTTTGCTTTAAATATGGTATACCAGATGAATTTCATGCTCTCTCTCTCTCTCTCTCTCTCTCTCTCTCTCTCTCTCTCTGACATTTAATGCTATGTTTCACGGATTTCCAGTTATCTTATTTTATTTATTTATTCTCCTTTTGCTTTATACCGTGCAAAGCAGTTATTTTTCATCGTCTCTCTCTCTCTCTCTCTCTCTCTCTCTCTCTCTCTCTCTCTCTCTCTCTCTCAGTGCTTATTGTTGTTGCGCTATGGCCGAGTATCGAAAATTTCCACTTTGCAGATTATGGCTGTTTGTTGTAGAAGATTGTAAACTTCGTCTTTTAGTTGGGCTCCTTGAAGAGTTTGAAAAAATGTTGAGCGAAAGAATCTGAAATGACCTGGATATTGGCAGAGTCTTCCACATCATCTCTCTCTCTCTCTCTCTCTCTCTCTCTCTCTCTCTCTCTCTCTCTCTCTCTCTCAAACGAACAGGAAAGAAATGCCTGAAAAAGAAATGAGGGAAGCTAAGACAGCATAAGAGGAATGGTCATCACAATTAATATTTAAAATCATGGAAGTAGAAAAAAAAAACTAAGTAAAGACTCAAAAAGAAAAATGGAAGAAATGTTGAGGTCATGAAAGTGAAGCTCTTGCATAACATTGGAATTCTTTTAAGCTTAAGTGTCATATTCATAAGACTGATCCACTCCACAGTTTTGCATTGGGGGATTGGAAGATCTCGGGGAACCGGTTATGTGAGTGTTGACCCTTTACAAAGTGATTAGCACGCAGTGACCAAAGGAAGTTTTATTGAAAATTAGCCTGATAGTCATAAAATCTACTTTAGTTCCAAAGCAAGACACGTCACTAATGCGTATATTTTCTTTGCGTATTATAACGAAACGAAGATCACACACTAACGGGAAAAGAGATACGCTGGAAATGGTGGTGGAAATTACCTAGCACAATGGAGCTTTTCATAAATGTAATCATAATTATGATCGAAATTAACGATAAAGCCAGAAAAAAAAATCCTTAAATGCTTCCATTTTTTTTTTTGTTTTTTTTTTTTGCAATCAATTTTGTGGTAGATATTTTTTAATGTAAGGGGGATGGGGAGGGATATGGGATGGGGAGGGGAGATTGTGGATCATAGAGTGAATTGCTAAAAATGTTATGTCTGGCTTAAGGACGGGTGGATGAGGACGGCTGACTCGATAAATCGATGAGAGAGGGCGATTAGCGTCAGCGGTGCGTTAAATGAAATGATTTGCGCGAATTTATTTATGGTGGATTGGATGGATAAATACCTCATGCATGAGAGGGTTTGATATTGCCGTGGGATGATGGGATGCTTAACAGTCGTTATCACCATTTATCAGATCATTACCGGTGATAATGCACAATGTGGAAATAATGGTAATTGTATTTTATATGATATTGCCTATGTTCGTATTTTGATTGTTCAACAGTCTTGCAATATCGATGTTCGGCTATGTACCACCAGCTGATGTGTGTGCAGCCTTTTAAGTGGTTATTATTGAAGTTCCCATTTCATTTATATATTCACGTGTTGCGAAGGAGATAAATGATATAAATGGATGTATGTATGTATGTTACAGCAAAACCCTGAAACGCATTGAGCAGTTTCAACCAAGCTTAGAACATATATGACTTACTATCTAGAAAAGAATACTGTGGGGTTAAGACATCACTAGCACCAAAGGGGGTGGGGGTGGGAAGGGCCTCCTGAAACTGGGCTGGTTCTGGCCATGGCTTAGTAACTAAATGAACTCTGTGGGTTTATCATACTTCATTTCAGTCTACATAGGACTTTCTATCTGAAGAAGAATACTGTAGGGCAGTGGTTTCTTAATCTTTTTTGGTGGCTGTACCCATCGAATATAAATACAATACAAACAAATGAAAATACACAGTAAATATACAGTACCGTTGCAATGGCTGTCATGTCTCATACCCCCAGGTTTAAGGTTTCCTACCCCTTGAGGGTACAGGTACCCCAGGTTAAGAACCACTGGTGTAGGGGTAAGACATCACTGGTACCAAAGGGGATGGGGCAGGGAAGGGGATGACGTGTAAGAATAACCAAAAATGACTGCTCATTAATATCTAATCCAAAACTGTCAAGGTCCCTGGGATGAATAGTGACACTCTTGATGCCCTCCAAGTCCAAGTTCAGCCCTGATAGGAAGTGGGTGAGGAGGGTTGAAAAAATGACAGATAATAATTAATGTCTAATCCAAAGTTTTCAAGGTCACTGAAATGAATAGTGACACAACCAGTGCCCTTTAAGTCCAGGGTAGGTTTCACTATTTTGGCACCCCTTTAAAGGTACGTGGGGTCGAGCTCAACCCGAGCTACCAGAAAAATGTGTGAAAATTCAAAAACTAGCTATGCTGTACTTTTTAATTTCTAAAATCAATTTCACCATTGCCAAACACTATTTAGAAGATAAATCATGCCCATCTACAAATTAAATTCTTATTGCAAATGTATTAAAAAAATAAGTATATAAAAAAATATTTTATGAAAATATTTACAAAAAATACAAAATATGCTATATACACACAGAAATTGAGGGAATCCATCCTAAAACTACTATTTACAATATGTGACTGCCAGAAAAGGGGACCCATAGAGGTCTGAAAAGAGAAAAAAAGGGTAAGTTTTTGGTTTTTTGGTTTGGTAAAAAAAAAAAAAAAAAAAAAAAAGCCAAAATTTCACTATTTTTGGGGGGGGGGGGGGACCTAAATGAAGTAGGAAGTGGCTAATTTTTTTATATAGAATAAACTCATATTACCCTAGAACGGAATTGTGTAAAAAGATCTGCACTAGATGTAATTTACTGTTATATCAGAAATGTTATTCTTTCTCTCTCTCTAAAACAGTAATATACACAAATATTTTAAAAAGATACAAAATACGCTATATACACACAAAAATTGAGGGAATCCTTCCTAAAACTATTATTTATAATATGTGAATGCCAGAAAAGGTGTCGGACCCATAGAGGTCAAAATCAGAAAAGAGAAAAAAAAAGGGTTTTTTTTTTTTTTTTTTCGGCCAAAAAAAATTGTCAAAATTTCACGAAATTTTTTGGTACCTAATTGAAATAGGAAGTGACTAATTTTTTTTATAGAATAAATTCATATTATCCTATAACGGAATTATGTAAAAAGATTCGCACTAAGATGTAATGTACTGTCATATCAGAAATGTTATTCTCTCTCTCTCTCTCTCTCTCTCTCTCTCTCTCTCTCTCTCTCTGTGTTGTAATCATTTCAAGGTCATCACCCTTGCCTCCAACCTTTTGTTACACAAACTTGAGGTTTTTGCCATAGAGGTGTCAGCAACCTTTAAATTATCATCAACATCACTTTATAATTCCATTGGAAGTAAGTTGATGACATCCATGCCCCGAGAATACTGCCTGCTGGCCATTGTTGATGAAAAATGCAAAGAAAAAAAATGCAAAAACTGAGAAATTGGCATTCGAAGGAAATTGGCCCAAATGGCAATATAAGGCTTCTCAGCCACAACCAATGACATGCATATGGTACACACACCATCTACCTACAGTTTCCAACAATATAAAACTATCCCAGAGTTAACAGTGTTAGACAGGAAATCACTACTTGATAACTTTGCCTTTGTATCCCACACATGTTCAAAACAAACTATTACTCAGAAAAGGGGAAGAGACAAAGGCAAGGCAAACGCAGGTTTTGACATGATTGTAGTGTGTGTTCTGCTAGCCTCTTGCAGATCGATCACACCCATTCGAGATAGACGATGATTTATGGGAAAAAAAACATCTTTTTTGGAACACTCCTCCAGTCGTGCTGACCCGTTGCACCTATTGAGGGTTAAGTCCAAGTTCAGCCCCCGAGAAGACAATCCCAGTTGCGGGGTAGTGTCATCAGTGGACCTCATGCGGTGCACTGTAGGCATTACTTAAGGTTTTTGCAGCATGCCTTTGGCCCCTAGCTGCAACCACTTTTGTTCCTTTTACTGTACTTACTCTCATATGCTCTTTCTTCATTTTACCTTCCACCCTATCCTAATACTTTATTCATATTGCAACCGAGAGGTTTTCCTCCTGTTACACCTTTCAAACCTTTTACTGTCAATTTCCATTTCAGTGCTGAATGACCTCTTAGGTCCCCGTGCTTGGCCTTTGGCAAATACTGGGCACTGTAACTGAAGCAACTGTTGAACAGGAATGAGAGAGAGAGAGAGAGAGAGAGAGAGAGAGAGAGAGAGAGAGAGAGAGAGAGAGAGAGAGTGCGTGTTAGGGAGGAAAAGAGTGAGGGAAAGTTGGAGAGAGAGGGAGAGTTTGAGTTTGTATATATATTTTACTTACATCATTGTGGATTTCTTCACCAATAACATTATCATCGTGCATATTGGGCCCCAACTCGAGTTAGAAAACACTTATTTCATTATGGGCCGGGCGCTGTCACGATTCCAACGTTGTCTTGCTTTTGTATTTCGAAGAAGTTAGCATGATGAGGTCATTCAAAGCTGAAACGGAAAATGACAGTAAAAAGGCTTGAAAGATGTAACAGGAGGAAAACCTCGCAGTTGCACTATAAATCAATTGTTAGGAGAGGGTGGAAAGTAAGCAGGAAATAAGAGAATGTGAACGGAGGTAGAGTAAAAGGAAGGAAAGGGGGTTGCAGCCAAGGTGTTATTGTGTGAAGGGAACTAAATTCTGCCGACTCTCCAATGTGTGTTCCATGGTCACTGCTCTATTACTATTAAACTTACGGCAGCATATCCTCAGTGAAATCCAGTCAATCCAGGATTAGCTGTGATCTTGAATTACAGTTTTCCTTTATTGCCAAGTAATTGTTGGTTTTCTCCTACAAATTCGGTTTTCCCTCGCATTTGTAATAATAACGTTTTTAAAAATGTAAGCTTATACTACGCGTGAGCTTCCATAGAGGGATAATGCCATCAGTGCACCTCATACGGTGCACTGTATTCATTACGTCAGGTTCTTTGCAGCTTCCCTACGGCCCTTAGTGCAACCCCTTTCATTCATTTTACTGTACCTCCTTTCATATCCTTCCTTTTTACTTTTCACCCTCTCTTAACAATTGATTCACAGTGCAACTGCGAGGTTTTCTTCCTGTTACGCCTTTCAAACCTTTTTGCTGCCAATTTCAGCTTCAGCTCTGAATGACCTCATAGGTCCTAGGGGTACGCTTTTGACCTAAATTGTATATTCTGTTCTGTTTTATGCATTTGAGAATCGAGCCATCTTTCCCAACTCATTCACACTTGAATTTGTGTCGTCCTCGGGCGTGATCTAGATATTAGGTCAGAGTTTAATAAAAATTATATATGGCGGAAAAAAAAAGCTGGAAGCTTTATGCAAATTATGATGTTCACCCGTAACGGCCAACTTAGATATTCCCGTAAACCAAAATGAGTTATGGGCATTCTTGGCCACACCTTGACGTACCGGGATGTCTTTAAGAGTTTAAGTGCATGAGTTGTCAGGATATTTATCAGGATGTAACAGTTGACTCTTTCAAGAGATAAACTAATTTTATACTTAATGTTTGTGAACCCTGAAAAGTTTAAAGTCTGATTAAGTACTGAAATGATTCTTGACTGCTATTTTTACACTTCAAACTCTCTCTCTCTCTCCTCTCCTCCTCCTCCTCTCCTCCTCCTCCTCCTCTCTCTCTCCTCCTCCTACCTCCTCCTCCTCCTCCTCCTCCTCCTCCTCCTCCTCCTCCTCCTCCTCCTCCTCCTCCCAAACATTGGGAACGTTTTATGTTTATGATAGTATACGATGTTCTAACAGTAACCAAAGAAAACGAAACATTTAACGCTATTTTATTGGGAAACTATTATAAAGGAACTTCACCCTTGTAATATATTCGGTTTATTTTATATTTTTTTCTCGTGTAGAACGGTTTGTATTAACATTTTTATTTTAAAATAATTAATGCAATTCATTACTTAAGATCGCATAGGGCATGTGATTTATGTGATTCACGCCCTGCCATAAAATTAAAATTACGTTAAAATTTACCGAAGAATTTCATTTTTCAGGGTAAGAATTCACTCAAATGTTGTTAGGTGTATTACAGCTCAGTTATTCATCCTCGCTTCAGCATTTAAAGTATGAATGTGACAGTGACCCTTGTAGCTTTTTCTCGTTTGAAATGTCAAAAGCAAAAGTTCATCATAGTCGTTTTTACTTTAACACATTGAAGTACCTAAGTAATGGAAGCAAATAATTCGGCTCAACTATGTATATATGTACATTTCTCTTACAAGAGTAGGCCTACTGATTTCAGGATCGCAGTATCAATTTCTATTTTGTGAAAAATGTTATGAACAGGTTAAATCTCTTACGTAAAACTCAGGTCTCGGGACCAGATATTGCGTGTTATAGAAGTTCACGGATAAAGAAAATGCAAACTCAGTAATGTGCTTAGAATGAGCAACCAAATTTTTCATATTATATTATTATTATTATTATTATTATTATTATTCAGAACCCTGTTCACATGGAACAGTTCACAGGGGCCAGTAGTTTTAAAATTGAAGGTTACAAAGAATATGGTGATTATTGGAAAGAAGTAACAGAAGGCAATAGGAAATACAGAAAGAAGAACTCCGTTATCAGGAAGGAAGAACTAGACAGAAATGTAAGGAAATTACTGAATTACAAGTAGTATTGCATTCAACTTCCCTTGAAACCTTGAAGTTTCCAATGACACATCCTCCTGGGGTCCGTTCCACAGTCCAACGGTGTGAGGAATGAAGGACCTCAATGACTAATGTCATAGAACAATAGCACCCATTTTGTTTCAAGGGGATCTGTGTTTCATAGTTAGAGTTTAGTTAGGTTATCAGTGCCTACTGCTGTTTCTTAAATGACTTTTGTTATTGACACATTCTGCAATTTCCTCAACAACCTCGGCTCCTATCGTTCCCCTTACTGACTCTTTATCAAGACTTGGCACCTTTCGAACTGCACTCCCAGAGTGATGTACCAAACGTCTCTCATAGGAAGTCATTATTTTACCATTGAACTTGAATCGTGTATCATTATATAATCATCATCATATCTTATCGCGCCAACATTGTATCCATTGCATAGCGGCCTGATTACATTCGTAGAGGTCCAAATCTGTACAGATTGGCCCATGTTCACACCCACGAAGTATGTGATCCATTGTCTGGATGGGATGACCACATGGGCACTGAGCAGAGGGGACAAGACCCCCACTTCTGAAGAATGTCTCCAGTCCTTCCAACTCTTGCTCGATTAAGAGTAACCCAATCCTTTTTACAAAGGTTTGTTCTATAGGGGAGAGAGTCCGAGAGACTCACATGGGCTCTGAATGGCCTCACCCAACGGCTGTGGGCACTGGGCAGTGGGCACCAATTAGTGGTCAGTTTCTCTCCAGCGTTCTAGGCGGTAAGTTGCTCTGTTGCTGACTCCCTGGAGTCGAGGCTGGTGGTGGTTATGAAGCTCTTGCGGAATTTCAATAATAATCAGACTATGTAAATGTATTAAGTTATGAATATATTGATGTTTATTCCTTCTATAAATTTTATAGGCTCTCACTCTCGTAAAGGCTCTTCGCATGCCAAGAAAATCTCAGATTACCGGTAGTTACCTGTCTCGCGCTTCGATTTCTTTGCTGTTTCTCTTCTTGTAGTTTCTGATTGTCGATTCTTCATTATGTCTCGTTTGTCGAAGACTTGAGTTATTTTCATCAAGGAATTCCATTTGAATACTGATTTATTTTCATCAAGGAATTCCATTTGCATACTGAGTTATTTTCATCAAGGAATTCCATTTGCATACTACGTTCAGTTCGACGTTATACATTGCAAGTCTTACATTTCACTTCCGTATCTGCGGTCATGTGTGAGAGAGAGAGAGAGAGAGAGAGAGAGAGAGAGAGAGAATGTTCGTGTTGTTCTTCCTGGCACAACACGTTTACTGAGAGAGAGAGAGAGAGAGAGAGCGAGCCTTGCGGCAATTGTGGAAAAACGTTTCGTGAGACGGACGGCAATGATTGGCTAGGCTATCCTCCCGTCCTGTCCTTGAGTTGCCCAGCTGAGCCAGTCGTCGTGACGCATCCATCCCCTGGCGAGCCAAGCCTCCCGGCTTACTCAATCGGCGAGCGGTGAGTTGCCAGATTGCCACTTTCTCTCGCTCAATGTCAAGTTTACTACTACTCGTTCCCACAACCACGTGAATTTTCATTCATAAAAAGCGAGCGTTCTTACGGTTGGATTCTTCCAAGAAATGCGAGTAAGATTTGTATTATCGGCGCAGATTTTCAGTGACCCATGGGATGATTGTTTAAAGGGGTATATGTAATTAAATGTTGACTTTGTGCATCGTAAGCAGCAATAGAACCACTTAAATTTCCCAGCACCCGATAGTGGTCAGGACAAGATAATATTACTGCTTCAATGAATAGCGGGCCTCACTTGTTATTGCGAATGCGCATTAGCATTGGTTTTAATATTTAACAAAGTCACTCGTTTGCCGTTTGTAAATGAGGCCGCCGTCAATGATTTTTTACACTATAGTGTTTATTGCAAAATTTTTGTTTCGGTTTTAACACACTGTATGAACGATCCATTATGCTCTTGTTAACCACAGCAGTGAGTTCTGCTCTTGATTTTGTTGATTTTGGTGTGTTGCAGCCAGTGTATAGTAGGTCAAAAGCTATCATCACCCTCACCTTAAACTGCTTGTTGAGAATATCAGGGTTAACACCTGTTACAGCCATTCTCTCTAAGGGAGTTTACTCAAACATTATATATATATATATATATATATATATATATTATATATATATATATATATATATATATCATTATATAATCATCATTAAAGGGAAGATGACACGCAGATGTACTACAAGCTGTGTTTATTCCGACGTTTCGTATTTGTCCAATTAATTAAATCATCAGGGCTGTTAGAATGAAAAATAAAATTCCTGGTAAAATTGTCAAAACAAAACTGAAAATTAAGAAATTTAAAAGCTAAAAATTATTCCCTGATGATGTAATTAATTGGACAATTACGAAACGTCGGAATAAGACAGCCTATACATCTGTGTGTGTCCTCTTCCTTTTAATGATGATTATTAATATGGATTGACTCCTGACTTCTTACACCAAGCTACACACACACACACACACATATATATAGTAGAAGTAGTAGTAGTAGTAGTAGTAGATAAATAGATAAGAAATTTAGAAAGTGAGTATTTCCTTTCTCGCTTCTTACAGTTATCACACTTATATTTATTACCTTCTCGTATCTTTGCAAGTACTTATTGTACGTCTGCCATTTCCAATAACTAATTTCTGACATCTTACGTATCATGACAAAACCCATGTGCAGTATACTCCCTCTAATCTGGGGACACATTTTGAGATAATTAGGAAGGTTAACCGAAAAAAGGCACTTGGGTGGGAAGTTTGCTTTGAGTGGTGTTGTAACGGTTAACTCAAGATAAGGATTTATTGTTTTCTCCAATAATCGCATAGGTTGTTACGCGAGTGACAAATTTCCGGAATGATTTATATTGCAATGAGTGAGAGAGTTAAGATCTCCGAAGTTGTTAAATTGATTCCCGTAGAGTTATGTCGCAGATTTGTTCCCGTTACTCTCATCTTTCCCACCGTTATCCCTACAATTTTTTTTAGAATTAAAAATGATATCAAGTACATTTTACAAATAAATACATATGCTATATATGTAAATTATGTACACAAATTTACAAAAGCAAACATCGTAAAATAAATCATACACATCAAAACAATTCTTATCTATTTTTCATAAACTTTAAAATGCACAATTGAGGTACTTGTGAAAAATGATTTTTTTTTCTTTAAGGTCAACCTTTTGAACTTAATGGACCACTAATGTATAATTTTAAATTTGGCCGACCAATAATAGAAATAAAAAAAAGAAGGTAGATACCTTGATATAATAATACTCAGAAAACTTTTATTTTAGTAATATGAAACGCATCTACTAAATATAACAAAGTTATAATTTTATTATTAAAAAAACCGAAAATTTGAAGTTTGTTTAAGTATTACACATTTTAGTGTGACATTTGTTCCTGAAATAAGTATGTTGATTTTTGCTTCAATGGCGTTACTACAAGACGGAGAGCTGTTTTTATTTGGAGCAGAGATACAAATTTTTAATGCTAAATTTAGGATTTAAAATGCTAAATTGGCAACCTGGGCTCTTTGTCTTCCGTGTAATCTGTATCAGGGTTGCCCGAAAAGAATTAAGAAAAAAAATTGAAATAATGTCCCAAGTTGTCTGCGGACCATCAAAATTTTTTCTCGGACACCTCCCTCTCGATGTTTTTCCTCTAACAGGTTCCTCCCAAGCCTTCTTCACTGCCTCCTCGTCATCCATTCCCAACAATAAGCCTGCCCTCCTTCTTATTTCATCACTTTCTTATCTCTCAAGCAGCGATGTTCCCATAATTCACCTCAACATTATCATCTCTGTTCTCTCAAGCTTTACTCCCTCTTTTCTTCTTGGAGCCCTGTTGCTATGTCTCTTTTTGGAGCCCTGTTGCTCTGTCTCTTCTTGGAGCCCTGTTGCTCTGTCTCTTCTTGGAGCCCTGTTGCTCAGTCTCTACTTGGAGCTCTGTTTCTTTTTGGAGCTCTGTTGCTCTGTTTCCTCTTGGAGCCCTGTTGCTCTTTTTCTTCTTGGAACTCTGTTGCTCAGTCTCAACTTGGAGCCCTCTGTTGATCTGTTTCTTTTTTTGAGTCCTGCTTGCTCTGTTTTTCCTTTCTTGGGAGCCCTGTTGCTCAGTCTCTACTTGAGCTCTGTTTGCTCTTGTTTCGTTTTGGATTCCTGTTGCTCTGTCTTTACCCCTTGGGCCCTGTTGCCCTATTTCTTCGTGGAGCCCTGTTGCTCATTTTCTCTTGAGCCCTGATTTTCCTGTTTCTTCTGGAGCCCTGTTGCTCTTTTTCTTCTTGGAACCCTATAGCTCTGTTTCTTTTTGGAGCCTGTTGCTCTGTTTCCTCTTGGAACCCTGTTGCTCTGTTTCTTCTTGGAGCCCTGTTGGTCTGTTTCTTCTTGGAACCCTGTTGCTCTGTTTCTTCTTGGAACCCTGTGGCTCTGTTTCTTCTTGGAACCCTGTGGCTCTGTTTCTTCTTGGAGCCCTGTGGCTCTGCTTCTTCTTGGAGCCCTGTTGCTCTGTTTCTTCTTGGAACCCTGTTGCTCTGCTTCTTCTTGGAACTCTGTTGCTCTGTTTCTTCTTGGAACTCTGTTGCTCTGTTTCTTCTTGGAACCCTGTTGCTCTGTTTCTTCTTGGTCTGTTTCTTCTTGGAGCTCTGTTGCTCTGTTTCTTCTTGGAGCCCTGTTGTTCTGTCTCTTCTTGGAGCCCTGTTGCTCAGTCTCTTCTTGGAGCTCTGTTGTTCTGTCTCTTCTTGGAGCTCTGTTGTTTTGTCTCTTTTTGGAGTCCTGTTGCTCTGTTTCCTCTTGGAGCCCTGTTGCTCTGTCTCTTCTTGGAGCCCTGTTGCTCTTTTACTACTTGGAGCCCTATTGCTCTGTTTCTTCCTGGAGCTCGGTTGCTCTGTTTCTTTTTGGAGCCCTTTTACTCCGTTTCTTCTTGGAGCCCTGATGCTCTCTCTTCTTGGAGCCCCGTTGCTCTGTTTCTTCTTGGAGCCCTGATGCTCTGTCTCTTCTTGGAGCCCTGTTGCTGTTTCTTCTTGGAGCTCTGTTGCTCTGTTTCTTCTTGGAGCCTTGTTGCTCTGTTGCCTGACTAATCACAGACGCTGTATGGTAGTGTGTAATAACAATAATATTGAAAAGTCTCGTGCATTGATTTACTTTTATTATTACAAGTATTTTAAGTCTGTTTCCCTATGCTTATTGGCTTATTTCTTTATTTCCAACTACTCTTTGCAAACTTCAAAAGTTTGCATTCCTGCGTAATACAATTCTATAAGTATTTTGATTAATTTGTTAAGTAATTTTTTGTTTTTTTAATAAGCGATCTCCTCTTTCTGTATCCTCCTTTATCACCAGTTGCCTCTTTCTCATGAATTCCATATCCTTTGGAAGATTGAATTTCAAGTCAATGAATTGCACCTTAGGGCTTGTTCTGTATGAATAGTGTTCATCTACTCTACTGAATAATAATAAATATTATTAATGATAATAATAAGAATAATAATAACTATAATGATAATTAGTTGAAATTGTAATGATAATCATAGGAACACTATGCACGATCCCAAGATCCCTGAAAAGGAATCTGAAAAAACTTGAGGCTGAAGTAGCTCTCGGACTCATGCAGAAGAGTGTGATCCTAGAAACGGTGCACATACTGAGAAAAGTGATGGACTCCTAAGGAGGCAGGATCCAACCCGAAACCCCACACTAAAAATACCACCCAGTCGAATTGGAGGACTGTGATAGACCAAAAAAAAAAAAAAAATAATAATAATGAAAAATAAAAAGAATAAAAATAATAATAATAATGAGTTGAAGAATATTAGAATTCACTATCGTTCAGTGACTTGGGAACTATATGAAATCACGTATTTCTGTTTAAAAGTCAAAATGTATAACGTTCGATTGATTTCTTGTATTTCCCGCTTGTTCATCATGGTCAGTATGCATGTTCGTGTGTTGCATTTTAGCATTTTCTCTAACGGAGGATTCTGGACTTACTCTGTCTTCCGCGTTGGTTTCTTATCATGCGTTGTATATCTTAATTTTTAGACTATGATAGCAACAGTAAAAGTAATGATTATAATTATCATTGTCTACTGGAGCTTGAGAGTGGGTAGCCATATGTATAATGTTACTACCCTGTGAGGATTTTTTAATCTTATTAGAGACAATATACAATTAGTTTTACAATTTTAACAGAATTACATTCAAAATTTTATCCGATGAGAGTATTGGTGCTACCAGATGACCATTTCCAAAACAAATTTAATAATTGTATCTTCCAAATTGTTGAAGTTTTGTAAGATATACATGGAATCACACATCTTAATTGATTCAATTTCAGCGTGAAAATTAGCATTATTCTAAAAAATGTTTTTTATCTTTTATTATAGGAAATATACAATATTTTACAGTTAATAGTATTATATATATGCAAAATTTTGGTCAAAGTTGACTTAAATTTACCAAAATTGAAAATATTTTTTTTCATGTACATTTTACAAGCAATCTATATTTCAATTTCAATGTTAATATTTTGTTCTAGACTCTTATAAGACTTTATCAGTATATATCTATTTTCTATTATCCTCGATTTTATAAACCGTCTAATACCATCGTTTTCATATTTTATTCCTGCTTTGTGGGCCAGCCAGATCCCCAAAAACTTAGTCACAAATCAAGATGACAGCACTGTTCCCGTCCATTTTTTTAATGTCCTTCAAAATCCAATTTTAACATTTTCAATAAACGTTTTGTCTTCATTTTACACAATTCACATAATAAATTACAAAACCAATCAACAAGTTTCTTGTTACACTTACAGAAACAAATTAAATGTATCACATTTGATTTTTAGCACTTCAGTGGCGTGGTCTGTATGGTCTTGGCCTGCCACCTCGGTGGCCGCTAGTTCGGTTTTCGGGCATTCCATTGAGGTGTGAGAGATGTGTATTTCTGGTTATAGACTTTCACTCTTGATGTGGTTTGGAAGTCACATAAAGAAGTTGGTCCCTTTGCTGAATAACCACTGGTTCTATTTAACGTAAAAACACATACATACATACAAACAAACAAACAATACAAACATCACATTTTCTGGTTCTTTGCAGTTTTCACATAAGTCCAGTTCTGTTTGCTCGTTCCCCAAACCCAGACATATTTTCTCATAATTCAGACTAGGCTGAGGCACTGACTGTGATATGCTCCTCTTGAAATACATATGTGGTTTTGAAGTTGTTTTTGAGTCTGTTGTGCTCATTTTGTTTCATTATACTTGAATCCATTGCAAAGAAGTAAACATCGCCGACGGGTATTTACTCATTTTGTTGATTTGTATGGAGGTCAGTGCTGCCATCTTGGGAATATCTTCTTAAATGAAGCTCACTCGTTCCAGTACAGA
The DNA here is from genome assembly GCF_015104395.2 of Macrobrachium nipponense. Lineage (NCBI taxonomy): Eukaryota > Metazoa > Arthropoda > Malacostraca > Decapoda > Palaemonidae > Macrobrachium > Macrobrachium nipponense. The sequence goes on along the minus strand of NC_087208.1, from coordinate 64,333,503 downwards.
CAACTCTTGAGAGAGTTTTTCTCAGTATGTTATTCCAAATGTCAGTTAAAGTTCTTTTTTGGTACCAATGGCACTTGGTTTTAACTCGTTTTCCATTCCTTTTTTTTTTAGGGGGGGAGGGTTGCTAATGGTATGCAGATTAGTGTTAGGATTTAGAATATGAGAATGCTTTGCCGGCAAATAAGTGAGGATACTTCTGGACTTAAGTGTTTACAAGCAAGTGCTTAATACCCAGTTCATGTAGGAAATAAGGTGTGTCCAATATGAAGGGGTCAAAAACACTCCGATTCACTCGTGTCTCTACTGTGTTGTAGGTGTATTAAGCCGCTGTTATTGTCGATTCATTTCCTCCTTGATTTGTTTATTTGTAAAGCCAACTTTCCCAGAAACTGCGCTGACGCTAGAGTATAAACGACAGCTGTTTTTTTTATGCTATTTGACTAAACCGAGAATATTTTTCATTTCCTTTATTTATTTAGCTGTACCATCGTTGAAATTTATTGTTGTGATTCCACTAACAGTTTCTTTGGCACGCCATTGTATTATCGAGTTCTTTATTACCGTATCTACTGTACTTATTTGAAGGTAGTAGGTAGGCCACTGTATGTAAATAAATAAAATGGAAGGAGTTGGAGTCGAGTGAGCAATTTTTTTTTTATAGCTAGTAGTCTGTCCATTTTTGCAAACATTTCAGTTATTTCCATACTGTTCATTCATTCTTAAGATTATGATATTGATTGTTGACTCCCCTCATATTTCCAATTGCATTCCCTGGCGTCAACAATCAAATCTAAAAATAACAGAATGAGAAAGTGGGAGTCCAGTGTTGCCCTCTGGGAGAGTCAAAGAAAACGGTTGCGTCCCCATTCCACCATGAAGTGAAAGAGGATGCAGCGTTGCCAGATCAACAAGGATGTGATTCAAGGTTTCAGGCAGGGAATTTTGGCGACTGTCGGTCTTCCTCCATACGAATGTGCCTCGTTGTTTCCAGCAAGGCCAACAGAATTCTGTTGGCCTTGGTTTCCAGTACCAATGCGCTCTTATACTCTCAGTAAGCTTTCATAATGTCCTTGATTTTCTCTGCATTTGGTCAATTTTGTTAAGTAACATCAAGGTTTAGCGATGGTGTGAGGAAGGGAGAGGTTACTGGGATCAAAGGAGTGGTAAGCCAAACATGAGGCATAGTAGAAGGGAATGGGGGTAAAACCAAGGGGGGGGGGGGGGTGTTTGGTTTGCTAAGTACTCGTCCAGTTCCAGCTACTTTCCAGTTAGAGCCTACTTTTGTCAGCTACCTTGTAGTGCCCTGCAGTCTTCACTTTTGGAGTTTGTGACAGTTGAATGCACGGTAAGAGCTCATCAGCTGTAGGCCTATATTGTATTTTTCACACAGGGGAAAATAGGTAACTATATGGATGCACACTTCGTGTTATAGCGGTACTAGTGCTTGAATTGTAGTGACCACCGGGTGTCATTGTCATGATATTGTACTTACTTGAGATCGAAAAGGTTTGATTAGATGAGACAATAGTGGTAGAGAGATATTCCTCCAAGGAGGTTAAGTTTCATAGCAAAACAATTTTCTTCAGTAATGTTGACTTTATCAGGGGATTTTTTTCTTTTTCTGATAGTTGTCCCAAGATAATACTATTTTTCTCTATAAACGGGTAATTCAAATTCAAAAGCTTTATTTCGGACATATACACATACATAAACATATAATAAGCTTCCAAATTCTAAATCTAAAAGGATATGTAGATATGAAAAACTTGATGGCATTTGGAAATCCCGTTGTGGGACTGCAAATGTCATTAGGTGTACTCTCTGGCTTCATTCTTCTCTTATTTTCTCGCAGAATTCGACTTCATTTTCCCGCCATCTCTACCCTCCCATTTTGTAGTGTTCTCAGAAATACAATTTCAATATTGCGTTTTGTAATTCCTTTAGCCATAGCATGATTGTGCCTGCGCAAAATGTTATTACATTACAGTTGCGACGTGGACTGAATTTCCCCTGTAGAAAAGAGAGGCAAGATACTTCTTTCTTTTCGGCAATAATGATAAATCAGATCAAAGTCTCCTGAACTGAGCCGTTTTGTAGATCGACGAAAGTCGTGGAGCTTTATGAATCCAGAAGACAAATTATATAATTATATTAAATATATATAATATAATATATATATATATCATATTATATATAAATATATAGTATATAGATATATATAGTATTATATATATACGCCTTCAGGATGTTATGAGATTGGAGTTTTCATCGAAGTTTTGTCGTGTATGCGAATTGAACAAAATAGTCTTTTATGGTTATGATAGCGTAAAGACTCCTATTCGGATAGCTAATTAGTCATTCCAGTCATGTTAGATTACTGCTCGATTTTGCTCAACTTCAAGGTTAGCTAGACTAAGTCAGTCGCCCCTAGAGCAAGTAAAAGTAAAGTAATATTTTAAAATTCCTTCCAAGTGTGTCGATTTTAAGTTTTATGTAGGTTATGATGATCTAGTACCCAAAACCAAGGTTGACTTAGACACCGACAACTCGAGGTATATTGGCTCCTTAAGGTTCTTTTCAGAGTCCCCTTGGCCCTTAGCTGCAGCCCCTTTCATTCCTTTTACTGTACCTCCGTTCATATTCTCTTTCTTCCATCTTACTTTCCACCTTCTCTTAATTAATTCACAGTGCAACTGCGAGGTTTTCCTCTTGTTAAAGCTTTAAAACTTTTTGCTATTAATTTCCGTTTCAGCGCTGAATGGCCTCATAGGTTCCGGCGCTTGATCTTTGGCCTCTTATACCTTTCGCCATTACACACAAGGGTCTTTGTTGGCATAAGCCACCGTCACATAAACCAAACAACCAAATATTCATATACCAGTGACCTAAAGTTTAGATATCAAAGTAAAAGTGGCTATATGGAATTAACAGGGTACACAATCCCATTTATACCCGAAGCTAACCGTTTGATATTTTGATGACTGCAGATACGTCCATTCAAAATATACATCTGAATTCAGCTCGACACTGAAATTTTACTTTCAGTTTTCGAACTCAAGTTATGGAATTGGCGCATTCATTGCCTTCACAACGCTTTATTGATAGTGGTTTTAAAACTTGAGTTACAGTTGTTTCACCAACTGCAGGCAGCGTATACAGTTCCCCAGTTTCACTGATTATAATACACTTGTGACTGAGTTCATGTTTTTTTATCTCGGCTGTGAGTTCGAACGACAATGGTTATCTACCCAAGTACAAAGAGTGCGTCTACCTTTGGTCAGTAAATGAGCCGTGGTTTTAGACCCACAGAGATACGGGTTTACCGGGTTTTAATCAAAGTTCTTTAGTCATTTCTTGATGATTGGATATAACTTTTTATAATAAATGAATCTAATCGTAAACCAAAATAAGTAGGGAATGTAAGTCAGTTATTTGATGATAGTAATATAATACAAGAGCCCCCAGATTTCCCTAACTCCATAAGAAGTCAAGGGAAGATTGACTATACATGTCTCTAACATTACAATTAACAACTGTTTTATGTTAGAAACAGTAATTTGAAGGGACCAGGTTTCGACATTGTGAATCAGAGGTCATTTCTTACCTTTACTGTAGTTCTGTGTTAGCTTGCTTTTCAAGGTAATATTGTTCCATAATATTCTTCCAACACTGGAAATACCCTGTACAGAAGAAATGAACATTAACCATTCATTATATAATGGAAATATTTGTTTGTGTTGGAATGACAGCTGGCTTTGTTATCAACAGAAGCTGTTTACCTACAAAGTTTGCCAAATTAAATAGAAGATAATATCCGACCTCTCCTAATGTAAATTTTTAAAAAGCAGTGTTTCGTGTTGAAAATATAGTGAGCATTTTATTAAACGATAAGATAGTGTGGTTTCTTGATTTGATTAGTTCGCTACACTTAAGTGCATGATTTGGCAGGTATTGTACAGTGCATCTTTGTATATCAGGTCTAGTATATGTCTGGTTTAATAGGTGTTTTAGCTATGTGCATGCATGTGCATAAGCACTTATTCAGAAATATATAAGCTGAGATTCAGAAATATGACGTAACCTGAGAATTAGGAGTGCATTTCGTTAGAAGAATCACTGTCTCATTAGGAAGCTGATACTTAACAAGTGAATATTTACATACTGACGAATCTCCTCCATCTCAAGAGATTCTCACGTGAAAACCAACTTTCAAAGATTTCTTAACAGTTTATTTATTGCTCTTCTTTAGTATTCACAAAGCAATTGGTTTTTTAAGGTCTAATCGTTTTTGGATTGCAGTGTTTCATCTTTGTAATGACGAAAGGTAAAATTGTATTTTATTATTGGTACACTAATTTTTTTTCTATAGAATGTAAGCAGATTGGGTAAATCTCATTTTTATATTCATAGGTCCAAATAATCTGGCATTTCCCTGCTATGACACATGTAATACCAACTTGGAACTCTTGACTTTTGATATGTATAGAGTTTAAGGATTTTTGTAACTTTTTTTTTTCTTTTTTTTTAACTGATAGGTAAGATGGGTGAAAGGAGAGTGAGGGCAGTTAGCTAGAAATGTATCCTTGATCCTCATTTCTAAGGCATAAATATTGCTATATATACCAGAGAAAAAAGAGAAACAATAGTGCCAAAATATTCTGGCTCGCTCACCTTTTAATAAAGGTGTCGGTATAGTAAAAGAGCGAGTGGAAACCACAACCAGAGATCCCTTGCCAATTAGCTTCTTCCTATTTCTCCTCTATTCCAAAGGCTTGCCCTAGACTCAGACCCTCTGAGAGACCTAAGTCAGTCTCATGGTTTTTAAATGATGTCCTTAAATTGGCCTCACAAATCAATAATGACTCCTGTGAATATATAGCTCTTTTAAGGAAAACGTTATTCCTAATAAGTTTGGCCTCCGGAGCTAGAATTTCAGAACTGTCGGCTCTTTCAAGGGATCCAGGTGTCATTGAATTCCTTCCCTCAGGAGAACTTCTCCTTTCTCCAGCTAGCTAACCATGGTAGGAAATAGTTGAGAAAGTTAAGTATTAGTAAGAGTAATGTAAAGTGTGGTTTATCCAAAATTTTATTTGGATAAGGGTACACAATTCTAACTAATATTAACATAGTACAATAACGATTTTACATTATATTAACATGGTTAATTGATCCATTAATTCATTGTGACATCTCAGGCCGTGGCGGGGCTATCCCACCAGCCAAATGCAGGTTGCCACGTCATCATACTCCCTACCAGTCACCCTCCATATCCCACGCCACACCCAAATTGCAAAGCGCATTTTCGCGGGCGTTTTAATTTTGTGTGATTAATTCCTTAATTCTCGCTTTTTTTTTTTTATTCAGGCTTTCATTTAACATCCAGCGAAGAATCACTGGGCATCAACTCTGGAAATTTAATGTCATTTAATCTGTTGTAACCGATTTCATCTTGATAATTAGTGTGGGGTTGTGTCTATAAGTAATTGTAGTAATATACAGTTGTAAACCACACAGTTTTAATTTAAAATTTCAAAAGTGGTGAAATAATGGAGAGGCAAATGTCTCCCTAGTTCGGTGCTGACATCTACCGGGGAACGACAGAAGGGAAAGGGCTTTTTCCTTTCGTTTTTTGTGCCACGTATGAGAGAGTGCGCTGTTGCCAGATCATACGTTTCAGAGTTATTTATAGAACAACTTTGTTATATTGTTGTTGAAAACTGTAGGCAAAATGTAGTTCCTTTAGTTATCTATGCAAAGTGTAGTTTAGTTTTATTTTCATTTATTTGTTTATTATTTATTTGTCGATTACATGAATCTTGCTTAGTAGTGATCTCTTGAGTTGCTAAGTTATATTAGCTCTTTTTAAAAAGACTGAACTTTGTAGAGAACTATCGTGTTAAACGTTATTGGCTGGTAAATACAGCATAGCTCATGGGATTTTTCTACCGCCTGTCCATAGAGCAAGAACTGGTGTTGGCATAAGGACAACCTAATCGAATTATCAAAAAGTTCTTTCCAGCTTTGAATATTTTCACGCAACGTGATGCTTAATTTAGCTTTTAAATGATAGACTTACTTCCTCCCCCCCAAAAAAAATCCATCTGTTTGGCTCAAAAGTTCGTCGTCATTGAAAACACATGAGACAGAAAGATCGGATGTGCTTAAATTGTGTTGACCACCACCACCTGGCTGTGGGTATGACCTCAATTGCCATTGATTGATATAGAGTACGGTACCGTGGATTTCGAAGTCTTTCCGAGAGTTTAGAAGGTCCTGAGCCCAAATCACTATGCAGAACCCCAGCTTTAATTTACTGATGAAGGCTTAGGGACCAAGCACAAGTGCTGGCATAAACCGGATGCACACGACAACAGTATTGAAGATTTGAAATCAGATATCAGAAAATAAAGGACTCTCAGATTCTAGTAACGTAATTTGCAGACTCACTTACTTTCCTTACTCTCTTTATATTAGTATAACTGTTTTAATTTGTTTAAAAGCGTAAGGAGGAAATTATATATATATATATTGCGTTTTAAAATTTGGCCAAGTGAATTTTTACCCTGAAATTTAGCTCACGATTTTAAACCAAATAATAAAAAAAAAAGTATGCACTTTTACTCTTAACATATTTGAAGCATTTCCTATAGGGGAAATTTATGTTTTCACCGATTTTTTACAAAAAATATATAATATATATATTATATATATATATATAGGATAGATTTATTTTATTCTGGCGTTTTTATTTTAGTGTCAGAGTAAGAAAATAAAGAAAAACTAAACCCTGTAGCAGACGCAATATTAATAGAAGAGTAATGCCAATAAATAGAAAACGGGCATCTCCCAGAAAGATTGGATGTCTGTCCAGCGTTGCCATATCATACCGATGTGATAGCTAGATTGAAATGCGCTTTAAACATGATTTTGGCCACATACTACATTTAAATGTTAATTACCATATCCTTCATTGTTCAGTTATAAGTAAATTTGTGATCATAGCATGTTTATCCGCAAAACTTCAACTGCGCATTTCGTTATTCAGCTAATCCAATATGGCGGTCGCTTGAAACATTTTCTGTGGTGCTCAGAAAAAAAGAAAAAAAAAACTTGGTATTTTAACCGATCTTCATGAATACCACAAACTTCAAGTAAATACAGTTTTAACACAAAAAGTAGTTATGTCAGTTGTATGAAAGGCGACTTCTGTTTAAAGAATTACATTACTTATTTGAAATTTGGTACTATGAGTCGGTATTGATTTGACGCAAGTTCTGACTGACTGCCTTAGTCGGACCTCCTGCAGAACATTTTTCGTGAGAGACCACAAGTTGGCGTTGTTTACAGTTGTTTGTAGCAGTTTTTATGAGGTTGAAGCCAATTTTTAGGCAAAATTTCCAAGGTAGGCTTATGAACTCGAGTTCCTCGTTTTGAGTCTTCGATTTTGCTCTGGAAATACTACCCAGTTTTTGTTTAGTCCCACTACTAATGGCAATATACAAATATTAGTATGTATGTTGTCTGCCCACGTGCTGTTTTCAAGATGATATAGTTAAGTGGCGGTTAACCACAAAATTGTACACTTTGAAGTCCAAGAAAGTCCAAGTCGGTAAGACACCTGTGCGATAAACTTCCGAAGCTTGGAAGACAACAAATTCCTAGAAGGAATAACCTTAGGCGGAGATGAAACTCCAGCGTCACGTAGATGGGATCGATGGCCTTGCACAGTGACCGTCTTTTATAACCTTGGTCTTCCTCGGTAATATCAAGTTTGGTTTGGTAAACATTGCTTGGCTCTACTATGATTTTTTTCCCCTCTCTTTCTCTGTGTATTTTTCCTGGGATTAAGGTGAAAGTGAAAGTGATTCCGGCATCCACATTTGTGAAGTATTCTTTAATTTAAATAGCGCGTTTTAACCCTATTTTGAAAAAGATTGTAAAATTCGGAGAAAAAAGATGACAAAATTACTCTCCTGGAATTCAAATGCATATATTTTAATTGAGAACACTGATTAAAATGTTCCAGGACTTTCAGACTGGAAATGAATACTACTAGGTCATTCTAAAACCACGTAGGACTCTTTTCTTTCATAACTTGACTGTAGACAACTTAAGATCAATTTGAACACTGGGAAACAAGGTGTTCGTTTTTATATTATAAGAAGCTAATGGGTAAGTCTTGGGAGGCTAAAGCAGTGTGGGCCACTGTCTGTCACCCAAATTTGACCCTCAAGTACTCTGATGCCTCTATAATTTTAGATCATTTGGTATTGTCACATTTTCCCCTAAACATGTTCCATCAAAAGAGATACGTGTCAAATATTAATGATCATCCAACGTTTTGCAAGTAACATGAAATCTGGGTTTTTGTTAAATGATCCACACTTAATTGAATAAGAGACAATATATACAGAAATAGGTATGTATTGCGTAAGTCATTTAAAAAACATTTATTCTCTTTTTACACGTAGTTATTTGGAATTTTAGTGTATACAGATATATAGGTATGTGAAATGAGTATGTATATACAGTGTATAGGTATGGGATGTGTATGTATATACATACTAAATTCATATATACAGTGTAAAGGGATGTGTATGTATATACATCCTAAATTCAAGCATGTTGAGCTATAAAAAAGGAAATATAAATATTATCATTGATTCTGTGCATAAATTTCATATATTGTATTGTATTTATTGTAAAAAGACCTTTAGATTTTATTTAAAAAAAAAAGTGGAACTCTCGAACAAATGTGAAAGACAGAATTTATTGGTAAACGACAGCCATCATTATTTTAATTACTAAAGAGCATGTGTCATTTTGAGTTTAAGAAGAAAGTCATTTTGGGTGAATGAGGATTTTCATTAAGCAAAATTCAAAATCTAAAATATATAACGAAGTACTACATATGCTTGTCAGAGGGGACATCACTATTGCTTAGTAACAATTAAGTTGTATATTATCTCGAGAACATTAATTAGCTGATTGAGTTGTTCGGCATCGATAAATGTAAAAATCAGATAGTATCGAAATGCGGTTTTGTTTCTTTAGTGAAATCACCGTTGATTATTTACACCAATTCTAGTTGACTTTTTTTTTTTTTAACGAAAGGTAACCAGACGTACCAACTTTCTTGTTAAACTCTTAAGCTCGTAATGGTTACAGTGGTAGTTAGAGCTGTATGTGGGAAAGTAGTTTATTTAATTGGGAGAGTAACTGCGAACGATACCTGTTTGCATAGTTTCCATACTATAAATACCATAATGGAAAGAACGTTCAGCTCCGTTACTATAGAAAAACTCAAGCATTTTATGGAATTTGTCTCATTTATGCCCATACGTTAATGGTTCTGCTTTGGTGTCCATTTACTGCATAAGAATTACTAACCACACCTCTCTTACGATGTACTTGTTATTAGTGTATTAATGCTTTGTTGAAAAAAGACAAAATAGGAATCAACGCAAAATTGGGCGAATCCGTAGGTTGGCCAGATTTCATTGAAGTATGAAATCAAATTTTTTTATCTTTTATTAGAGAAAATATACAATATTTTACAATTTTAACAGGATTACATTAAGAATTTTTTTAGTAAAAAATGTCAGCTTCCTTACTTCAGTACACAGCATTTCACAGTAAACATTTGAAATCAAAGAGGTTTCGTTTGGTAGGCGGTACCTTCCTCACCTCTGCAGTTATTCACGTTGGCTTCAAACCAACACGATCGGCCAACTCCCAGGTACATAATTTATCACTTAGTTCGGCTGTGGCTTGTTGGGTTGCAAGGGAACGTGTCCAGATTGTTCTGCCTCTTCTGTCGGAAATCGAACCCTGGTAACTGACACTCAGTCTGACATTTGTTTCGCTGGCCTCATTTTTCGAGCTTGCTCATTCATTACACAGATGTGCGAGATGAGAAATGATTCATCTCTTCCCACTCCTTGTCTTCTCCTATGGGAGCTGGAACTGGACTATAAAATTGAGGCCAAAGGAAGAAGGTACAGTAAAAACAGAGAACGCTGTTGCAGGTAGAGGCCGAAGTGACGCTGCAAAGAACCTTAAGTAGCGCCTACAGTGCACAGCATGAAGTGTACGGGCAGCTCTGCCTCCTACGGGGTCTGATTGGAAGGGTAAGGCAAGTTATTTGCTCGTTTACTTTCATTGTCTTTCAGTATTCACGTTACAGTACCTGATAGCACATTACCGGAAGTAATTTTACTTTATAGCACTATACCTCCATGGATTCATGGGTTGTAAGTGTTCTTACAGGCATAATTCACATTCCATCTGCAGTATTCAAATTGGCCTTTTATGAAAAATTTAAGTTTTCTTCTTACCAAAGTTTGTTACTGACTCGTATGCAGCAGACTTAGTTTTAAAATTTGGACTTAAAAGTTTTAAAATTTGTTGACGCATTGATAAGATTTACTTGACTGAGGAAAGTTCTAAATAGAAGCAGTCAAGTATTGCAGCTGTGGAGATGGTATACATAAACATGATTGGTGAATTTGTATAACATTAAAGAGCTTTAAGTATATTTCCACGGCGTTGAAATATCTTGGATTTATCGACCTGTGAGCAAAGAAATTATGATCATATCTGATTACCATACGTGAACTTTCGCATACAATTTTAAATTTGGTAAAATAATTTTATAAAAAGAAGCAAGAAAGTTAAAAAAAGACAGACGCGCCTAAGATAAAAACAAACTCCTGTGCGTGAGAGCAGCAATCTGCTGCTGCCACCTGGCGTGACGAAGCGAAAATGTCAGGGTTTGCCAAGCCTTCAAATCTATGACGTGCCTTTTATCACTTGAAGAATTCATTTTCTTTTTCATAGAAACGCAACACATTAAATATCTCCTGCGAGAGTTTCTTCATTTTCCCTAAATTTTATGGAATCGTTGCGCGGGAACTTTTACCATTCAGTGGGAACTAGTTCGTTGACGTACCCCACCCGCATCTAATATGGCGGCCACCCTTCTCCCAGCGGAACTGTTGCACTGCGGACTTCAATGGTATATTATTTCAGCCTCAAACATTGATGCCAAATTACATCCCACGAGGAAGAAAAAACATCGATAATACGTGGTGACCCTGTTGACCCAAGCATTGAGTTATGAACCAGGCGGTTGGTCGACTGCGGTAGGTTACAGCCATGGGAGAGACGGTAATGACGTCAGCGGCCTCATCCCAGAAACGCACATACTGGCCGAATTGGTAACATCTCTGAAGTCCTGGCTTCTCCTCTGTGCACCGGTTCGAATCCACGAGACGTTGAAATTATTATCAGCTAAAAAATTCCCTTTCGATTAACTTGGATGGAAATATATTAGTGTCGAGGTAGAGCGAATTGGATAATAAAGGACATTTGTAGCTTAATGCATGTATATGAATCACGATGATAGAAAAATTCGTTTGCACACAATATGTGTATATATATATAATATATATATATATGTATATATATATATATATATATATATATATATGTGTGTGTGTGTGTGTGTGTGTATATATATATATATATATATATATATATATATATATATATATATATATACATGTGTGTGTAAATCTTTAATTCTCTCAATCGTGGTGTAATAGTAAACAAAAACAAAAAATGTCCTTTTTTTAAATGCGTAAACATTTCTGAAATTCAAATAAACAAACTCGAGGTCGTGGGTGGGAACGGTGACGACGAGGGTGTCGGTGCTGCCATCTGCTTGAAGAGTCGAAGACTATTGCAGAGGTGCCAAATCTCATTCTTCGTGCACGACATTCACTCCTTTGGGGCCATCCGTATCCGTGCTGCTATGTTACTACAAAAGAGTAGCGTATTTTATTTAATACGTGACACACTTCTTTTGACTGAGGAACTCTAGGAATCGTTGCACGACATCGTTTTGTGTTTGGGGACCAAACTTCCCTCGCCACCGAAACCAGCATGGCTTCGCTAGATAGTCCGAAGTGCAGCAGATAATCGGGGTCATCTTCATAGAAGATGTTCATTAGGAAAAAGTAGAGGAAATACAGTGAGATACAGAAAGAAGAGACCCCCACTAATAAAAAAATAAAAGAAAAAATTAATTAATAAATGGATAAAAAATTTTATAATGCAAGGAGAAAATAGGGTAGTAATTAATGCATTGCATTTTCGCCTGAACTTTTAGAAGTTCCAACTGCACGACATCTGGGAAGAGGTTCCACAATCCAACGGTGTGGGGAAATAAAGGACATCTGGAACTGAGAAGTTCTACAGCACATATACTGCTGCTGTTCGGCTAATCTGGTTGCTATCGGCAGATAAAGAGGATCAGGGATCAATTGTGAATGTGAAAGATCTCTGCTGCTGAATGAATATAATACGCACACATGCTCTGCTCTAAGAATAAATAAAATGCCTTTGTAGTTAGGAAATATACCAAAACCCAAAACCGTTAAAAATCACTACAGTGTGAAGACCAACTGATCTCCCCTTCAGATGATTATGTCAAATGATAATAAAATGCAAAAGGGAAAGTTGTAAATGTTAAGAAAGGAAGAACTATAAATAGCCAAATTTGGTCATTACGATCTGCCCGAATTAACCACTTAAATATTCAGTGACCTGGCAACGTTGTTATGGTTGGCTGCTTGAATTATGTAACAGGACAACAAGCTGTCAAACTGACAGTTACCATCATTTAGGTTAAAATTAGGTACTGCCCTAATGAGAGCAGCCTCCCCTATCTTTCTTCTCAGTGTATTGTTTGTTTTATATAGCTATTTATTGTTTACCACTCAACCTTTGGTTAGTTGAGGATATGTGCCTAAATAAAGCATTATTCATATCTCCCCTTCTTCCTGATTCCCCTTTATAGACATTTTATAATCTAGTACACCCTCTTATTATTTTCATCCCCGGTATTACTATATTGTTCAGACGTTTTGTTTTTCTGTAAAAGAACATTATTGTGCTGCCTTTCTGTCCGCCCTCAGATCTAAAAAATTACTGAGGCTAGAGGGCTGCAAAGTGGTATTAAACTTAGCCACGGATCGTACTTTCCGGAGCCATGGGACGCACCCTCACTCTATCGGATCTGATAAGCGGTCAAAGCTGAATTAGCCGAATGTTTTATACAGCATTATATGTTGTACAGAAATCTCCATCTTAGTATATATTTCCTAATTACGACGGGATTTTACTCATTTTATCTCGTTGAAATACAACTGATGAAAGAGTGACAAACAAGAGAACATCGTCGATGGTCCAAGTCGTAGCTGCAAATATTAGGAAACAGAAAACTTACCACTGCGAACTGTTCCTCTATTAAAAAGAGATAAATCTATTACAGACTAGGATGAAGTACTATAGTAATGTCAAATCACATACTTTGTATCATTATATAATGGACTGTAATGGTTTGGAAGAATTCAGAGATAGTAATGTTAATTATATGTCTGGGATGGTTGTTATATGATAAATAACAATATGGTTAAAAGAATTTTGGATAAGTTTTCAAAGTTTGGCATACGCTTTTAGTTATTTTTGCTCAATGTTTGGATATTTATTAAAGATCTCTTACAACATTTGTAAATAAACCAGTTGTGTCATAGATTGTGCAAGATACCGATGAGTGGGCTTGTCAGCACGCTGATATGCTCCTTTTGATGTATTATTAATGTCAATAAATATTTTGAATTTGAAATTGAAGGATGAAGTACGAACGCTTGACTGAAATCTATTCATATTTGATTGCCCTTACGCTACTACGTTAGGTGTCATAATTTAGTAACAGTTCAAATTTTAGTCATGAGATGCACCCCACAGTAAATCAAATGAACAGCGTGGTTACCCATCCACTTATTGATCTGACTCGGCATTTAACATTATTAAACTTATCAGAGGACTAACTTAGCCTAAGCTTTTTGCTAATTAAGTTATAGGTGGATAACTACACGCCGTGTGACGACCTCATCGATAAGAGACAAAATTCATCATATTTGCAGAAGTTGTAAAACTTTTGCTTCCAAACCTTTTAACTCGACCACTAATGCATATTATGTGCATAAACTGTTATTGTAACTTAGGAATACTGTTGTTTTGTGAGGATGTGGACTGACTGTGAAAGGAAAAAAGTAGTCTCATGTTAGCTGTTTAAGTTTTTACAACGACACCAGAACATGTGCTTATTCATCAACCTCCCTTTTTTTCTTCGTAGATCAATTTTATCATTCTGGCCATCATACAAGAAAAAAATGAGTCTCGAATTAGCTGTTTTTACAACGACACCAGAACATTTGCTTATTCATCGACCTTCCTTTTTTTTTTTTCCTTAGATCAATTTTATCATTCTGGCCACCATACAAAGATTTCCTCCTCGAACAAAAGAAAAAGGCACTGGCGCAGTCAAATAAGTAAACAACGGCGGTACGGCAGTGTCAGTACAGTTAGCTGCTGCCACCTGGTGGGAAGGGGACGAAGCTGAAGTGGAGACGCTGACCAAACCTTCATTATGAATTATGTATATTTCATAAAATTTTGCTGACATTTATTTGGTTTTTGTACCGTTTAAGAAAATTCCACTCGTTATTGATAATTTATTTGCACTAGCCATTTTTTATATTTACTGGTAACTGCTAAGTTACCTGTGTCCAATATGGCGTCCGTCTTATTGCCTACTCCCTTTCCACGGGATGGTTGTAACTTCAGATTGATTTTTAACGCTTGAAATCCCAATTGCTGAGGGAAGAGCGATGGAAAACTAGTTTAGCAACAGGGAGATAACATTAAATGCAAAATTTAGTACGCACGTGTGCATGAATAAAGAGAGATGAATAGATACAGTTTAGTCGTTTGCTGAGAAAAAAAAAAGTTCTGGATGAATTTTCAGCAGAGGTAATTCGACTGTGGAGGGTCGCAGGAAGGGTTGAAAAGGGCATGGTCATCAACTTCACCCCGGAAGCCTTGCAAAGATTTTTTTTTTTGCAAAGTCATCTATTTGAAGGTTATATATATATATATATATATAATATATATA